>NC_080799.1:10902228-11202228 GCF_028018385.1 Neofelis nebulosa | reverse complement strand
TCTGTGGCTCCCAGTCCCGCTCTGCCTGACACGCCCCTCCTGCCCCCTTTACCAGGCTGAGCCCTGCCTTACTTAGGGGCCCCTCCCTGATCTCGTCCCCACCACGCAGGGTGAGCTCTTGCCTCTCCCCTCTGTTCCTATCATCGTTTCTCTACCATTGTATTCACAGTGTTGTATTACGATTATCTCTTTGTGAGCTGGTCTTTTCCACAAAACTGTAGGTTCCTCTGGAACAGGCGTTATGTTGCATTTATAACATGTTCTCAAAATCTAACAGAGTAAATATGTAATAAATAGAGGAGGCAGAGGGATGGATGGATGAATGGACTGACAGACGGACGGATGGATGGACAGCATCACTGATGAGATAGCACCATATACTGTCAAGACATTAAATGCCACTCCTCACTCCATAGACTTTGCAAATATTTACACTCTTTGAAAAGTAAAACAAAGCTGGACTGTCTGCATTTTTGTTCTTAGAACAGAAGAAATAACCATTGCTTGGAGAGTGGATCGGTTTGAATGCTATTGCTTCCAAGGGGAAAAAAAAAAAAAACCTGCCCCCAGTGTCCTTAAACAAGAAGGAGAAGTGATTGCAATAGCTTAAATTTCCAAAGTTAGGATGGGCTTTAGAAATAGTTAATCATGGCTTAACTATTAACTATTAGCAGATATTTCTCTATGCTTCTCTTGGTGTTGTTTTCCTCTGAGTATCAGCTTTGTCTTCAGGTTGGCTTCCCTCTTGGGTGCAAAGTAGCTGCAACAGTCCCAGACCTCACATCTGTACACCACACCAAAGTAAAAGGGCGTCTTTGTCTCGACATTCCCAGAGAGAATCCCAAGATTCCTTCTGATTTGTCCAGCTTAAGTCCTATGCCAAGACACCCAGAGTCAATTGCAGTGGTCAGAAAGATGGGATTGGTCAGACTGGCTTGGACTGGCTTGGCTCAGGTCATGGGTTCCCCCCGCCGGCACCTGGGAGTGAAGCCAGTTTCCTCAAAATCACATGCATCCCCAAACAGAAATTGGGGCACACTGAATGTTCACTACAGCCAGGACCAGGAGAGGGATGCTGGAGAGGAGATCCCAGAATGGCCAAACGTTGTCCCTCCTAAAAGTAGTACAGTTTGAACACAACAGTTAAGGAGGAGGAGAAAGAGAAGAAGGAGAAGAGGAGGAGAAGGAGGGGGGAGGAGGAGGGGGAGGAGGAGGAGGAAGGAGAGGAGGAGAGGAAAGGGAATGGGAAAAGCAATCAGTATGGAAAACAGTACGGAGGGTCCTCAAAAAAATTAAAAATAGGACAATCCAATGATCCAGAAATCCCATTTATGGGGAATTGATCCAAAAGAGCTGAAATCAGAATCTCAAAGAGCTGTCTGCGCGCCCATGTTCATTTCAGCATAGTTCACGATGGTCAAGACGTGGGAATGACCTAAGAGTCCGGCAGATGAATGAATTTTAAAGAGCGGTATATACGAACAACGGAGTATCGTGCAGCCTGGAGACAGAACAGAGACCTGCAGTGCGTGACCACATGGACGGACCTGGAGGACATTCAGCACTCACAGAAGGACAAATACCGCGTGACTGCACTCATGTGAGGCATCTAAGATAATCAGAGGGGCCTGGTGGTTGCCACGGTCTTGGGGGGACTGGGGCACAGGGAGCTCTAGGGATCTGCCAGACCACATCAGGCCTGTACGTACGAGACAGTACTGGACACTTAAAACCTGCTGAGGCTAGATCTCATGTCAAGTGTTCTTAGCAAAATAAAACTGGGTGGCTCAGTCGGTAAAGCGTCCGACTTCGGCTCAGGTCACGATCTCGCGGTCCGTGGGTTCGAGCCCCGCGTCGGGCTCTGTGCTGACAGCTCGGAGCCTGGAGCCTGCTTCAGATTCTGTGTCTCCCTCTCTCTTTGCCCCTCCCCTGCTCGTGCTCTCTCTCTGGCAAAAATAAATAAAACATTAAAAAAAAGATTTTTTTAATTTAAAAACAGAAAGAAAACCACCAGTTCAGAGCTGGTCTCCCCGGCAGCGACAACAGAACCACCCCAGTCAGAGGAGACAGCAAAGCGGAGGCACGGAGGCCGGGAGGAGCAGGTGCATCTGGGGATGTCGAGTTTGGGGAGTCTGGCTCCGGCAGCCCTAGCTCCAGGCACTCCGGGGTGAATTTCAGGGTTGGCGCTCTTCTTAAAGGGGGTCAGAGTGAGGAAGGAATAAGTGGTGTGATTTGTGTTCTAGAAAGATGGCTCTCATGAGTCTGAGGGGGCCCAAGAGGGATAGGAAAAGAGGCCCAGAGCAAATACATGAAAAGGTGGGTCCCGCGGGCACAATCTCCATGCTCACAGAAGGCAGCTTGGCCAAGGTCATCCGTGCCCGAGGCTGGCTCAGGGACTGTGGCATCTTTTAAATGGACCAGACGCCCAGAAATGCCTCCACAGTCTGAGCCGGTGGCCTCACCACAAACCGTCGTTCCAGAACCCAGCTGCTGCACAGACGGGACAGTCCTGAAGTCTTCCGCTGGGGTCTGGTCGTGGGAAGCCCAGGGAGGCAGCAGGACCCCTTCCCCCAGTAGCTGCCCCCCAGTTTGAGCCTGGGGTCAGGACCCTCAGATGACATAAGGGTGAGCACTGGTAGTACCCATCCCTTGTGAGGGACCCCCACGTGACACGGATGAACCTTGGAGGCAAAAGCTACGTGCCACGTACTGTAGGCTCCTATTTAAACGAAATGTCTGGGGGCCACCGGGGTGGCACAGTGGGTTAAGCGTCCGACTTCGGCTCAGGTCACGATCTCGCGGGTCACCCGATCTAACCGGCACTTGCCACAGGTATGAGACCCACAGCCAGCCGGAAGTGACTTGCCCACAGGCACACAGCGGGGTAGCGGAGAACCAGAGCCAACGTGTGCCTATGCCAGACCGCCCCAGCCAGGACCCCAGGCTTCAGGGAATGAGTGGCTTGTGAAGGGCACCTGGGCCCCATCCTGGTTCTGACTGGTTCCTGGATGCCTGAGGGAGCGCGTGCATCAGACGACAATCGCCAGTAAAAACCTGACCCCAGGGGCGCCTGGGTGGCTCAGTCGGTTAAGCGTCCGACTTCAGCTCAGGTCACAATCTCACGGTCCATGAGTTCGAGCCCCGTGTCAGGCTCTGGGCTGCCGGCTCAGAGCCTGGAGCCTGCTTCCGATTCTGTGTCTCCCTCTCTCTCTGCCCCTCCCCCATTCATGCTCTGTCTCTCTCTGTATCAAAAATAAATAAACGTTAAAAAAAAAAAAAAAAAAAAAAACCTGACCCCAGGCAAGGACGAGACTCATGCTTCTTTCCCTTTCCAAGTCTGCTGGACGCTCAGTCCACATGTGCTCCCTCTACACCTTCCATAATCCCTGCTTTCACCTCCTGAGGGCTCCCGTTTGATTTCCAGCCTGCGCGAAGCCAAGGACCCTTTTGGCTGGCCCTGGGGGAGCCCCTCTGGGTGCCCAGACCTGGCCTGCCGGCATCAGAAGAGCCACCGGAAACTCTTTGATCAGATCAGAGCGTTAAATGTATGCCTGATATGGGAACACCCACTTCTCTGTCCGTGCCCTTGGAAGTCAGCCAACACGATGTGCCTGTGACACGAGGCGAGGACCAGGGAGAAGACGCTGTCAATCAAGGTCCCCGCCCCTGCCACCGCCTCTGGCCATCCAAGACCTCTAACAGGACCTGACAAGCTGGTGTGTAGGGCACGGTGCCGTGACACTGACATCTGTCCATCCACATCCAGCAAGACTGCCCTGAGCACACCCCCAACAGTACCACGGCGTCTTACAAGCACAGAGTATTTGCAAGGCGCTTCATCGGCGCTCTGCCCGAAACAGAGTGGAGACTCCCAACCTTTTATCATTGGGAAGGGGCGGGGGGGGGGGGGGGGGTGGAGATGTGTAACTGGCGAGTGTTTGTAACGTACTTATCTTGTGCAGAGTTCTGCCCTCCAGGAGCCGGTAAGGATAGGACTTTCCACAATCACTCAGAATGTAAGGCAGATGTGTGATCGAGTGACACTTGTCATTAGGGCAGGAAGGAGGCTGCAAGGTGGAAGAGACAGGAAGCCTGGGTCTCTGAGCAGGGGCCCCCTCCCCATCCATCAGTGTCTAAAGGTGCCACGACTCGATGAGCCAGAAGTCTCATGCCAATGACCTTCGGACTGCTGGTCTCCTGGGAAGTGTTATAGATCTGAACCCTGATCCCAAGGAAGAGTAGGACAGGATCCCTCTGTCCTGTGGCCTGAGTCAGAGAGGGGGATGGAAAGGCACTGCAGTCAGGGAACAGCCTGCCTTCCAACCCTTCCAACTCCCTCTCCAACTGGGAGAGGGGACTTGGGAAAGTATGTGGGGCTCCAGCTCCTGAGACAGGTACGCACACACCCTGGGCCGGTGAGGGGAAGGCCTTCCTAGCCCGTGGGGTGAACACTGAGCTTCCCCGGGAAATTTGGGCAGGAATGAGTCACGATAGCAACACAGGCAGGGAGCCCAAGGCTGCTGGGTGCACAGTGGGTGCTCAGGAAAGGCTGGCTGTCCCTCGGGATGTCTGTTATTCCACAGTGAGCGGAAGCCATGAATTTGTGATTTATAGTAAGAAATCTTTGTGTACTTGGTTTCGTCCCCAATTCTGGCACAGAGCTTCTAAAACCCTTGCAATTTTCTGTGATGGGAGCAATACAGGTATCTTTTGCCATGTTAATTAGGTGGCTCTGGGACCACACCTAAGGGTGTGGGCTGGCTGCCGACCAGTGGAGCCAACCTTGCGACTAGAGTTGGAGATTTCAGTCCCCACCCCACCCACCCCGCGGTGGAGAGGGGCTGGAAGTTGAATCAATCGTTAATGGCCAATGATTTTTTTTAATATAATTTATTGCCCAATTGGCTAACATACGGTGAGTGCACTGTGCTCTTGGTTTTGAGGGTAGATTCCCATGGTTCATCGTATACATTCAACAGCCAGTGCTCATTCCAACGGGCGCCCTCCTCCATGCCCGTCACCCATTTTTCCCCTCTCCCCCATCCCCATCAACCCTCAGTTTGTTCTCTGTATTTAACAGTCTCTTACGGTTTGCTCCCTCCCTCTCCCTTTGTACCTATTTTTCCCCTTCCCCTCCCCCATGGCCTTCTGTTAAGTTTCTCAAGTTCCGCCTATGAGTGAAAACATACGTTATCTTTCTCTGCCTGACATTTCACTTAGCAGAACACCCTCCAGTTCCATCCACGTTGCTGCAAATGGCCAGATTTCATTCGTTCTCATTGCCAAGTAGTATTCCGTCGTATATATAAACCACATCTTCTTTATCCATTCGTCAGTGGGTGGACATTTAGGCTCTTTCCAGCAACTGGCTATTGTTGAAAGTGCTGCTATAAACATTGGAGTACCAGTGCCCCCATGCATCAGCACTCCTGTATCCCTTGGGTAAACTCCTGGCAGTACTATTGCTGGGTCGTAGGGTAGTTCTATTTTTAATAGTTAATGGCCAGTGACTTAAAAAAAATCAATCAATCCTCTGCAGTGAAGCCGCCATAAATACCCCAAAGGACAACATTCAGCGCTTCAAGGCTGGTGAGCAAGCACAGATTCAGAGAGGGTGGTGTGCCCGGAGAGGGCGCGGAAGCTTTGAGCTCTTCCGGCGTCCGTCTGGCTGTTTCCAAGTTACATCTTTTTATGATGAACCGGCAATACAGTACGTACAATGCTTCTCTGAGCTCTGGGAACCGCTCTGGACAGTTAATGGAACCCAAGGAGGGGCTCGTTAGGGTCCGCAACCTACAGCCACAGCTCAGAAGCCCGGGTGACAGATCTGGGACGTGTGACCGGCATCTCCGAGGGGAGAATGTGGCAGTCTTACAGGACTGAGCCCTTAACCTGTGGGATCTGCAGGGAGATGGTGTTGGAATTGAGTCGAATCGTAGGACATCCAGCTAGTCTCTGAGAATTGCTTGCTGGGGGAGGGAGGGGAGGCAGGGGGGAGAACCACTCACTGGAATTAGGTGCAGAATCTTAGAAGGCCCTTCACTCCACCACCGCTTACGAGGCAGACCAGGCATCTCCACTCCAGGTGCCCACTCAAGGTTGGCCTCCGTGTGGCCAGGTGAGACGTGGACCTCCAATCCCTGTGAGCTGCCAGTGGATGCCAACTGGGGCCCTGCTGTCACAGTGTGGGTTCTTCAGAGAAGCAGAATCAAGAGGATCTATAGATACGTAGAAAAGGGTTCGTCGTGGGGGACTGGCTCACGCACTCATGGAGGCTGAGCGGTCCCTGCTCGTCTCTCTGCCTCCCGCCATCTCTGTCTCTCTCCCTCAATCCGTGTGTGCGTGTGTGTGTGTGTGTGTGTATGTGTGTGTGTGTTTTACCACCTTTCTCCTTATGCCACTCTTTAACCATCACCCCCCCTTTTACACTCGGGGGTTGGATCCAGCCTGCTGCTTCCTGGGGGCCAGTGACTTCATCTCTCCGCTCCCTCACCTGTAAGGGAGAACAAGAGCTACCCCCAGACCCTGAGACCGACTCCATCACCGTTCCCCAGACAGACCCAGCATGTTCCCGCCTGCCCCTTCCTCCTTCACTGCCAGGAACACCTTGCCTGGAGTAGCACCTCAAGCATCTGTCACGCTCCAAGCCCCCCTGCTTCCTTTTCCTTGCTAAGACTAACTCTCCACCTGAGAGGACACTATACATCTGTTCATCCCTCTGCTGTCTGTCACCCGCTGAGAAGGTGAACTTTTCACCACGAGGCCTTTGACTGCCCCGTCCCTTGCTGTATCTCTAGCCCTTCAAACAGTGCCGGGCACACAGCGGGCACCCTACCAATCCCTGTGCGATGGTTGAGTCACGTCTGCAAACGCCCATCGGCAGGTGCTCAGTAAAGACAGAGACAGTGGTGACAACAGTAGTGATGAAAATTCAGTGAAAACTCAAGGGCCTGGGGTGGGGGATGTCCCCAGATGACGGCACCTTCCCCGCAAGTGGGTAAGGAGGAAATCTTCTACTCCCTCCCTAGAGCTGGCCTGACTGGGGCCTCAGAGGGAATCATCCCAAAGGCTTGGTGTTCCAAAGGCCCAAGACCAGAGAGCGACATTTGGGAACAAACTGAGTCCTGAGAAGTAGAATCAGTGGGGAACACACACTGGGTTTGCTACATCTCAGGGTGACAGAGTGCCAGGCTGGAACCATTTGAGGACTCCCCCGGCCGGCCTCCTTGGTCCTCTGGGGCTAGGCCTCCGACACTGCCGGCTCAATACCCCACCCTGTGACGGCCCCAGCTCGGCCTGTGCAGCTGACCCGCGGGGAGGTCACAGAGACTAGTGGAAAGGACTCAATCTCGAAACGGAGAGTCCAGGGGCCCGGCTCTCACCCTGCCTCTGCCAAGCGTCCTCACACGGGCTCTCAAGTCCAGCCAATCACCAGCCACACGCCCCTGTGATGTTTCCTTCTTGCTTTGGCCTCTGCGACATTCATAAATGGGTTTTTTAATTTATTTATTTTGAGAGAGAGAGAGAGAGAGAACGAGAGAGCATGAGCAGGGGAGGGGCAGAGAGAGGGAGAGAGAGAATCTCAAGCAGCCTGGAGCTCAAACGCACAAACCGTGAGATCACGACCTGAGCCGAAAACCAGGAGCCAGACGCTTAACCGACTGAGCCGCGCAGGCGCCCCCAGCCTCCGTGACATCCAGATCCGACGTGCAACCCCTTCTCCCTGCCCCCTCCCCCTGGTAAAGCTATGGGACTTGATAGCCTGGATCCCTGCATGCTGCCCTCATTCTTCTCTTCTATTTTTATTTTGCCTTTTGCCTGATTCACCCCTCTCTTATTCTTTATTTTGGTGGGTGGTTTCTATCTTGTAAGCTGCCTGAGCTACTTGCGGAATGAGACGGGGAACAAGCAAACCAGTAAACAAGGAGAGCTCATAGCAACAGCCAGCATTCACCAGCCGCTTGCTGCGAGATTGACACAACACTAAGCCCGTTCTCCTGCGATCCTTTACCTCATCTTCCCAAAGCCCGTTACAGCAAACCTACCAGAAGACCTACGATCAAATCCTTTTTTTGTAGATCGAGAAGCAAGACCACAGAGTTTAACCTTGATCAGCCGCCCACGGCCCCCCGGGTGAGACCGTTAGCACACTGCAGATCAGGTCTGGAGAAAACGAATCTGGCTGTGCCCCGTCCTCCACACCGTCCCGTTTGCATGATCTGAGTCGCACGCTAGGGCCCTGCCCCGTCTCACCGACGCCGGGCCCTCTGAGGTACAGCACGCTGTGCGTGCGTGGCCTCCTATCTCCATACGCTGCACCCGCCAGGGCCTCGGAGCCGCCAGAGCAGGTGCCGGACATGGATGGGGACCACTGAGCAGGAGCCGGGGCCCAGGCCTCCCGTACTTCCCACTGGAAGCAAGGTGATCACGGTCCACTCGTCCCAGACCCAGAAAAGCCCCTAAGCCCCTACGAAAGCGTCAAGTGCCTTCACGTGACTGATTTCCAGGGCCAACCTCCACTTTTCCACAGCGCCAGCTTCCCTTCCACGCGGACTGAAGGTCCGTCCGTACGGCAAGTAATCGAATCTGCGTGGGGACTGTGTTTGTGGGTGCCCCGGGCTCCCCACACCCTCCCAGGAGGCCCACCCCCCCCCATCTTGCATGCATCCACGCTCACGCACGCGGACACACGCAGACAGCACACGTGAACGCACACACGTGCACACACACCACCCACATACACGTCCCCCCTTTGACTCCTTCCCTGGAGCTGAACCATCGGGCCACAAAGACTCGGGCGCGTACAAGCTTCTAACTGGTCTGCCGAAACTCGCACGGGGAGCTCAGGCCGTATGGAAATCAGATTGAGTCCTGGAACACACGTGGGGAGAAAACACACACAGGTCATGTCTACGCGGTACCAGAGACCGTTTTCACTGGTACATGGAATCCTTAGCTGGAAATCCGTCAGAAAATACACGATGCTGGGCGGAACATTCCAGATACGCTCAAATCCCTGCCGGCTGGTGTGCAGATGTGAGTAGCAGACAAGTCAGCAGGAAGGTGGGCTTCTTTTACTCGGGTGTGGACTGGGGCCGGAGCAGAGACTGAATCAGATCTGGGGGGCGGGGGGAGGGGGTGTCTCTGCTATTCTCCAGACAACTGGCCCCTTGTCTGAGGGGCCAGACAGATGAGGATACTGACTCACAGAGGCCCACTGTCCACCGTCTGCCAGCTTGAGGCAGGCAGGTCAGTCTGGAGCCTCCCCAGAACCCAGGATCCCCATACCTCTGAGGACTTCTGGAATTTTCTTTCAGGCTGAGAGACCCCAGGTGCCCTCCTCACTCTTTTCCTTCCCAGGCTAATCGAGCCTGACACCCACATAAGAGCAGAGAAGAGGCACCCTCTCCGGAGAAGAGCCCTGGGCTGGGTGATCTGCTCCCATATCGGGCCCTTGGTTTCCCATCTGTAAAATGGGAGGGTTGGACAGGTTCCCTTCCAGCTCTGCTGCCCCCTGACCCTACTCCACCCCACGGAGCCATCACGGCTGTGACACTCACGAAGTCTGCCCTCTGTTGCCTTTATGTCCCCCCTTCTGAGAAATTGTTTCTCTAGCTTCCTCCCGTCCCACAGAAAAGCCCGAAGTTCTAGCACTATCCCAGCCTCTTGGTCTTGGGGAAAAGAGCGTTAGGAAAAATAGCTCACAAACTCTAAGAAACCAGAGCCCCGGAGCGCCTGGGTGGCTCAGTCAGTTAAGCGTCTGATTTCGGCTCAGGTCATTTCACGGTTTCGTGAGTTTGAGCCCCCCCTCAGGCTCTGTGCACTGACCGCACAGAGCCTGCTTGGGATCCTCTCTTTCTCTCTCTCTCTCTCTCTCTCTCTCTCTCTCTCTGCCCCTCCCCTGCTTGCACTCTCTCTAAGTAAGTAAGTAAGTACATAAATAAGTAAGAAACCAGAGCCCAAAGAGGCCCGGCATGCTGAGCCCAACAGAGTGACAGGAAACGGTTAAGTCCAACCCCCAAACCCCGTCATCTGACTCCCAGCTCAGCACCCTCCCCGAGTCACCTCCGCTGCCTCTGGGGCAGATCCTCACAGGGCTGAGATGGGCACACACTCAGCCTGTCCTCATCCCAGCCCCCTGGGACCATGGGTCTGGCACACGCACCTGTTCCCGAATGTTCACTAAATGAAGAAAACGAGCCCTGTGTGGGAGACACCCCCGTGCACGGACTCGGCCAAGTCTCGGCCAGCCCTCGGCGCCATGCCTGCCCCGGTGGGACCCATGCCTCGTGAACTTAGTCCACCCTCCGGGGGCACCATCCAGGGCCTCAGCTCACGGCACCACACCCCTCTCCACTCCCGACGGGGGCTACCCTGTCACCATGGGGCACAAGACGCTCCAGACCCACACCCTTGTTACCCGTCCTGAGCTTCTCACCCCATCCCCTCTCCCCGCTGCCCCACCACCCTGAGCTGTTGCCCTCACCACCGGGCCTTTGCACAGGCTGTGCCGTCTGCAGGGAGTGCCCTCTCCCCTCCTCTAGAAAGCCCCCAACCCCCAGTGTGAGTTCACTGCTCTTCCCCCATGAGCTCCGGGAGCACTTTGCACTGGGCTCTGAGAGAAAGCATCTTTCAGCAGGTTGTTTGTCAGCCACTGGTTCCTCTGGGTCCCTGCAGGACCATGGGCTCCCCTCCTGAGGTCAGTGAGACACCCAGCCTCAGTCCCCACAGCAGCCCCTCCAACTTGCCTCTCTACCTCACTGCTTTTTTCTCAGTGTTTCCCACTCCACTCTGAGACCCCGAGCGAGAGGAACCCGCTCCCCAGTATCCAGAACACAGCCTGGCCACGAGGTGCCCATCAACACTGTTGACTATTTTTATTAGAATCGTTATTTTCACATCTCGAAGAAAAAGAAGAGGGACCAGGTGCTTCCTTTTCTAGCCGAACACATTTAGCTCATTTTTCTCCAGTCCATCTCTAGGCTAAGGGAAGGCATTTCCAAACCCGCCCCCAGGGATAAAGGAAAGGTTGTGACCTCAGAAAGAAAGGGTCATCCATGTCAAATGTTCTATAAGAGGAGAGAAGCAAATCAGGTTATCACCCACACGGGGACAAAAACCAGAAACAGAGCCATCCCCACCCCAAAAGCAGCTGAGGGGATGCCTGGGTGGCTCAGTCAATTAAGCGTCCCACTCGACTTCAGCTCAGGTCACGATCTCGCAGTTTGTGAGTTCAAGCCCCGCATCGGGCTCTGTGCTGACAACTACTTGGAACCTGCTTGGGATTCTCTGTCTCCTCTCTCTCTGCCCCTCCCTGATTCATGTTCTCTCTCTCTCTCTCTCTCTCTCTCTCTCTCTCTCTCTCTCCCAACAGTAAATAAACTTTAAAGAAAAAAAAGGCAGCTGAGAAGGCAGGTCCCCCACTCGTGGACATGCCTGTCACCCAAAGCCAGACCAGCCATCAGAGCCCTCCCTTTGGTGGAAACGAAACAGACCCCGGGCAATGTTCTCCCAGTGTGGCCAAGCCACAGCTCAAAAGGGATGGCTCCCACCCATGGAGCCGCTTTCCGGACAAAAAGGAAGACCACACCGGGGCATGGAGAACTCCCCGGCAAAGCTAAAGGATTTCCAGGGAGCCGGATGTCTTCCCCAGACGCTGCTTGGGGGTCGGGCAGGTGTGAGCAAGCCTGCTCCTCTGCAGGCAGGGATCTCAGCCCCGGAACCCTGCCAGCCCAGAGCCCTGGCATCCTCGGGCTGGAACAGGGGCCCTGCTGGCCCTGCGGGGTCCTGCCTGGAACATCTGTTCCAACACAGTGTGAGGCATGTGACCACGAGACCCCTATTAGCGCGAACGGTTCAGCAGGAATGTGCCGTCACCTTCCTATCACAGCCAAGAGCAGGAGCGCCAGGCCACTGAAAGTCATCGCCAAATATGCTGCCACATTCGCCCGTGCACGTGCGCCTGGAAGGGAGGTAGTTAACGCCCAGTGGGGCAAAAGTGGGCACGTGCTTCCCCTTCCTCTCCCAAGGACTGTCTGAAGCAACAGCCGACAGCCGCTGGGACGCCTGTCCCCTCCGCCGCCCAGCCCTCCCACCCCACATCAAGAACAGGCCTCCACAGGGGCACCTGGGTGGCGCAGTCGGTTAGCGCCCAACTCTTGCTTTCAGCTCAGGTCACGATCTTCCGGGTTCGTGGGTTCGAGCCCCGCATCGGGCTCCGTGCTGACATTGCGGAGCCTGCTCGGGATTCTCTGTCTCCCTCTCTCTCTCTCTGCCCCTCCCCCACTCACGCTGTCTCCGTCTGCCTCAAAATAAATAAGTAAACTTAAAAAAGAACAGGCGTCAGCCATGCTGCACCCCCAGCAGCGGCCACCGCAGCCGCCTCCACAAGCAGGCCCTGCCCTCCCGGCTCCCTCTCTGCCTTGTCCCTCTCTTGCTCCCTGGGACCCCACTTTCCGCTAAAAAGGAGACCCCTGCTCTCCCGAGCAGCTCTGCACTCACGGGACATTGACTGCGCCCCTGTTGCACACCAGGCGCTGTGCCGGGCACCGTGAGGGCCAGGAGCCACAGCATCCAGCCCCCCTCCTCTCTAGGGGCTGGCGGACCCAGGGGAGAGCAGACACACAGAGAAATGGTGACGAGGAGGCTGGTTACACCCAGTTCATCCTTTCCTGCTAGATTTTCCATCTGGGTAATAACAAAGCCTATTGAACATACGCAGCTGGAGCGGAGAGGCTTCTGCAGACCCAGGGTCGGCCTCCCTGCCTCCCTGCCCGCCCCACGTGGCTCCCCCCGGGGGCTGCGATTTAGGGCCCAGAAAGGCCCATGGCATCACCTGATCACCCATCCAGACTCCTCTTCCCAAGGACAATGACATCATTTTGTAGAAATGTCTTTGGGATAAGGAACAGCTGGGGGAGCAGGAACAGAGACTCTGCCTCAGCTTTTCCATCTACGAAATGGGTAGACGGTAGCTAATAATCATAACTTCCTGCCCCAAGTTAAAAATGAGATCACGCATGACGTATTTAGCCCAGGACCTAGTACGCAGCAAGTGCTCAATAAATACTTATCGTCATCATTTGCCTGTTTGTTCCCCGAGCACACACATGTGCAAACGCACACATACAGCAGCGAATCAGATTGTGCATCCCCATGAAAATCAAGTCTCCACTCTCTCACAGGCCCTGCATAAGCTGGGCCCTGCCGTCTCTCTGACTTCATGAGGGGACACTCCCCCATCAACTGTGCTCCAGCCATGCTGGCCTTCTCACACGCCAGGCTCCCCTCCACCCCAGGACCTTTGCACTTGCTGTTCCGTGTGCTTCCCCCAGATGGCCGGCCAGCTTGTCATCCATCAGGTCACAGCCGGCAGAGACTATCTTCCCGCCCACCTGCTTCTCCTCTTCCCTCTCCAGGGCCCCATCCTCATTTTGTTCATTTTATTCCCCCTTGGAACAACCCCACCATCTGAAACACGCCGGTTCATTTACCCGTCTACTTGTCTCGTGCTGCCTCCCCACTTGGCTACCAACCCTTCGGGAGCTGACCCAGTGTCCATCTACACAGCAGGCCCTCCGTAAATGTGGCTGTGTATGCAGACGGACAGGGTGCCGCTGGGCTGCTCTGTCTGGATTAGCAGGGCAGACAGTGAGCCCTTCTGGAACAGAGAGAAACAGGCGCCACCTCCCCATCCTGCCCCTCTGGGCTGAGCTGCTGGAGAGGTGGTGGCGAAGGGGAGGGAGGCGTGAGGGGAAATGGGAGGCCTGGGTCTCCAACACACATACACACACACACACACACACACTCGCTCTGAGAGCCCTGCAATCAGGTGCCTGGGAGCGGAGCCCTTCATGACCAGGTCAGGCAGTGGGCAGAAGGGCTCTGGAGGGGCCATCTCAGCCCCAAGGAGGAGGGTTAAGCCAAAAAAACCACTGCCTCTCCCACTGCCCAGCTGCACAGGGACGCCCCTATCCAGTCCATCACTTATTCTTTCGACCGCGGATGTGCCAGAAAGATCTTCGCCTTCCAAGGCTCCTGTTCCCAGCCGAGCCCCGACGGGTCACTCCGGCCCGCCAAAGCTTCGGGGGTCCCGAACTATCATCGCTCCACAGACCACGGCGAACTACACCTTGGGCTGTGCCTGCGCCCTGCCCCACGGTCTGCACGTGCAGCCACGTTTAACGCTGCCCCACATCCTGGTGGTGGGGACAGAAGCAAGGGCTGCAGGGACGGGGATGTGGCTGATAGCTGCTGCCCGGCTCAGGGACAGCAGACCCTCGCTCCCGCCCCACCGTGGGACACGGCAGGCGCGCAGGCCGGGGTCTTCCCGGGAGCCGAGCACAGGGAGCCTGCAGACCTTTTCCACGAATCAAGAGAGACACCTGGTGGCTGTCAGGAGCGCCCCCAGTAATCTGCTCAGCCTGCTGGTGACTCAGCCTGGCCTTTTGGTCCTCGGCCCTGGCCCAGCTGCCTCCAGTCCCCAGCCTGCCACCCCCAACCCCTTCCCAGGGGCCAGCTGTCTTCCCGAACGACTTCAGAAGGCCTGCCACGCTGGCGGGATCTCAGCTCTGGGACCCCAAACCCCGTGGAGCCCTGGTGTCCTCAAGTGAAAACGGTGGTCCTGCCACAGAGGGCACTCTTACTAGAAGAATGAGGTCAATAAATGTCTTTCTTTTTTTTAAGCTTATTTCTTTCTTTTGAGCGAGCGAGAGGAAGAACCCCAAGCAGGCTCCGAACTGTCAGTGCAGAGCCAGAGGCGGGGCTCAAACTCACCAACTGTGACATCACGACCTGAACCAAAATCAAGAATCAGATGCGCTTAACCAGCTGAGCCACCCAGGTGCCCCTAAATAAATATCCTACTAGTAGAATTTCCCCTGCCAGGAACCCCTCAGAAGCCTGGCCCTGAGTCCAGGAGGCCCTGCCCACCCCCGTGAGCCCAGGAGGGTCACCTCTCCAGCTCCCTCCCCCAGAAATGCAGCTCCCTATCATGAAACTCCAGGTTGGGATAGGGCAGGTCCTTGGTTCTTCATGTCTGACTGGACTGGAACATTCTTGACATTTCTCCCAGCATGGCCTGACACCATGAATTCATTTTTTTTTTTAAGAGAATGAAGACTTTTAGTGCATGGACACAAATGCTGGGTCCCGCAGACACTTTTTATTGTTTTAAATTCAGGGTGGGGTTGTTATGTTTACTTATTTTGAGAGAGAGAGAGAGAGAGAGCGAGCACAAGCGGGCCCCACACTGTCAGTGCAGAGGCCAGCTCGAGGCTCGATCTCAGGAACCATGAGATCATGACCTGAGCCGAAATAAAGAGTCGGACGCTTCACCCACTAAGCCATCCAGGCGCCCCAGGCTGGTTTTTTCAATCGTGGCAAAATACACATAACATAAAATGTAGCACCTTAACCATCTTCCAGTGCCTAGTTCAGTGGCATTAATCCATTCGCGCTGTTGTGCCCCCGTAAACACCCTCCGTCCCCAGGACTTTTTCGTCTTCGCAAACAGAAACCCTGTCCGTATTCACCGTTCACCCCCCACCCTCCCTCCTGGTCCCCCCACCCCCACCACTCTGCTTTCTGTCTCCAAGAATTTGACTACTGAAACCGTGAATTAAGTTGCGCACATTCGATGGGGATGGGATTTTTCCAGTCCCTCCGCCCGGTCACGTTCTGTCCCCAGCACCCGGCACTGCCTGCCCGGGAGAACGGTGCACACAACTGGAGGCCCGGTTGTCCTCTCGGAGCCGAGTCTGGAACCAGTGAGGAAACCGCTCACCAGTCATGACGCAAAACGTTCACGCACGTCCACGATCGTGATGTCGCTGTTCGAAAACATTTGGGGAGCTAGGAGGGCAGGGGTATTTATTTAGTTGGGGAAATGAAGGAGACTTCCCCGAGGAAGTCTCTTGTGGACCGAACCCTCTGGAAAGAGGAAGAGGGTCGGAAGACGGAGGCAGAACCAAGAGGTATTGGCCTCTCGTTACTGCTGTAGCAAGTTCCTACCAGGGCAATGGCTGAAAACCGTGGGGACCTGTCCCTCCTCCGGTTCTGGAGGTCAGAGGTCCTAAAATCGAGAGGTTAGCGGGGCTGGCTCCTTCTGGAGGCTCTAGAGGAGAACACATTTCCTCGGCATGGCCAGCTTCTAGAGGCTACCTCCACTCCTTGGCTCATGGCACCTCCTGTGTCTTGAAAACCAGTTCAGTGTAGCTTCTCTCTCTCTCTCTCTCTACCCCCCACCCCCACCCCATCATCACATCTCTTACTCTGTCTCCAATAATCCTGTTTCCTTCCTTCCTTACAAAGGACCCCTGTGGCTACTTTGAGCCCACGTGAATGACCCCCTATCCATCCCAGGGAATGTGATAGCCACCACGGTGTGGCGAGGTCGCATTTAATCCTCCTGTGACCTTAGAAAGTGAGCCGTGCAGTGGTCACCCCGCTTCTCACGTGGACAGAGCACAGGAAGCAGGCACTCAGCGCCGTGCCTGCCCCGTGGTGAGACCTCAGCAGACGGCGGTGGGGAGGGTGATGCGGCAGCAAAGGCGGTCCCCCGTTGTAGGTGTGCCCCCTCCTTCCATCCACTAGCCTCCCCCCCAACAGCAGGGCGACGAGCCATCCCCACCCCGACCACTCGCCAGCTTCCTCCCGCCCCACAGCCCAGCCCTCTCCTGAGCCTCCAGCCTCCAGATTCCAAGCCAATCATCCCAAAGCGGCACCAGCTTCCACTGGAATGTATGGAAACCCAACGAATTCGTGATGCCCCCCTACCCGCTGAATCAGAAACGCGGGGGGTGGAGCTGCACTCCAGGTTTAACAGGCTCTCTGGGCGGTTCTGATGCTGCTCAAATAAGAAGCTGCTTCCTCTTCGGGCCCCTTCTTACCCTCCCGACCCAGAGCTCAGCTGGGCTCCTTCAGGGCCGACCTCTTGTGTCTCCACTCGTCCACGGTCAGACTCCTCCCGCTACTGGGCCTCGAGGAAGGCCCTCACCACTGCACCCCACAGGGCCTTTGCACAGACCTCGTAGGGGCAGGCGATGTCCTCTAGCTTCTCTCTGGCCTGGGAGCAGGAGCAAGACCTTGGCCTAGCTAGCACTCTCCCCAGCACTCTGTGCGTGTGTGCATGCGAACGTGTGTGCACGTGAACGTGTGTGCACGTGTGTGCGTGTGGGAGCGCGTGCACGTGAGCATGGATGCGTGTGCGCCTGTATACGTGTGTGTGGTGTGTGCACGTGTGTGCATGCATGTGCACGCGTCCCCCCCACACACACACTCCAGGCTGCAAACTGCTCCAGGGCAGGGAGCGAGTCCCAGCAGCGGACCCAAGCAGCGGACCCAAGCAGCGGACCCAACAGAGAACGGATGCTAGTCGGCCAGACGTTAAGCACAGGCGACGCAAACGAGGCGACCTGGATGTCACCGACCCACTCGTGCGGGATTCCGGGTACGCTCTAGGGACGGAGAAGGGGCACTGACCTTCCTCACCACCGCGGTGGCCCCTTCTTGGGTGGCTTTGGAGGCCACGGCACGGCTGACGGGCGAAGAGGAGGGCGGGCTCCGTCCGTCCTCGGCGCTGGGACGGGGCGGCCACGGGCGCCATCCCGCGCCGGAGCCACGACGCTGCCGCCTGCGAGAGCTGCCCGAGCAGCGAGCGGCCCGGGCTTCTTCGGTGGCGCTCCACCCGTGCTCCACGCGGCCCGAGCGTGTCCGCGGAGGGGCGGGGCGGGCCCCAGAGAGGGTGGCCTCCAAGCCCCCACCCGCCCGGGCCTTGCGTCCTCCACAGCATCCCTGCGTGTCCCGGGAACCGGTTCCAGAGCCAGAAGGGGCGCCCCACCGAGCAGGGGCAGCAAGGGCGAAGCCGCCGCGTGTGCTGCCCGGGCCACGCTCCGTGGACTCCCCTCCCCACCCCACCCCTGCAGGGGCTTCTCGGAGGGCCCCATCACGTTCCAGGTGCTTCTGGTTATTGCAGTCCGGTCCCGGCACCGCTCGTCTTCTCCTCTTCCCGCCAAGGGCCTCGAGGCGGGGCCGGAGGGCGCTCTTCTGGGTGCTTCCACGGCCCTGGCCCCTCTGCCGTGTTTGGGGTGCCAAGAAGGAGCGGTTGCCTTGGTAACGAGCAGCCCCCCGCCGGCGGGTCCCGCTCGGATGTGGTCTTCCTCCTTCGTGGCGGTCCCTGCCAAGGCGGCGCAGGCGTCGGTCAGGACGAGGAACGGCCGCCGCCGCCACCAGGCCCCTCAGCGGCGTCCCCCACCCCCCTCCCCCCACCACGCCCCGGGCTGGTGCGCATGCGCCGTGAGCACGCGCCGTCCTCCGACCTTCCGGGTGCGGCTCCGGCAGAAGCCAAGAGACCAAGAGACGGAGCAGGCACAGCCACCGGGCATGGCCTCGGCCCAGAAGTGACTCAGTCACCCGGCCGGAATTAGTCAATGGCCCCAACTGAACTTGAGGGAACGCTAGAAGCGGCTCGTAGACTGCGGAGCGACCCCTGTGTTTACCCAGGGTGCGCGGCGGTATAAGTAAAGCTGCACGCAGCCTGCTCCATGCTGGGGGCAGCCACAGAGAGAGGGACAGCCAGTGGGCGATGCTCCCAGCCCCTCGCACACCCAGGCTCGAGTCCTCCTCCACCTTCTGCCCGTGCAGCTAGCCACGGAATCCCTGGGGTCTCCTCCCAGAGCCGCAGAGAACTGGGGGGGGGGGGGGGGGGGGGGGGGTCTCACCCCTGCAGAATTCCCTACACCGGAAGGTCCGCAGCCACGTCAATTTTTCCCAATAAACCCACCAGCCCATTGCAGGCCAGTCTGATGGCAGGGCCAGAGCCCACGAGCTGACTCACAGCTTAGCAAGGGCAGGAGGGCGCCCCCCGCCCCACCGCCGCCCCCAACCTCCTCCAGTGAGCCTTTCCTGCTCTCTCACTCGCTGCTGCTCCGGGGACAGGGGAGGGAAATGCCGCAGGGAGGCCCTGGAGAAAGCCCTTTACCGCAGGTTATGCCCCTCCCCTTCCCCTCCACCGTCACATGCCATAGACCCAAGGAGGGGCGGGAAGCAAAGACTGCATACCTTGGAGATACTGCCGGTTTGGGTGCAGACCATTATGATAAAGCAAATATGGCAATAAAACAGGTCAAGTGGCTTTTTTGCCTTCCCAGTGCGTGTAAAAGTTATGTTTACACTAAACTGTAGCCTATTAAGTCTGCAATAGCATTATGTCTAGAAAAACAATGGACAGATCTTAATTTAAAAAATACTTTGTGGGGCGCCTGCGTGGCTCAGCCCCCTAAGCATCCAACCCTTGGTTTTGGCTCAGGTCATGACCTCACCACTCATGAGTTTGAGCCCCACACTGGGCTCCGCGCTGACAGCTCAGCGTCCGCTTGGGATTCTCTCTCCCCCTTCACTCTCTCTCTCTCTCTACCCCTACCCCACTTGTGCTCTCTCTCAAAATAAATAACTTTAATAAGTTTTTCAATACTTTATTGGTAAAAAATGCTAACCATCATCTGAGATGAGAGGGAGTCATAATCACCGGTCACAGATCGCCGTAACAAATACACTAACGAAAAAAATGAGCAATGTTGCGAGAATGACCCAAATGTGACCCCGACGCACGAAACGAGCAAATGCTGTTGGAAACGTGGCACCGAACGACTTGCCTGACACAGGGCTGCCACAAGCCATCAAGCTGTAAAAAACACAGCATCCGCAATCCGCACCAGAGGGAAGCACGCTGAACCGGTGTGCTTGTACCGTCTGTCTGCAAGGGGGTGGGTGGCCCCAAAAATCTACAGCTCTCCGTGCAGTGTGAGGGGCTTTCCCCAGCCAGAGCAACAGAAAAAAAAAAAAAAAAAAAAATCCTGGCTAGCCTGTTCCACCATATCCGCCTTCCGTGTGAGATCTTACCAGAGTGACACGTTCTGTAATTAGCAGAAAAGGGTCACACAACCCGGTGAATGCAGTAAAAACCACTGAGCTGTACGCTCTCAAGGGGCGCACTTATGGTATGTGAATTGTATCTCAACGTTTTGAGAGTGGGTGGGAAAAAGATGTCACCAGAAGACAGGATTCCAAGGCTGGAAAGAGCTGAAAGCCACCAGACTGGCGGCTGTGGGGGGGAGGAGGGGGAGGGCCAGCCATCTGCGCTGCGCACGCGCTGCGGCGGCTGGGGCTCCCTGGGTTATTAATGGGGGACCACTGCCACCTAGTGTTCACACGAATGAACAGCAAGAAAAGGAGGAGACAGGTGGAGGGGAAGGGGGGGAGCGGAAGGCGGGAGAGGAGGCCCAAGCAGCCCACACCCCCGAAAACGTTCACAACTTCCCTCCTCCCGGAACTACACACCAACAGGATGCAGTGGCTCAAAATAGCCAATGCCTGATTTTTGGGTAGCTGTGTAAACAAAACTTGGTGAGTAAGATCCAAACCCACTTCTCTGTGATTATACTCACAAAATGGGGGCGGCTCCAGGCCCGGAGGGCTCCTGCACCTGCTGTGAGCCTATGGGGCTCCTACTGCTTCTAGAAGCTTCTATGGTTGTCTTAACTGAAAATGGCGGGCCCATCAGGAATCGCACACTTAGTGCCCACCTGACCAGGTGGGCTCACCCACAGGAGGGTGAGGAGCCAGGTGAGGAGCCAGGTGAGGAGCTGGTACCCTAGTGCCCCTGCCCCGTCTACAGACCACCTGACCGGCTCCAGCAGGACCCCAGGCTCAGGGAAAGGGGGGGGGGGGCGGAACAGAGCTATTAGTTCACAAGAAGACCCAGAGAGTGAGACAAAATGTAAAATCTTTCAGAGTTTTATTGGCCACCAGCTTCATTTTTTTCATGCAAGGCGTAACTTGCTTGGAAAGCATCAGACCAACCGAACCTGGGGGCCATTCCACAAAATAGCTTCTCAAACGTACCAAGATGAAAAGAAGACAAAGACAGAGAGTTGAACTTGTGCAGGTGAAAGGAAAACAGACACAGCACAAGTAAACGCAGTGTACTGTCTTGGATTAAATGCTAGATCAGGTGAGGGAGAAAAAGATCGCCAGGAAGGACCGTCTGGGGAGAAAATGCCAAAATGTAAATATGTCTGTAGAGTAGACAATGGTATTGTACCAAAGTCGAATTGGACGACAGCATTTTGACGGAGAACGTGTTTACTCTTATGATACACCCACTGACATATTTAAGGGTCAG
Source organism: Neofelis nebulosa (assembly GCF_028018385.1). Taxonomy (NCBI): domain Eukaryota; kingdom Metazoa; phylum Chordata; class Mammalia; order Carnivora; family Felidae; genus Neofelis; species Neofelis nebulosa. Next base: position 11,181,047 of record NC_080799.1, on the reverse strand, counting down.
AGGCATGAGGTCTAAAACTAACCCTCAACTGGTGAAGGGAAAAAAAAGTCATGTACGTGCTAGAAGCAAAATGTGGCAAAATGTTAATCGTTGGTCTTTATACTATTGTTGCAACAGGAAGTTGGAAATTATTTCAATTTTTTTTTTTGAAGATAGTAAGATCCAGCCCGGGGGTCCCCAGTTCCCACTCCCAGGGTCAGGCACCCCCCGAGGGGCTTGTAGCTCAGACGCGGTGTGGAACAGGCCAGGCTGGCAAACCCGGGCTGCAGGAGAGGCTCCGGCCTCTGGCTCGCCTCACCTCTTTCTCTGCTCCTTGCTGTGACCTCCTCCTGTCCTTCCCTGATTCACAGGCTGGTCCTAGGTGCTGTGCCTCACAGGGACAGTCCCAGCCCATGATTAGGTGCCTCCCAGTTCCCAGGTGACCTTGGGTAAGTAATTCCACCCCCTTCGAGTCCTGCTTTCTCTACTAGTAAGATGGGACAACAGCTAAGACAAGGTGCCATCCAGGGATGGGGGCAGGGGTGGGGCCTGGGCAGAGAAGCCCTAGGAGGGTCCCATGGCCCTCAGAGTCACCTGTGCAGGGGTGCAGGGAGGGGTGGGAGGAAGGAAGGCACACATCCCTCCCTCCATCACATCAGAGTCTGTACTTGTGTTTTAGCTGCTTTGCACCCTGTAAGGTGGGAGATGGGAAGTAAGAGCTAATAAATCCTGACCATGGGCTGGCAATGCCAGCGGGGAAGAGGGGAGACAGGTGCCTTGGCCACCCCCTCCAGGTGCACCAGCTCCAAAGAGAAAGTTGATTTTAAGCATCCTTACTGCCTCCCCGGTCATCTCAATACGGGCGGTCACCCCAAACCTCCTTGGCTTCCAGGTCCCAACAAATCCACAGGCTCAACTCCACGGGTTTTCTCTGGCCACACGGAGGAGTTTCCAAGGCATCTGAACTTGACCGGGTCTTCACGTGTTGCGCCCAGCCACCGACTCGCGCTTCCTGCCGGGGCCGAGGCCAGTGGACTCGAGGGTCCGCGCGCTTTAGGTTTTAGGGCCCCGAGCTAGAAACCAGGTCAGCCCAAGCACCTCTCCGATCCGCTCGCCCCACATCCGATCCGTCTCTCAAATTGGTCCGCAACCCAGAGCTCTCCTGCATCCCTGCTGCAAGGTCCTCGGGCACATCTCCTGCGGCGACTTCGGCATCACCCGTCCGCTCCCTGGTCTTGCCTCCGAGCTGCATTCATACTGTGGCACCATCCACCTAAACGCACGCGTCTGAACCTGTCCCTCTTCCTTTTAGAAATGTTCAGCAGTGCTCAGGCTCCACCCCACCTCGGCATGCTTCATACAAGGGAAGAATATCCCAAAAACTGTTTACAGGTATTTTATATCGCGCTCCTTGTTCACTGCCTGGGGGGGGGGGGGGGGTATGTTTCGGGTCCGCACATATCACTTAAAATTCCAAATACACGTATATGGGGGCAGCCAGCCTGCGGGGGGCACAGTCTGAAAATTGATCACCGCCTCAGGCTGAAGACAGACTCTGCTTTGCCCAAAGCCATCCAGTGATGGAGCCAGGTGTCAAGGTTCCAGACTGTCCGACTCCAAAATCAGCACATCCTCCCGGCTACCAGGCTTTCCTGGAAAAGGCAGAAAAGTCAGGAATGAAGTGAACTGTTAGTGGGTGCAGAAAGCACCCACTGTGAATGGAGGGACCCCAGCCATGAGGAGGGGTCAGGGCTCAGCCTCGGCCCCTGACCTCCCCGTGGAGGACAGAGGGGAAACAGACTGCACTGTTTCTCAGATCAGGACAGTTTGCTTTGCTTTGCTTTTCCTTTTTCAAGTGTATTTATTTATTTTGAGAGAGACAGAGACAGTGCAAATGGGGAAGGGGCAGAGAGAGAGAGAGAATCCCAAGCAGGCTCCATGCGCCCAGTGCAGAGCCTGACGTGGGGCTCGAACCCACAAAACTGCAACATCATGACCTGAGCCGAAATCAAGAGTCGGATGCTCAACCGACTGGGCCACCCAGACGGCCCCAGGACAGTTTCATTTTCAGGTGAGCCCATCTGTTTCTCCCAGGGAAAGAATCTTAAAAAGTTATAATCACAAAATCCATGAAGCTGTGTGTTACCATCTACTACTCTTTGTGGAAAGAATAAAGCTATTCAAAATTTGGCCCTCCTGGAAAATTCTGGATTTGCCCACCAGCTTCAGCCTCTAGACGAGTATAAATCCCATGGACTGCTCAGTTCCAGCCACCCCCAAAAATGTCAGAAATTGAAACCACCTGAGAGGACTCTGGTCTGGGTAGGCACCGTGGTGAATGCACTGGGGGTACTTTTGTTTGTTTGTTTGTTTGTTTTTCTTTTTGACAGAGAGACAGAGTGCGAGCAGGGGAGGGGCAGAGAGAGAGGGAGACACAGAATCCGAAGCAGACTCCAGGCTCCGAGCTGTCAGCACAGAGCCCGATACGGGGCTCGAACTCACGAACCACGAGACCATGACCTGAGCCAAAGTCAGACACCCAACCCACTGAGCCACCCAGGCGCCCCAGTACTGGGGGGTACTTTTTAAAGTTGCTCTGAACTCACCGTGGAAAGTAATTTATGATGTAGACCACAGTCCCCCGTGGCCACTCACGCAAGCTGACAATGACATGCAAACCATTATTTCCATCAGGCTTCAGTTTTGTACTTAACTGGAAGCGGGCCACATGGAAGATAAACAAAAAATATGATTATTTATGGGGCGCCTGGGTGGCGCAGTCGGTTAAGCGTCCGACTTCAGCCAGGTCACGATCTCGCGGTCTGTGAGTTCGAGCCCCGCGTCGGGCTCTGGGCTGATGGCTCGGAGCCTGGAGCCTGTTTCCGATTCTGTGTCTCCCTCTCTCTCTGCCCCTCCCCCGTTCATGCTCTGTCTCTCTCTGTCCCAAAAATAAATAAAAAACGTTGAAAAAAAAATATGATTATTTAAAATTTTAATTTAAAATGATTTGGGTGGGGGGGCGCCTGGGTGGCCCAGTTGGTCAAAGGCTGACTCCTGATTTCGGCTCAGGTCCTGATCTTGCAGTTCGTAAGTTCGAGCCCCGTGTCGGGCGTGGAGCCTGCTTGGGATTCTCTCTCTCCCCCCTCTCTGCCTCCCCCACTCGTGCTTTCTCTCTCTGTCTCCCAAAATAAATAAGTTAACTTTAAAATGAGTTTTTAGGGGCGCCTGGGTGGCTCAGTCGGTTAAGCGGCCGACTTCGGCTCAGGTCATGATCTCGCGGTCCGTGAGTTCGAGCCCCGCGTCGGGCTCTGTGCTGACCACTTGGAGCCTGGAGCCTGTTTCAAATTCTGTGTCTCCCGCTCTCTGACCCTCCCCTGTTCATGCTCTGTATCTCCCTGTCTCAAAAATAAATAAAACGTTTAAAAAAAATTTTTTTTAATGAGTTTTTAATTTGTTTTCCCAGAGACCACGTACAAATACAGCCTGGTTCACAACCCCAGCTCGGGGCCACCCTGGTGTTACCTGAAGGGACACATGGTGGCTGTCATTATAGGCTCTCGCTCACATCCCCTGGCTTCCTCCGCTCAGACTCCAGCCTGGGAGCTTCTGTGCCCTGTTTGCCAAGTGGGCAGACTGGGGCCGGGGGCCTGGACCAGCATAAAAGCCTCTGTCAAGTCTCCTTTCTCCTCGGCATAAAGTGTGGCCACTACCCCCTGGGTCCGTGAGGTTTCTGACCGTGAGTGTTCTGCCCGGTGGATTGGGACTTTAGGGGATAAGACCCAGTGACTCTGGGTGGACCTCTCTGGACAGAAAGGACAAGGCCCTGCCTTCTCACAGCCCCATCAGCTCTGTGGCCAACCTGGGGAGAACCACAGGAGCAAGAAGGGTCCGTTTGCCCCCACAGACGAGCACTCAGACTCCTGAGACAGATGGACAGACAGATGCATACAGACACAAACAACTTCCCAGCAAAGGTCCGCTGTAGGTGGGGGTATTATTTATTCCCATCTTACAGATGAGGAAAGTGAGGGCACAGAGAGGTTGAGTCACTGGTCCAAGGTCACACAGGCAGGAGTAGAAGGGCCATCTCAACAAGCCTGCTTATCAACTCCCAGCTGAGCCCCCTCCACAGGCAGGATGCCACTAATCCCTGCCTCACTTGGGTCAAGGATCGGGGACAGCCGCCTCCTTCCCGGGAGGGGGCAATGTGGTGGGATGGTCCCCGAAGATTTCACAAGGTATTTTTGGCCAAATGTCCCCCACCTCACCTGGGACACAGTGTTTGCACCTGAAACCTGAGCCCCTGGTTTCTAGAGCCGAGTGGAAAAATACCTCCCAATCCAGCTCAGAAGTCATCTCTGCCCAGGAAAGAGAGCAAGACAGGCCAGCCCAGGGCCTGCCGAGTCCCACCCCCGGCCCAACCCAGCCCGGACCAGACCAGGAGCCCAGCTCATCCAAAGACATGTAAGACCAGTCCACCTGGTCCTGCCAGGCCAGAGGCTGGACCCATCAAGCCGCCCATCCCAGCAACTAAAAATGTCTGGTGTGGAACCTTCCAGAGCCCAGCCCTGTGCTTAGCACAGCCCAAGATACATTCAACCAAAGTCAGAGCCAACACCAGCCCAGCCCAGCATAAAACCTGAGTTACTCAGCTCCAAACCCCCTACGGCCAGCAGCAGGTTCACCCCACCCCTTCGGAGGAGCCAAAGGAGCTCAAAGCTTCACCGGGCCCCCCGCCGTGCAGCCCAGGCCAGGCCCCAGCCCAGGGGGCCCCACCCAAACAGCCTACGAAACAGCCCAGCCCGAGCCAGCTCCCCTCCGCCTAACCCGGCCTGGCAGATGCAGAGGGGGAACCTTCCAGAAGGGATGAGCAGGAGGTCTGGGCCTTCGTAGAGAGAGCTGGCTGAGCAGACCTCCTCCAGGCTTCCAACCACAGCCCCCAGCAGGCAGAGCCGCCTCGGGGCCACACTCCCATCGAGGTAGAGAGGGTGGTGTCCCTTCTTCCCCAGGCCTGTGCAGGCTCCCGGGAAGGAGCTAAGAGTATCGAGAACAAATCCAATACTCTGGACTTTCAAGGTTTTCTGAGCAAGAACTGGGCATGCGCTAGCTTCTCTGGGTGGGGAGCCACCAGGGATGGGGGGAGGGGTGGGGAGGGAGGACCCTGCATCTCAGAAACACAGCAGGGATCCTGCTTCAGGGACCCTCGGATCCTCCCTGCTCTAACTGGAGCTGTGAGACCCCAAAGTCCAGAACAACCCAAGGTGGCTGAAAGCCCAGCCAAGCGGCCTCAGGAAACATCACGAGTGATTACACTGTTGCCTTTCTCCTCCTGAGTCTGGGTGACGGATGGTTCACAGGACTGCCTCTGGAGCCAGATGATCTGAAATTTGAGTCCTGGCCCTTGTCTCCTACCTGTGTGACCTTGGGCCAGTGTCCCAACCTCTCTCTGGGCCCCTACTTCCCTTGGCTCTAAGGCAAGAAGGAATAAACAGCATCTCCCTCCAAGGGTTCGGTTCGAGGTATTTAACTGCCAGTGTCAGGCAGGCACCAACCATGCAGGACAAACCCGTGCCGGGACTCTGAAGGGCCGGGAGTTGACCATTCCGATGGGCCTCAGAAAGGTCCAGTGGCCAGGGAACCTGGGGCCACATGACGGCTGTGTGAACAGAGCCACAGGATACAGCTGGTTAACCGTTACTACTCTATACCAAGGAGTTTACAAAATCCAACTCTTGTCCGAAACTCTTTCGTGTTGAGTGCTTACAAGTCACGCCATAAATTTATATTTTTTGATGTTTATTTATTTTTGAGAGAGAGAGAGAGAGAGAGAGAGACAGAGCTTGAGCAGGGGAGGGGCAGGGAGAGGGGGAGACACAGAATCCGAAGCAGGCTCCAGGCTCTGAGCTGTCAGCACAGAGCCCGACGTGGGGCTCAAACTCACAGACCGCGAGATCATGACCTGAGCCAAAGTCGGACGCTTAACTGACTGAGCCACTCAGGCGCCCCATCACGCCATAAATATTAATTAAGCATCTACTATGTGCTAAGTTTCATGCTAGGACAATTACCAAAAATTATAAGAGGTCAGTGATAGAATATTCTATTACCTATTTTAGAGTTTTCCTCTCTCCATTTTGGATATTTTTGATATCCAGCATAAATGTGTACATGACGTTTTTCCAAATTGCTAAGAAGTTCTTCAATACTATAAATTAAGTAATTGGGGTGCCTGGGTGGCTCAGTCGGTTGAGCATCCGACTTCGGCTCAGGTCATGATCTCACAGTTCATGAGTTCGAGCCCCAGCATCAGGCTCTGTGCTGACAGCTCAGAGCCTGGAGCCTGCTTCAGATTCTGTGTCTCCTCTCTCTGTCCCTCTCCTCTCAAAAATAAATGAACATTTAATAAATAAATAAATACACATAAAAGATTGGGGCACTGGGTGGCTCAGTTGATTAAGCATGGGACTCTTAACCTTAGCTCAGGTCTTGATCTCAGGGTTATGAGTTCAAGCCCCCTGGTGGGCTTACACACACACACACACACACACACACACACACACAATCTGACAGTAGTACAATTAAAATGAAAAGGGGCCTGCTGGTGTGAATAATTGTTGCAAAGTTTATCAACAAAGTGCTCATTTCAAAGTCTTAAAATGACTCTCTACCATGAGTCTGGCTGTGGGAACCGATCAGAATAAGCCATTTCCTCCAAAGAGGAAACTCACTTCACACAAAAGGGAATGCCTGCTTTTGAATGGTTTAACCTTGAGGCGACCCAAAGAAATGCAAGTTAAAAGTACCATTGGGGCGCCTGGGCCCCTCCGTCAGTTAAGCCTCCGACTTCAGCTCAGGTCATGATCTCGCAGTTCGCGGGTTCCAGCCCCACGTCGGGCCCTGTGCTGACAGCTCAGAGCCTGGAGCCCGCTTCGGATTCTGTGTCTCCCTCTCTCTGCCCCTCCCCTGCTTGCACTCTGTCTCTCTCTGTCTCTCAAAAATGAATAAGCATTAAAAAATAAAAAATTTTTTAAAAAGGAAAGCTTTGTTGTCCAAGGCACTGGGATGCGAGGCTCCTTTGCAACAGCAGCCGACAATGGTTACCCTGCCCGTGCAACTACACACAAGTTTTCTACTTACTTGCAAATATCTCTTGGCAGCCTCCACAGCCCCCGGCAGGAATATTCCAGTAAATGACCAGTCGCTCCTACACGCTTTGGAACGGCTCTGAAAAAGTCCCTCCGAAAGCTCAACATCAGCAATTTCGGAGACGCCTCCCTGCCTAGGGACCACCCCCCAGATGTCAGCTGTCGCCCAAAGCCAAGCGACTGGCCACCCGTTCAGTCCCTGAGACGGCACCAAATGAACATTTTATGGACCTGTTCAATTGCAAAGCGATGCAGGCAATTAACTTCCATGGCGGTTTTATGGTGGAAAGATGTTGCAAGCTCGGGCCCCCAGAAGCAGGGCCGTGCATCAGTTCGGGAAACGCGGCTGCCAAAGCCCGGTGGGGTCCATCATCAGAGCAGGTGTGGAGCTCGGATCGGCTGCTCGTGGCCAATGGGGCTGCACCCAATCTTGCCCGCGGTCACCTGGCACTGAGCCTGGGGCTCCATTCTCCCAGCAGAGGTCCTGGAAAATGCTGGACTGAACCAGCACCCCCCACCTGCCTCCCGCGTAGCATGGGGTGATGTTCAATTCACCCCCAGAGGGATGGATGGGTCATAAAAATCTGGTATGTTCAGCCTTGCTGGCCTAATCCTGTGCCCACAGCAGACCCACTAGACTGCTGTGCAATTTCACATCAGACATCTGTGGGGTAGCATCTATTAATGGATGAGAAAGAGAGAGAGAGAGAGAGAGAGAGAGAGAGAGAGGAGACAGGATTTGGGCCACTGAGAGGCGGGGGGGGGGGCAGGAGAGGAGGGCGGGCAGGCTGGCACCCCCTCCCCAGTCCAGAGGAATTGGCATGAGCAGTGTTTCCCCAGCAACAGCCTCTGATTGGTCCCCGTCTGTCCACCAGCTGATTTGGGTCCTGCGCAGCCTGTCCTCAGTCCCCCCGCGGGGCAGAAACGTGTAAAAGAGGCCGGGAGACCCCGCTCAGGCCCCCTCCCCAGGGCTGGAATGGATCTTGAGAAGGATTAAGCATTGAAGATGGTGATTCCCCACGCATGCCCCAGCCCATCTCTGTACCATTCACAGCAAAGTGGTATTTTTCAGAATGACACTCAACTTTGTTTTATTTTTTAATTTTTTTTAACGTTTATTTATTTTTGTGACAGAGCATGAACGGTGGGGGGGGGGGGGGGGCAGAGAGAGAGGGAGACACAGAATCGGAAGCAGGCTCCAGGCTCCGAGCTGTCAGCACAGAGCCCGACACGGGGCTCGAACTCATGGATCATGACTTGAGCCAAAGTCGGACACTTAACCAACGGAGCCACCCAGGCGCCCCGACACTCAACTTTATTAATGCTAGAATTACAAGGGCCTCTTTCTCGATTCTCTGATTGCAAAATTCTGGGTGAGCTTGTCAAAAGCAAGCTCTCTTCTGGCTCTACGTGCGTATGTGTGCATTTTTGTGTGAGTGTAAGAATGTGCATGTGTGTGTGTGCTCCCCAAAGTCACTCCCTCTGTGGAGGGCCTCAGACAGGCTCTGTGTCCTCAGGGAAACCAGGGAAAGCCATCTGGTCTGGGGAAGTGGCCAGAAGGCTAGGAATACCTGCAGGGCAGAGGGGGCAAGGGGTGGGGCCTGGAGGCAGGATGCTGGACATGAGGAGGGAGGTCCTGAGGCCTGTCAAGGCCATCCCTGGATGCTGGGCCAACCACATCAGGTCCCAGCAGAAGAGCAGACTAAGACCAAAGACCAGGAGCCACCAGCAGCGGTCACAGCGCACTGTCACCACAACTGAGCTCCGCTAGGCGACACGCTGTCCTCTTAATCCACACAGCCATCCCCATCCACCTTTGTCCGCAGCCTTCCAGATGAGGCCTAGAAGTTCCGAGAGGTCAAGCGACTTTCCCAGAGTCACACAGCTAGTAAGCGGTGGAGCCAGAATTCAAAGCCAGCCGGCCTCACTACACAGGCCGTTCTCTTTTCTCTGTGCTACCTCGGGGGAGTGACAAAGCAGGTCTCAGAAGTGGCGGGACGGAGCGGAGGCAGGTGACGAGGAAGTCACATGGGCAGGCAAGGAGGGTGCAGGGAATCAGAAAAGTCCGTGATAAGAGGCCCTAACGGCTCTTCCCGGCCAAGGAGCGTCTTGGATGGAGGAATCTCAGGAGTCGGGCCAGAGCCCCCCGCCCCTGGGCTGCCCCCCCATCTCCTGTCGAAACAAAAACGCCAAAGTGCCAGCAAAACAGATTCCTGCTTCCTCAGCAGCTGACAGTCCGACCCTTTACGATCTCGAGTCCCCGGCTGCAAACTTGCAGTGATGGTCAATCCGCTCCCAAGGCCGACCGCTGCAGCAACAAAGTAACACATTTCTGAAAGTCAGCGAAGTCCTCGCGGGCTCGCGGGGTGCCCTGAAACTACAGCCCCTGCGATGGCCAGAGAGGCCGCGGGACTGGTTGTATTTCCTGGGAGAAACCGGCTACACGGCAGGATGGATGTTCAGTTCGCCGTGGGGGGGGTCGTCCCTTCGGTGGCTCATCCTTAGCAAACCTTGGGTTCGTTCTCTTTCGCTAACGGTTTGTCCTCATTCTGCCTAATGACTTCTCGTGCCGGCATTTGGCTCTCCTCTCTCCTCTGCGTGTGTCCCCCCACCCCGGCCTGGGAATTCAGACGCTCCTCTCCCTCCGGGAAGGGTCTGAAGAGGCAGCTCGGCCCCAGCCCAGCCTCGGCCCATCCCCCAACCCCGGAGGGAGGGACGGTTGTTCTGGGCTCTTCTGCCCCACAGGGCACGAGTCACTTAGGCGGGCTGCAGGGTGGACAGTCCTCCCACCAGAGACGTGCTACCTCTGGAAAGCAAGGAACCGTCTAGTCGCAAAGAGCATCTAGGGAAGGACACATTGCCCTCCCCGTCCAGGGTCAGGCCTCACACTGCGGCTACGTCTGGGGTGTGAAGGGACCATACTCCGCACCTGTTTTAGGTGTAGGATTTGACTGCTTTTGACACATGTGGGCGCGCGTGAACCTGTCACCCATCAAGGTAGTGAATTCGGGGGCGCCTGGGTGGCTCCGTTGGTCTGACTTTGGCTCAGGCTGTGATCTCGCGGCTCGTGGGTTCAAGCCCCGTGTCGGGCTCTGTGCTGTCAGCGCAGAGCCTCTTTCAGATCCTCTGTTCCCTTCTCTCTCTGCCCCTCGCCCCTGTCAAAAATAAACAAACATTCCAAAAACAAAAAAAAAGACAGGGAATTTATTGCTTATGCTCAGCGGTTTCCTCCTGTCCTTTGCAATCCTGCCTCCCATCCCTCCCCACCTTCCATCCCTGTCCCCAGACAGCTGCTAACCTGCTTTCTAATGCTACAGATGTGCTTTCATTTTCTAGAGTTTTCTATAAATGGACTCCTGCTGTATCGCTCTCCTTCACCTGGCTTCTTTCACTCAACGTGATCATCTGAAGATCCTTCCGTGTCGTTATATGTGCCACTAGCATATTCCTTGTTATTGATCGGTCGAATCCCATCACCCAATTAAACTACAATGTGTTTGTCAATTCACCCGTTGAAAAACGTCAGCATTGTTTCCAGTTGTAGGTATTAATTATAGCAGTCCTAGGAAACTAAGACAGTCCCCAAGATGCACCCGATCCCATCCCATCTCCCTGAGTATGTACCATGGTTCACTTTAAGAAAGAGAGATCCTGGGCGGGCCTGACCTAATCAGGCATGATGGCTAATTTGACAGGCCAATGCCCAGATATCGGGTCATGCATTATTTCCAAGTACGTCTGTGAGGATGCTTCTGGGAGACCTTAGCATTTGAGTTGGTAGGCTGAGGAAGGAAGATGACCGTCGCCCAAGTGGGTGGGGACCGTCAAAAGGCAGAGGATGGAGAAGTTCTATTTCTCTCTGCTTGACCACTCAAGCTGGGACCCTTGTGTCATCAGGGTTTCTGGTTCTCAGGCCTCTGGATTCAGGCTGGAATTCATACCATTGGCTTTCCTGAATTCTCAGCTCCGTAATGCCATTAGACAATCCTTATAAATAAATCTTAATTTGGATATATATCCAAATATGTGTGTGTATATAGATACTATATATATATATATATATACTCAGAGCTGCCCCCAGGGCAAAGAGGAGCACGAAGCAGGTGTCTTGATGGTGTCGTGAAATTCGGAGACGTCTTTTCAGAGATCTGTGAGCCTGTGCCTTGCACGGACAGGAGGGCGCCCAAGTGGGTGTCTATATATAGACACCCCGTCTATATATATATAGAATATATATATATGCTATATCTACAGATATATCTATATATATAGATATTCTAGGATATTCTAGAATATCTATTTATAATATCCTAGAATATCTATATATAGGTATTCTAAAATACCTAGAATATCTATATATAGATATTCTAGATATTCTAGAATATCTATTCTCATATTCTAATATTCTAGAATATCTATTATTCTAGAATATCTATTATTCTAGAATATCTATTATTTCTAGAATATCTATTCTAATATTCTAATATTCCAGAATATCTATTCTAGAATATCTATATATAGAATATCTATCTATAGATAGATAGATAGATATCTATAGATAGATATATATATATAGATACATAGATTCTATTCTAGAATACCTATATAGAATATCTATATATAGATATTCTAGAATATCTAGATAGATAGATAGGTAGATATTCTACTTTTCTCGAGAACCCTAAGTATTATGCCCAGTACTGCCCGCCTGTGCCCATGATAATGAGCCATCTGAATGAAACCTGTCACCACCTGCATTTGAGGCCAGTTGTGCAGAAGGGCTGGGGAGAAAAGGTGGACAGCTAATGAGTGGCTGACCAAACAGGGACCTTCTCTGGGAGCAGAAAGCAGAAGCAGACAATTGATGTGGTTCAAATCACAGACGCAGGGCAAATCCAGAGGTCAGGACCACACGGCTAAGAGAGTAACCAAGAAAAGCCAGGTCGCTAAGGAAAAGTTCCTCCCCAGCGTGGCGGTCTCCACGACTCAACTCAGGGATGTCCTCGGGGCTGTGCTGTACAATGACCCTCCCCACGCCACCTCTGTGACCTCTTCAGGGGCCAGGAAACGCTCTGACCGGCGAGACCGCATGTTTAGACATTGCACAAATGAAAGAAGCCGCTCTCCCGCCATGTGGGTAGATCAAGTTCACCGGCAGTCGGCAGAAAACGATGTCCTCCAAGGAAAACCGGCAGCTAGCAACCTGACCAAGACCCTCCTCAGGTTGCCGGAGGCTGGTGACGTTGGTGTCTCCTTGCAAATTTCAATTCCACGGGTCCTGGAAAAAGCAACAAGGCAAACCTGGGAGGGAGGCTGCTTGAAATCCAAGATGGTCGAGTCCAGGAATTGTCCCAACAGCTCACCTCAGCTGCCACACAGGTGAGCCCGGGCGCCCTCCTCTCCGTGCAAGACACAGGCTCACAGATCTCTGAAAAGACGTCTCCGAATTTCACAACACCATCAAGACACCTGCTTCGTGCTCCTCTTTGCCCTGGGGGCAGCTCTGAGTGTAAGCGTGTGAATGTCAAACACCTTCCCATTGGGTTTTCTTTCTAAGTCTTCAGCCAAATTTATTTTAATCTCCAGAATGAAAAGTCCAAAACAGGAAGACCCCTCAGAGATGTCCTTGTCCCAGCCGTTCTTACAGGAGATGAGAAAACTGAGGTCTGGAGAGCCCAGGAAATTTGTCCAGGGCTCATCAAAATTAGGCGATGGGGTGATGAACCTTATGTATCTGATATCATTTTTTTAAGTTTATTTATTTATTTTGAGAGAGAGAAAGAAAGAGAGCATGAGTGGGGGAGAGGCAAGAGAGAAGAAAGAGAGAATCCCAAGCAGGCTCTGCACTGTCAGCACAGAGCCTGATGCAGGGCTCGAACTCACCATGAGACGATTTCCTGAGTTGAAGTCAGATGCTTAACCACCTGAGCCACCCAGGTGCCCCCCCACACACACACCGCATTTTTTAGAGACAGAGAGAGCACGAGCAGGGGAGAGGGGCAGAGGGAGACAGAGAGAGAATCCCAAACAGGTTCCATGCTCAGCACAGAGCCTGACACGGGGCTCGGTCTCACAACCCTGGGATCAGGACATGAGCTGAAATCCAGAGTCAGGAGCTGAACCAACAGAGCCACCCAGGTGTCCCAGTGATATCTTTTGAGACCTGAAATGCAAACTGTTGCAAAGATATTAGATAATGTCTTATTTCTTGAGTTGAGTTGTAGGTTTAGAGATGTTTTATAATTATGCTTTGTAAGGTACACACGTAAATATACTCTTTGGTGTGCGTGATTTTAAAGAATTCAAACAGGGGCGCCTGGGTGGCTCAGTCGGTTAAGCGTCTGACTTCGGCTCAGGTCATGATCTCACGGTTCGTGGGTTTGAGCCCCGCGTCAGGCTCTGGGCTGATGGCTCGGGGCCTGGAGCCTGTTTCCGATTCTGTGTCTCCCTCTCTCTCTGACCCTCCCCTGTTCATGCGCTGTCTCTCTCTGTCTCACAAATAAATAAACGTTAAAAAAAAAAAAATTAAAAAAAAAAAAAGAATTCAAACATTCAGCTCTTTGTTTAATGTTTATTTAGAGAAAGAGAGAGAGTGTGTGTGTGTTTGTGTGTGCGTGGGGGAGGGGCAGAGAGAGGTGGGGGGAGAGAGAATCCCAAGCAGGCTCCCCAGCTCAGGGCTCCAACTCACGGACCGTGAGATCATGACTTGAACTGAGATCAAGAGTCGGACACTTAACCAACTGAGATACCCAGCCGCCCCAATATTCAGCCCTTTGAATTTCTGAGTGCGGAAGCACTTTCTAAGAGACAGACCCCATCCATCTGGGCACAAGCCCAAGGTGGCCACCGTACCTCCAGTTGGTGGTAGAAATGGCCGATGTACTGGGCCCTAATGGGAGTTTCGTTTGTACCGACGGACGTTCACGACTCGAGAATTTGTCAGTCGAGACGTGTCCCCATCACGCAGCTCCCTCCATGTCTGAGTCTTACCCTACGGCCAACCCCGATCTCCAGGCTGGGGGTGGAGAGGGCTCAGGAATGGGATGAAATTCTAGGAGCAGGTGTGGAATGTGGTAGGATTTGGGAATAAAGTAGTACGGCAGGGAGGGCTGTGAGTGGAAAAGAGGAAGGGGTGGCTCGTACCTAACAGTCAAGAAGGCGTGATTTCACATTGTCGCCACTCCATTTTGCTATGGCCACGTTCAATATGCCCGTATCAAAACCTTCATTAAGACATGGCAGCTCCATGCAACGACAGGTGGGATCCCGGACCAGAGAAAAGACATGAGTGGGAACCCTCGTGAAATTTGAACGAGACCCGTATTCTAGTTCATTGGATCCTACCAATGTCAATGCTCTGGTTTTGATCATTCAACCTTGGTCATATAGGATGCTAACATTAGGGAAGCTGGGTGAGGGGTCTGCAGGAGCTCTCTTTACTACTTTTGCAACTTCCATGGAAGCTGAGAATAATTTTTCTTGTCGAGAATTATTTTAAAACAGAGTCTTTTTACACATGAAAAATGCTCAACTTCATTCGTCATCAGGGAAATGCAAATCAAAACTATCATGAGATGTCACCTTACAACCATCAGAATGGCTGAACTCAAAAACACAAGAGGGGCGCCTGGGTGGCTCAGTCGGTTGTAATGATGGGGCGCCCCTAGAGGGGGCGCGGTCCCACCAACCCCTGGGGCTCCAGCACCGTAAGGTGACAAGGTTATGTTGCTCTAAGTCACCATGTTTGTGGTGTCGGGTTACAGCAGCCATAGGAAGCTGACACACTCAGGGATCAAGATAATACTGCAACGTTTCTCAAAAATCCAAATGAACACAAAAAATCCACACTGGACAAAACATAATTCTTTTTAATTATTTCATTTAATTTTTTGAGAGAAAGCGCTCCAGCGGAGGAGGGACGGAGAGAGCGGGGGACAGAGGATCTGAGGCGGGCTCCCCACTGAGAGCAACACCCAATGTGGGGCTCGAACTCACAGACCGTGAGATCACGACCTGAGCCCCAGTCGGATGCTCAAGCAGTGAGCCACTCAGGCGCCCCCAAAATATAATTTCATTTTTTTATTAAAAAAAAATTGTTTTAATGTTTACTTATTTGGAGAGAGAGAGAAACAGAGTGCCAGCAGGGGAGGGGCAGAGAGAGAGGGAGACACAGAATTGGAAGCAGGCTCCAGGTTCTGAGCTGTCAGCACAGAGGCTGACGTGGGACTCGAACCCATGAACTGTGAGATCGTGACCTGAGCTGAAGTCGGACGCTCAACCGACCGAGCCACCCAGGCGCCCCCAAAATATAATTTTAAATAAAGTCTCAGTCTTACTGACTCCTTTTTGGCCTCTGGCATGGTGCTGTGACTGAGGCTGCCAAACTCCTCCCGCTCAGCTGTGGTCCCCAGCCCAGCCCCTGCTGGCGGTGCCCTCCCCTCAGCTCCCCCCACCCCAAGCTGCCCAGCCCTGGGGGTGCCAATAACCCAGGCCTCCCCTGAGTCACAGCCTACTGCCCCCCCATCTCCCTTCCCTGGCCGCCGACATAGGAACGAGCAGCACCAGCTCATGCAGCCGGTCCCCGAGGATGACAGCATTGCCACAGGGTCAGCAGGTGATCGTGACACGAGCCTCAGCAAACGTGAGCCCTGTGGTTTCCAGGACAGTCTTCTGGGGACCTTTGTTCTGCTTCAAGCCCCGTTTGTTTGTTATTATCTTTGTTAGAGCTCAGGGGATACCTGGCTGGTTTGCTCAGTAGAGCGTGTGACTCTTGATCTCAGGGTTGTGAGTTCAAGCCCCACATCAGGTGTAGAGATTACTTAAGAAGAAAGAAAGAAAGAAAGAAAGAAAGAAAGAAAGAAAGAAAGAAAGAAAGAAAGATCTTTAAAAAAATAGAATTTGGGGCATCTGGGTGGCTCAGCCGGTTAAGCATTCGACTCTTGATTTCAGCTTGGGTCATGATCTCATGGTCTGTGAGTTCAAGCCCCGCATCGGGTGTAGAGATTACTTAAGAAAGAAAAAGAAAGAAAGAAAGAAAGAAAGAAAGAAAGAAAGAAAGAAAGAAAGAAAATAAAGAAAAGAGGAAGAAAAGAAAAGAAAGAAAAGAAAAGAAAAGAAAAGAAAAGAAAAGAAAAGAAAAGAAAAGATCTTTAAAAAAATAGAATTTGGGGCACCTGGGTGGTTCAGCCGGTTAAGCATTCGACTCTTGATTTCAGCTTGGGTCATGATCTCATGGTCTGTGAGTTCGAGCCCCACATCAGTAGAACTTGGAGGTAAGTCCAGACAGCCTCGTTGATGTGGGGCTAAGACAATGCAAATTTCCAAATCCTTGAATAAAAATATATGCAATGTGAATAATTTAATGGTATTTTTTTTTTCATTTTAAAGCCCTGGTTAGATGCCAGCCGGGCAATAAGGAGGAGAAAGGAAAGGAAAGCTTGCTGCATTTTCATTAATGCTGAGACGAATCAACAGATAGTGTTTCCCTTATCATTTGGAAGGATAAAGAAACATTGGTCCCATCGCTGGGGAGTCAGCTAGTCGACTTCCAGCAGGAAATCCGTCTTAGGATGTCCGCATAAAAGCAAGGAAAGCAGACACTCTATGGAAAGAGAGTAAAGCCGGGAAAATCACAAGGAAGCCCCAACTTTGAAAGACGATAAAACAAGAAGAGCATAAAAATCTCTTCTTCACACATGGTTGAGAAAACAGGTTACACGGGGCAAAGTTTATAGCGCGTTTCAAATCTGGTTAATATTTGAGAGAGATTTGGGACAGAAAAACCCAGAAGTATACACCTTGAAATGTGAATGTCGACAGCGGGAGCTCGAGGCCTGTGGTGGTATTATGGGCCACTTTTATCTTTTTATATATGTATTTTTTTTTTCTGTTTTGCTGAAACGTCTGGAGGCAAGTGGGAGAATTCTTTGATCCGGGGATACCGTAGACTGAATGTGTGTGTCCACCGGCTCCTCCCAAAAATTCATATGTTGAAGCCCTGACCCCTAACATCATGGTATTTACAGGTGGGACCACTGGGGAATGATTAGGTTTAGTTGATGTCGGGAGGGTGGGGGTCCCTGTGGTGGGATTAGCGTCCTTGGAAGAGGAGTCGCCAGAGAGCTTTGCTCCGCCCTCTGCTCGCTGCCACGTGAGGGCACAAGGGGACGTCTGCTGACGGCAAACCAAGGGACGAGCTCTTACCAGCAACTGAGTCAGCCGGCACCTTGACCTTGGACTTCCAGCCCACAGAGCTGTGAGAGATAGAAACCCCTGGTGCTCGAGCCACCAGTCTGTGGTATTTGTTCTAGCCTCCCAGGCGGCCTAAGACGAGGAAAAGGCATTGTTTTAAAAATCGATAGGGGCACCTGGGTGACTCTGTCGGTTAAGCGTCCGACTTCAGCCAGGTCACGATCTCACGGTCCGTGGGTTCGAGCCCCGTGTCGGGCTCTGGGCTGACCGCTCGGAGCCTGGAGCCTGCTTCCGATTCTGTGTTTCCCTCTCTCTCTGCCCCTCCCCTGCTCACGCTCTGTCTCTCTTTCTCTCAAAAATAAATAAACATTAAAAATAATAATAATAAATTAAAAAAAAATAAAAATCAATATACGCGGGGCGCCTGGTAGGCTCCGTTGTTTGAGCCTCCGACTTCGGCTCAGGTCATGACCTACGGTTCGTGAGTTTGAGCCCCACATCAGGGTGTCCGTTGTCAGCACAGGACCCGTTTCAGATCCTCTGTACCCGCCCCTCCCCCACTTGCGTGCTCTCTCTCAAATGTAAATAAACATTAAAAAAAAAAAAAAGTTTTTAATAAAAATCAACATATGCTGCTGGGGGATAAAAACCGTCAAAACTGCAATCAAATGCAGTGGGGGGTAGACAAGATGGGGTCCTGTCCACGAACATTGGCTGTGTGTGCCAGGCTTTGTGCTGGGGGTGGCTTTGGGATGACGGAGACAGAGCCCCTGCGGAGTGCCCCAGGGTGCTGAGAGGCAGCTATTTGAGAAAGGACAGCACAGTGTGTCGTGTAGGGAACAGACTGGCACTGCAGGCCCAAGGAAGGGCATGGAGGGCTTCATGGAGGAGGAGACGCTGTGGGCAGCACCCTAAGATCCCCTGTGAGGCCAAGGAGAGGAAGAGTAGGTGCAGAGGCGTCTGGGCATCACCAGGGGCCCAGCACAGGGCAGAGTCCCTCACGTGTGGGACCTGGGACACGGGAAGGGAGAAACAGTGACCATTGTCTCTTGAATAACGAGATGATTTGGGAGGCAAGGGCGACTGCCCCCAGGGGGTAGCAGCAGGTCTGATCAACCCTCCCCATGGTATGGAGATGTGGTCAAGTGCCCTAGAGGTCCCCCCAGGACCCACAGCCTAGGTTCAAATCTAGACTCAACCTTCTTAGTGCTGAGTGAAGCCACCTAACTTCTCTGTGCTTTAGTTTCTTTGTCCGTAAAACGGGGATAACACTAGGATTGACCTCCCAAACTTGCTTCAGTGATTAAATGAGACATATCTGTGGGGCACCTGGGTGGCTCAGTCAGCGAAGCTTCCGGCTTCGGTTCAGGTCATGATCTCGAGGTTCACAAGTTCGAGCCCCACATCGGATCCCCACACGGATCCTCTGTCCCCCTCTCTCTCTGCCCCTCTCCCACTCGGGTGCACACACGCTCCCTGTCTCTCTCAAAAATAAACATTAAAAAAAAATAAGACATAGCTATAATGTATCTATTCCTTCAAGTGAGATTACATTAAACGTAATGAAATGGCTACATATGTTAGTAACAGTGCCAGGTACAGAGTAAGCAAGAGCTCAGTAGAAGTGAGTCGTCAGTACTGAGGTGAACACCAGGCTGAGCACTGACATGCTTCACTTCATTTAATCCTTGTCATAACCCTATGAGAGGATCGCCACTATGATCCCCATTTCAATGAAGATAAACTGAGGCACAGAGAAGTTTGGTGCTTTTGCCCAACGTCGCAGAGCTAGCAGGTGGAAGGGAGAGGTCTCCACTGGGGAACCTACTTCCGACTGCACGGCTAGCCCCGTTGTCATTCCACCTGTCACCGAGCGCCAGTCAAGACCAGAGAGCCCTGGGCTTGTCCCACATCACACACACAGGAGGCCGACACCTCTCCTCCAGGAGCCGTGTCTGGACAGACACAGCTCATAAATCCGCCAAGCATCGGAGCTAGAAGGAGCTCAGACACCATCCGCTCTAGAAGCTTTGAGAAAGAGGGTTGGGGACACTTTAGCCGGATCTGGACAGATGAGTCTGCGTTTTCTGGTCGGACAAGGTGGAGCAACAGTCCGGACAGAGTGACTCTCGGGTGCAAAGGTTCAGGATGTTGAATCCATCAGGAAGAGTTGGCTGTGAGGTACAGAATCCCCAGTTTATGTGTAAGCAACAGAGACAGACTCAAAGACGTCTAGAGGTAGGTGATCAGACTGCGCTGAGCCCAACGACATCGATGGCCCAGGATCTTTCTGTCTGTGCTCTCAGATTGGGGCTTTTTTGTCTTCCCCCCGCTTTGGCCTCATGGTTCCAAGACGGCTGCCACAGCGCCAGATATCATGTCCTCACACAGCTTTTTTAGAAGCTGGATGCAGGAGGCAGCCAGAGCCTAATCAAGCACTCCTCACATGGCTTTCTCCTTTTATTTAGGAAAGAAAACACTTTTCCAGAAGCCCCAGCAGACTTTCTTTGACATTGGCCAACATCATATCAAAAGCCCGGTCTTGGACTTTGGCAATCACTGACAAAGAAGAATGGGTTACCAAGGCTGATTTGGTTCTTGTAATGTTTATTTTTGAGAGAGAGAGACGGAGAGAGCATGAGTAGGAGAAGGTCAGAGAGGGAGACAGAGAATCTGAAGCAGGCTCCACGCTATCAGGGCAAAGTCCAACGTGGGGCTTGAACTCAGGAGCCGTGATATCGATACGAGCCAAAGTCAGATGTGCAACGAACTGAGCCACCCAGGCGCCCTGCCATGGCTGATTTAGATCAGTCACGAATATCTCTTGGAGCTAGTGGAGGGTCCCAAGCTCCCTGAGGGTCTTGTGGCCCACCTTACGTGGGAAGAAGGGACACTCAGCCAATCTGGGGAA
Organism: Neofelis nebulosa; assembly: GCF_028018385.1. Taxonomy (NCBI): domain Eukaryota; kingdom Metazoa; phylum Chordata; class Mammalia; order Carnivora; family Felidae; genus Neofelis; species Neofelis nebulosa. The sequence goes on along the minus strand of NC_080799.1, from coordinate 11,160,821 downwards.
CTTCAGGGGCTTCCCGGATGTGGAAACTGAGGCGCAGGGACAGGAAATGGCCTTTTTGCCGTAGCTTTCAAACGTGGCTGCAAAGCCTTTTGACTCTGGGGCAACCTTAGTAATTGGACGGTCCATGAGGAGGGCAGAAGTGATGCTAACTCTCCAGAACATTTTCACTGCAGCCCCGAGCTGCCCTGTGGACAGTCTGATTGCCCTGAAGCGACCATACTTTGAGGAGAGTCCCAAGCTGACCCTGCAGACGTGCCCAGGTGGCAAGCCATCCCCAGCCAGCCTTCAGTCACCCCATCCCACTAATGCTGCCCCTCCCACCTGTCACCCCCCCACCCCCCGCAGCCCCCAGCCTTCCTGAAACAGCAGGAAAAACCCCTCATGCCCAGAACCCCCCGGCCAGGCACTGAGCTTCCAGAATCCCTGACCCAGAGAAATCATGACAGGCACTAAACGCGGGGTGATCCAGTTTAAGCCACCACATTTTGGGGCTTCTTTGGGTTTGTACGAGCAGCAGTGGGTACCAGAACACATGCCAAGGTCACGCGGTGGCCAAGCTGTGACCTGCACCTGACTTCAGGCTGCCTCTTGGATTCCCAAGCGGGGGAGGAGAAATCGCTCTTGAAAACGCCAGAAAAAAATTTTTAATCATTATGGGTGGTGAAGTCACGTGCGCCAGAGAGAGAAAAAGCCTGTCGGGCAAGGAGGGTCAGGAAGGGCGGGGGGACACCGTAGCGTGGACACGGGATGCGCGGTGCACTGTGGGGGGGACGGGTTCCTCAGGACGAAACGCCAGGAATGGCTGTGGGGCTCTGGAATCGAACGTAGGTTAATAACGCTGATAAATGCGAGGCAGCTCTGAACGCATCACCGCGCGAAGGATGTGGCTGCTCTAATGAGAGAAGCTGGGGCAGAGGCAGAAGGGAGCCCTCTGGTCAGGCCCCGAGCTCTGGGTCAGCGTCAACGCCTTTGCAGACAACCGTGGCAGGGTCAAGGTCTTTGACCCGTGTGTCGATAATCCGTGCCTTCTGGTGGGACAGGGGTCTCATGCTGCCGGCTCAACAGCAGGTTGGTGGCAGGCTTAATTGGGAGGAGGGGGACAGCCTGTGCGGCGACAGAAGGCACACGGATCACTCTCCAGCCACAAAGGAGAGCCCCGTGGGGCTAAAACCTTCTGATAGCTGAGGAGTTCACGAGATCCCCATTAAGCCCGCCCTGTGGAGGGCAAGAGCGGGATGAGGGGGGCCAGAAGGGGCTCAGCATGTCGCAGCCTGCCCCCCCAGCTCACCCTTGGCCTCGGCTTTCTCTCTATTTCTTTGGGTTTCAGGCTCAGCCTTTCTGCTGGAGGGGGGGGGGTGGCTGGGGGTGGGAGGGAGGGGGCTGGGGGCTGGCCAGCTGGAATGATGTTCTCTGCAAGGCGGAACTGGTGAAGACAGTTCCAAACAAGCAAGTACCCGTGGAGGCCCAGCCCCACACTCGAGTCTCAGACTCACTCCTGGGAGACTCTTTGTGGTTGGTTTAGTGTCTGTATTAGTTTGCTGTTGCTGCTGTAACAAATTATCACAAACCTGATGACTTATAGCAACAGATACTATAACTGAAAACAGATAAGAAGGTGGGCATCTGTTTGGCTCAGGCAGTTAAGCATCAGACTCTTGATCTCAGCTCAGGTCTTGATCTCAGGGTCATGAGTTCAAGCCCCGTGTTGGGCCCCGTGTTGGGCATGAAACCTACTTATAAAAGAAAATAAAATAGGGGCGCCTGGGTGGCTCATCACTTAGGCGTCAGACTTCGGCTCAGGTCACGATCTCTCACAGTTTGTGAGTTCAAGCCCCACATCGGGCTCTGGGCTGACAGCTTAGAGCCTGGAGCCTGCTTCAGATTCTGCCTCTCCCTCTCTCTCTGCCCTTCCTCTGCTCATGCTCTGTCTCTTTCTCTCCCAAAAATAAATAAACATTAAAAAATTAAAATAAAGGGGCGCCTGGGTGGCTCGTCAGTTAGGCATCAGACTTCAGCTCGGGTCATGATCGCCCGCGGTTCGTGGGTTCCAGCCCCGCATCGGGCTCTGTGCTGACAGCTCAGAGCTTGGACCTGCTTTCAATTCTGTATCTCCCTCTCTCTCTGCCCCTCCCCTGCTCACACTCTGTCTCTTGCTCTCAAAAAACAAATAAAACATTTAAAAAATTTTTAATTAAAATTAAATAAAATGATAAAATAAAATAATTGGAAACAGATAAATAAATGCTTGTTCCCTGATGTTCACAGCAGCACTATTTACAATCGTCAAAAGGTGGAAACACCCCAGATGGCTATCAACTGATGACTGGGTCGACAAAATGTGGTACCTCCGTACAAGGGAATATTACTCGGCCACTAAAAAGAGCAAAGTACAGTTGACCCTCAAACAATACAGGGCTTAAGGGAATGGGCCCCCACACAGAAAGCCCACATATAACTTTTGACTCCCCAAAAACTTAACTGCTAATAGCCCACGGTGAACCAGAAGCCTTAGCAATAACAGAAAACAGTTACTTGACATGTAGTTTGTATGTTATATGTATACTTACAGGAGAGTAAGCTAGAGGAAAGAAAACGCCCTGAGAAAGTCATGAGAGGGGCGCCTGGGTGGCTCAGTCTGTTAGACTTCAGCTAAGGTCATGATCTCACAGTCCGTGGGTTCAAGCCCCGCATCCGGCTCTGTGCCAACAGCTCGGAGCCTGGAGCCTGCTTCAGATTCTGTGTCTCCCTCTCTCTGCCCCTCCCCTGCTCATGCTCTGTCTCTCTCTGTCTCAAAAATAAATAAAAACATTTTACAAAAAATTTTTTAAATAAGAAAGTCATGAGAAAAAGAAAATACACTTATAGTACTGGGCTGTATTTACCAAAAATAAAAAAATAAAAATCCGTATATAAGCGGGCCTGTGCTGTTCAAAGCAACTTTGTTCAAAGGTCAACTGTACTGATTCGCTACAATGTAGACGAACCTCAAAAACATTATGCTCCCTCAAAGAAGCCAGACAGAAAAAAGCCACAGACTGTACGATTCCTTTTGTGTGAAGGGTCGCAAATAGGTAAATCCACAGAGACAGACAGCGGATTCGTGGTCGACCAGGGGCGGGGACCTGGGGGGCCGGGGAAGCAGGGGGTGAGATATGAAGGTTTCAGAAGATGAAAACGTTTTGGAACCAGACAGGGGTGGGGTTTGCACAACGCTGTGATGGACTGAAGTGCCACCGCATTGTACCCTTTAACACGCTCAATTCACGCTCCGTGATTTTTACCTCCGTATTTATTAAATAAATAAATGAATAAATAAATAAATAAATAAATAAATAAATAAATAAATAAATCGTTCTTAATCGCAGAGTTCTGGAGGCCAGAAGTCCAGCATCACTGGACGGAGCCTGAGGGCGCGGTGCTGAGCAAAATAAGCCAGATGGGGACAAATACAGCCTGGTATCACTTATACCTGAGGAATTTTTTTTTTTTCAAGGCAAAGTCACAGAAACAGAGAGCAGAAAACCAGTTGCCAAGAGCCGGAGGTGGAGGAAATCGGGAGAAGCTGGTCAAAAGACACAAACTTTCGGGCACAGGATGAGCAAGGTCTTAGGACCTAATATATGTCACGGTGACTGTAGGTAACACCGTATCGTAGGACTGAAATTTGCTAAGGAAGTGCAATGTTAATGTTCTCACCAAAAAAGAAAAAGAAAAAGGGAAAGGGAAAGGAAAAGAAAAGGAGAAAGAAAGAGATCTAGAAAGAGAAAGAGAAAAAGAAAGAGATAGAGATAAAGAGAAAGAGAAAAAGGAAAAGGTAAAGAAAAAGGAAAGAGAAAGAGATATAGAAAGAGAAATAGAAAGAGAGATAAAGAGAAAGAGAAAAAGAAAAAGGAAAAAAGACAAAGACAAAGACAAAAAAGCAGAGGCACTTCAGTGGCTCTGTCAGCTAAACATCCGACTCTTGATTTCGGCTCAGGTCACGACCTCGTGTTGTGAGTTCGAGCCCCACATCCAGCTCTGTATTGACAGCACAGAGCCTGCTTGGGATTCTCTGTCTCCCTCTCTCTCCTCACCTCCCCGGCTCTTGCGTGCATGCTCTCTCACGCTCTCTCAAAAATCAATGAACATTGAAAAAAGAAAGAAAAACAGGAAGGTAAATATGTAAGGTGGGGCTTCGCCGATTAGGCCGGTGGTGGGAATCTTGTCACAATGTATACACGTATCAAATCATCACCATGCACCCTAACGGGTGCAAATAAACAACTTTATTTGCCTCAATGAAACTATAGGAAAAAAAAAACCTTCTGTTGTTTCTACCCCTGTCCGGCTCAGAAGCGGGTTCTGGGGACCATTTGCTGCTCCCTGTGTCCCCAGCCCGTCCCCAGGAGCCTCCCGGTGGCCTGCAGGGCATTTGCTGTAGAGGCTGCAGACTGAAGAGGTCTGGCCAGCAGCGTAGGGTCTCAGAGCCCTGCTCACCAAGGCCACTGCTCTCCTGTGTGCTGGCCCTTGGTCACAGGTGCCAGAAAGACACTTCCCCTTCCTCCACCTTCTGCAGGGGACCCTTTCCGTCCCCTTCTGTGAGGCTGAGCCCCTCTCCTACCACCTTTCAACCAGCTGGTCAGAGTCTGGGAATAGACCCAGCCACTAAAGCGCTTCCTGAGCCTCAGAGAGCCCCAGAGAGTCCCGAAGGAACCCTCGAGTCGAACACTGAGACCCAATCAGACCTAAGGCCAAAGGCTCAACAGGTCAAGTGGAACCCTCTGTTGCCAAGGCCATACGTCCTCAAGCCAACCTGGAGACAGATTGGGGGGGGGGGGGGGGGGAGGCTGATTGGATTCCAGCACAAGGACATTAGGAAGAATCAGCAAATATCCTTAAATCCACACTGCGTGGTATTTTGTCCCTAAAAATAAAAAAGTCAACAACAGATACTTCATTGGACTTTATAAAAAGCTAGAGAGCTTGAGAATTTCTTTGGTTTTTATTTAGAATCTGCTGTAGACACTTTTTTTTTTTTTTAGTTTATTTATTTATTTTGAGGAAGAGAAGGATCAGGGGAGGGGCAGAGACAGAATCCCAAGCAGGCTCCGCACTGTCAGCACAGAGCCCAAGGCAGGCCTTGAACTCACAAACAGGGAGATGGTGACTTGAGCCAAAAGCAAGAGTCGAACACTCAACCGACAGAGCCACCCAGGCGCCCCTGCTTTGGACACTTCAAATTTTGTGTGGTCCTAGGCAAGTGCGTTTACTTGCCTCTTGTCTGCTCAGCTGTAAAATGGGGGGGTGGGGGGGTCCCCCACCCCCGGATATGCGCAAGGATTACATAAAACTGAATGCGAAGGACATACTTCGCACCCACTGCCCTTGGCAACTGTCAGCCCTAAGCAGAGTGGCGACACGGTTCCTAAGGCCCTGAGCGGGTGATATGAGGCCACCCTCCCGCTGCTCCCCTGCCCAACCGCCCCTCTCCTACCCCTCTTTTTTTCAGCCTCACCAGCCTCCTTCGGGGCTCCGGAATTGCCAAGCTCCGCCCTACCTCAAAGCCTTTACGCTTCTCTGTCTGGCTTCTTCGAATCATTCAGGTTGATCCCAACCAGCCAGGCCTTCCCGGACCCCATCTCAATCAGCCCTTCTACTGCGGTCACTCCCTGCCTGTGGCTGGCGAGTCTGGTGTGGCCTCAAGGTGACCAGCCTCATAACTGATCAAGTAGGCTCTTTGTGCACTACTGGGGGCAGTCTTCATGGCCAAGGCCCAAGGGGTCAGGGGGCTGGATCACACCAGGGGGTGGCGAACTCTTCTCGTAAAAGGCAGAATGGATTATTTAGGCTTTACGGCCCTACGGCAGCATCTGTCACAGCTACTCAGCTCTGCTACTCGGCACGTGCAATATGCAAGCAAATGAGCCACTTTTCTATTTACAAAAACAGGCAGCAGGCTTGGCTCGGCCCGTGGGCCACAGTCTGCCAACCCTGATCTAGATATCTAGGCAAGGAATTAGGTCGTCCCCCCAAGTACCGGATTCTCAAGACCCAGGTACGTGGAGAAATGATGGAAAAAGAGAAAGACGGTGGGAGAAGGAACATACAGGTCAGAAAACTGACAGAACCACCTAGATGTGCTTTACGTATGCGTTCAGTGGCGTGTCGTGGGCCTGCTCACAAGCATTTCCACTTAGTCTACTGGGCAATTCCTTTGAGGCAACCTACGTCTTCCTTTGGAATCATGTGGAAATTTAACAGGAAAATACGAATCCATTTACAGAAACTTGTTTTACAGTCGACTCTGTTAAGAGCCATCATAGCATTGCGTTTCCGAGCACCTTCGACATCAATCATTAGTGCTTGATTTCCTCCTATATAATTCTGGTTAACTAATCGATCTGACTGTGCTGGAATATTTAGTGATAGGAAGCTTGTGTCCTCACAAAGAGGTCCAGCCTGCAGTCGGATGCTTACGCAGGGGCAAAGTTTTCCCTTTCGATGAACTGTCTCCCTGCATATCTCTCTCTCTCTCTTTCTCTCTCTCTCTCTCTCTCTGTGTGTGTGTGTGTGTGTGTTCACTTATGTTTGAGAGAGACAGAGTGAGAGCAGGGGAGGGGCAGAGAGGAGAGACACAGAATCCGAAGCAGGCTCCAGGCTCCGAGCTGTCAGCACAGAGCCCGACGCGGGGCTCAAACACATGAGACGTGACATCACAACCTGAGCCGAAGTCGGACGCTTAATTTGCAGAGCCACCCAAGTGCCCTTCCCTACATCTCTTATAGATAGACCCTTGTCTGACACTCAGGGGCCTGTGTTTTTTCAGCAGGATAAAGGCGTGTCTTCAAGGTCTCTCATTACCCGGGTTATTCTTCTGTTACAAATGTATCAACAGCATTAAGCGAGCCCCTGCTACCTGGTTTCAAGTGACCTCTGGTGGCCAACTGCTTGGTTAACCATTTCCCGTCCTTGTGGGGGGGGGAAGGGAAGGGGGGTGTTCCACCAACATCAGTGAAATTCACGTGAGTGGCAAAAGCGGTCACTAAGACGTCCTCCAGTCATTTTCTAAAGAAGGTCAGTGACACCCACTTCCAGATTCTTATCTAGAAATTATACGAGCTGCCCTGGGGAAACAGCAAGCTTAGCGTTTCCGGAAGCATCTAAGCAGAGCCAGGAGAAGCGTCTGTACAGGGTATTCTTATCCTGAGCAAGAAGCTTGTATTGGCCTGTAAATTACTCATGTACTGCTGTGTAACAAAGTTACCCCCAAACCTGGAGACTGTACCAATAATAAACATAGTTTCTTCAGGACAAGAATTTGGCCTCCAAATAACACATAAGTCAAAAAGGAAGCCTCAAAAGGAAATTTTAAGTATTTGGAACCAAATGAAAGTAAGGATAAAACCGTAAAAACGTTTAGGATTCAGCAAAAGCAGTGCTTAGAAGGGAATTTATAGCCTTGAACGCATATATTAGAAAAGAAGGAAAATCTAAAATCAATAATCTACACTTTCACTTTAGGAAACTAGAAAAAGAAGAAATTAAACTCAAAGAAAGCAGAAGAGAAGACACATAAAAAATGACAGCAGAACCCCATGAAATTGAAAATAAGGAATCAGCAGAGAAAGTCAATAAAACCAAAAGTTGGTTCTTTGAAATGATCAATAAAACTTACAAACCCTTAGCCAAGTTAACTGAATGAAAAAGACAGAAGCACAAATTACTAACATCAGAAATGGAAAAGGAGCCATCACTACTGATCCAATAAGCAGTAAAAGGATAATAAAAAGATCTTAGGAACAGATCGATGCCCACAAATCTAATAACTTAGATGAAATGGACCAATGCCTTGAAAGACACAACTTAACAAACTCACACAAGGAGAAATAGGTATTCTGAATAGGCCTATATCTATTACATAAATTGAATCAATAACTAACCTTCCAAAACAGAAAGCACAAGATCCAGAAGGGCTCACTGATGAATTCAATATCCTTATATAGGCCTTCAGTAACCTAATACCAAAAATCAGGCAAAGACATCACAAAAGAGAAAAGCTACAGATCAATTATTAAACATAAATGCAAAAATGCTCAACAAAATATTAACAACACAAATCCAACAACATATAAAAAAAGTCAGACATCATGACCAAGAGTAATTTATCCCCAGTCTTCAAAGCTGGTTCTGCCTTTGAAAATCAAATACTATATGGGGTGCCTGGGTGGCGCAGTCGGTTGAGCGTCCGACTTCAGCCAGGTCACGATCTCGCGGTCCGTGAGTTCGAGCCCCGCGTCAGGCTCTGGGCTGATGGCTCGGAGCCTGGAGCCTGTTTCCGATTCTGTGTCTTCCTCTCTCTCTGCCCCTCCCCCGTTCATGCTCTGTCTCTCTCTGTCCCAAAAAGAAATAAAAAACGTTGAAAAAAAAATTAAAAAAAAAAAAAAGAAAATCAAATACTATAATCCATCACATTAACAGGTGGAAGAAGAAAAATCATATGATCATATCAATAGATGCAAAAAAAAAAAAAAGCGCTTGACAAAATCCAACATCCATTCATGATAAAACCCTCAGCAAACTAGACATAGGGAGAACGGCATCAACTCAACAAAGGACATCTACCAAAAAACCTACAGCTACCACCATATCAATGGTAAGAAAGTAGATGATTTCCCACTAAGGTCAGGAACAGGCAAAAATGTCTGCTCTCGCCACTCTTATTCAACATTGTACTGAAAGGTGTAGCTAATGCAATAAGACACGAAAAGGAAATAAAAAAATAAGTTGTGAAGGAAGAAATAAAGCTGTCTTCACTCACAGGTGACATTGATTGTCTATGTAGAAAATCTCGAAGAATCAACAAAAACCTTCTGGAACTAATAAGCTACTATAGCAAATGTGCAGAATACAAAGTTAACATACAAAACTCGATTGGTTGTTTTCAAAGCAGCAATGACCGATGGAATTCAAATTATTTTAGCCGAAATTAAAAACAATACTATTTACATTAGTACCGTGATAGAGGTCCCTAAGTATAAATCCAGCAAAATACACACGAGATCTGTTAATAGTGAAACCACAAAACTCTAATGAAAGAAATCGAAGAAGATCTAAATAAATGAAGAGACATCACATGTTCATGAATAGGAAGATTCAACATTCCCAAGATGTCAGTTCTTTCCAAAGTAACTTACAGATTCAATGAAATACCCATCAGAATTCTGGCAAGTTATTTTGTAGAAATCAACAAATTGATTTCAAAGTTGATATAGAAAAGCAAATGACCCAGAAAAGCCAACAGAATGTTGAAGGGGAAAAACAAAGTTGAACGACTTCAAGCCTTAATAAAGTAGGTAAATAAGTAAGTAATTACTTTACTAAAGCCAAAGTAATCAAGTCACAGTATGCTATCGATAAAAGAATAGATGATTAGATCCACAGAATGGAAAAGAACACCCAGAAACAGACCTACCCAATATATGGTCAACTAATCTATGACAAAGAATCAAAGGCAATTTAATGGAAAAAGTATAGTTTTTTTTTTGACAAGAGGTGCTAGAACAACTGAACATGCACAGGCAAAAAAAAAAAAAAATTTAATTTCAACACAGACCTTGCATCTTTCAAAAAAATTAACTCAAAATGGCTCATTGACCTAAATATAAAAGGTGAAACTGTAAAACTTCTAGAAGATAGATAGCATAAGAGAAAATCTAAGTGACCTTGAGTTTGGTGAAGACTTTCTAGATAAAATAAAGACATGGGGTGCCTGGGTGGCTCAGTCAGTTAAGCATCCGACTTCAGCTCAGGTCATGATGTCACGGTCTGTAAGTTCAAGCCCCGCGTCGGGCTCTGTGTTGACAGCTCAGAGCCTGGAGCCTGGAGCCTTCTTCCGATTCTGTGTCTTTCTCTCTGTGTCTCTCCCCCACTCATACTCTCTCTCTCAAAAATAAATATTTAAAAGATTTTTTTAAAAATAAAGACACATGTCATATGATCTTTCTTATATGTAGAATCTTAAAAACAAAAAACAAAAAACTCATAGATACAGAGAACAGACTGGTGATTGCCAGAGACCAGGGGTGGGGGGATGGTGAGACGAATACGAGAAATCAGTGAATGGTTGATGTTTTAGCTTAAATAAGTTGAATGAATGAATACATAAATAAATAAATAAATAGGACATTTTTATCCCTGAATTTTTGTCTGCATTTCTGCTTCGTTCCTGGAATTCATAGTAATTCCAGGAAATAAGCTATGAATATCTTTTGGCTATAGATCCACGAGGTCAGATGGCTTCCCAGAGAGTTGAAACCAATTTGTAGTCCTGTGAGCAATGTATGAAGTCCTGTCTAATCTCACTTCTGCCAGCGTTGAATGTTTTCATTTTTATAGCAAGGGAGTGCAGGGCGCTATGTGACCCAGAGCTGGGCCGGAGAAGAATCTCTCTTCCTGCTAACACCCGCAGGGAGGGAGTCCAACACGCTCAGACCCTCGAGGCTACTGCGACTCAAGGTGAGGCTCAAGTCTCTGCTCAGGGCTTGGTCGCCATCCAAGGAACGAAGGCCAGATGACAGATCTGGGGCTGGAAGGGGCTCCCGTCAAAGAGCTCCAGGGTATTGAACTTGGAGGCGGCCGGTTCCTTTTGGCCCCATCTCCCGACTGTGGCTTTTTTCCTTTACTACTGAGATTCAAATTCCTGGTTCCACAGAGATCTCTATTCATTCCGCCTCTCCGCGTGGAAGGCTGTATAATTTCATTTTTGTTAAAATGCAAAAACAAAAATAACCTGGACCTACAGAGAAGAAGGGCGGGGGGGCGGGGGTAAGCCAGACTGTGGAATCAGACGGTTGTGGTGTCTGTCCAAACCCACCGAGGACGGGCTGTGTGACCTTCAGCAAGTCTCTTAACCTCTCTGAGCCTCAGTTGCCTCTTCTCTACCACAGAAGACTATAACCCCCACCACCCTGGGCCGCCATCAAGAACAAGGGCGGTCATCACGTCCGCCCAGAGTCTGGCAGAGTACCCGGCACACAGAGACCCATGACAGGTGCACATCTTCCTTTCCTTGTGTCTCGAGCCCTCCAAACACAATCCATTTCTCCACGTGGTCCTGGGGTCACTACCATGGATGGCAAGGGGCGGTGAGTTCTGTCCTTCCAAATGCTGCTGGGGGAGCGTGGGCCTCCGGGTCCCGGGGGGGGGGGGGGGGGCCTCTGTGCTCTGCTCGGGGCTCGCTCCCTGCACAGGATGCCTCCTCGTGTGCACAGTGTGTGGTCCAGACCGGGACATTATCCACGCGGCAAACAACGGTCAGACAGTCTAGCTCTCCCGGCCCCCTCATCCTCTGTCCCCCCTGGGAAGCCCAGAAGGCCTGTGCAGAGAAGCCCTCCCTGTGGGCGGCATGGCTAGGAGTCACCTCTAGAACCACCGAGAAACCAGGCAGGCTACCCGGCCGGTGCACGGGGGTGGATTCTGGGGCTTTTTTTTTTTTTTTTTTTGGGCATACTTAATATTAACTGGGAATTTTGCCTTAATTTAATGTAGTTTCATCTTTTAAAAAAAATTAAGATCCTCGTGAGTTCCCAAAAAACTGTTTCAGAGCATTTCAAAGTGAGCCACAAACCCCCGGCCTCGTGTCTGTCCGAGCGGCATCAGCCTGACAGAGAAGGACATCCTGTTCGGAGGGAGGAGGCAGGTCAGAACCTTGACCTCCCCTCAGGGCCCTGTGGTCTGTAGAGTCACATGACTGCTTGGGATAAGTAGGGGCAAACTGCAGAGGCTGGGGCTGGACCCGGTCAAGCCACCTCCTTTAATGGTGTGATTTTTTTTTTTTTTTTTCTTCCGGTAGCATAACAGCCAACTCAGAAGACCTTAACATTCAAGGCCTGTTATTCCCATTAACAAGAAGCTCAAAGTAGGGTGGGTTCTTGAGTTATTTCCATGGCTTAATGAGATTATCAGGGACCCAGGCATTTTCTGTCTTTTCTCTCTGCCATACGGCTGTCCTCATGGTCACCAGATGGCTGCCACTGCTCCAAACTTCACACACGAACACAACCATGCCCACTGAAAAAGGAGGAAAGGCCTTGCTTCTTGCACGTGTCTTTTTTTTTCCTCCCTCCCCATCACTGTGCCCCTCCTCAATCACCCCCCTCATCCTCCCCCTGGGCCATCGTCACCATCCTGTCTTTATGATCCTCTTTTCCTCACTTTTCTTGACCATTTCACCCCGTATGCCATCTATGTACCCATTCTTGGACAATATCATTTCGCCTGGCCTGCTTTCAACTTCCTAAGCGTGGAATCGTACCGTCTTACTTCTGGTCTCGCTCTTGTTTGTAGAATTCGCACGCGGTGCTGCACGTAGGGGCGGCTTCGTTCTTTTTCATTCCCTGGGAAGAGTTTGCCAGGATGCCTTTGCCCCCTCTCCTGCTGGTGGACGCCTGGGTCCTTCTGGGGCCACCAACGACGTCCGTGCTGTTGCTGCGAACATCCTTCTGCCCCGTGCGTGGATTTCTTTAGGACGCGCACCAGGAGCGGAGCTTTTGGGTCGTAGGGTCCCTGCAAGGTCACACCTAGTCCTGGTTTCCCAGCGTTTGTGCAACATCCATTCTGTCCGGCACAGAGGAGCGGCCTTCGCTCCGCATCTCCGCCCGCACAGTTCTGGCAAGACTGATCTTGAGGAAAATGGGAACCGGATCGTGTCATCCTTTTGCTTCAGATCCATTTTACTTGCAATAAGATCCACACACTTTACCTTGTCCGTCGGGGCCCCCAGCACCCCCCCACCCCCCGTTGCCACCTGTCACCACCAGAGAGGAGCCCTCCAGCTGCCACGTTCCTGCCACACGGGTCATGTTCCTGTTCCCCTGAATCTCTACGCCCACATCAGCACATGGGTAGGAATGGGAACCGTCGAGGCTGGAGGAGGGGGCTGGGCCAGGCTGGGGAGCCGTGCCAGGAACCCACCCCAACGTCTACTGTACAAGCCACCTCCGTGGACCCGCCAGTCCGCCCCTCCCCTCAGGGGATCACAGGCTCCTAGGCCCTACACCTAAGTCAACCGGGTCACCGGGAGCAGAGACCAGTTCCAGCCCCGTCGCTGGGGGAAAATCTGCTGCTTGGAGAAGAAAAGAGTGACGGGGAATAATTGAGCATATTGACGAAGCCGGGGTGAAATGAATGAACCAGCGAGGACATTCGAAAGTGGAGTCCAAGCACAACAAAGTCCACCAGCCGTCCTTCCAGAACATGTCAGAATCGATTGCTCAAATCCCACATTTCCGGGAAACAACCCTTGTCAGCCCTCTGTGAGGTCTGCGTTGCCTGGGGAGGAAGGTGAAGAGGTCTCCATTTTTGCTGTTGTGGTCATTGTTGCTCCCGCAGCTGAAGTGACAAATATTAGACGGGGTTACTAAGCATTTTCTCTCTCTGGCCATCCTGACTTGGAAAGGAGAGTCCTCTCCGCAGGTTTTGTCTTGCTAAAAATGGGGGCCACCCTCAACGTCAACCGAAATGAGCGGAAAATCTGGAAGGAACGTGGCCGAACATTGCAGTCCAGGGCTGGGAGAGCCAGCAGAAAGAAGCAGCCTGAGGCCGGCCCTAACTGTGACGTAGCAGGTGCACATGAGTTAGGGCAGGCCTCAGGCCGGTCCAGAAGGTGTGACAGATTGCATTTCCCAAAGACGGCCGCGGCGATCTCTCCCACCAATATGGTGGTAGTGATAGGCTCTCCAAGGCCTCATCAGAGAAAGTCGTACGGCTCCCACTTAGCTTTCTTGGGTTGCTCGCCCTGGAAGAAACTAGCTACGAGGTCGGAAGTCAACCTCCCAGAAACGGCCACACTGGAGAGCCCACAGGCAGTCAGCATCAACTGCCCGCCAAGCGAGTGCACCATCTTGGACGGCCAGCCCAGTCCTGCCTTCAGATGACTGCGTTCCCAGCCCACAACGACCTCGGCCAAGTGAGAGCTGGCCCTCTGAGCCCTTTCCCAATTCCTGTCCTACAAAACAGCGAGCAAAATAAAATAGTTACGTTAAGCTGTTCCACGTGGGGGTCCTTGCTATGCAGCAGTAATAACCCAAACCAGAAGGAGAGGAGGGGAAAATGAAGTTGGCGGGAGGAGACAAGGGAGGGAATGCTGGCTACGGCGGCTCGGAGGACATTGAAGAAGGAGACGAAGCTGGAGGTAAAGGAGATGGAGATGATGAGGACGTGGAAGAGTGAGAGGAAGGCAGACGGAGAAAGCACTGGTTGAGTCCCACCTTCCTTTTCCGGTTCCTTTTTGCTCATCTTCTCCGGGCCCCGGCTGCAAGGGGGGTGTCTGTTCTTTTCTCTTATGTCCCCGGGCTCTCTCCTGAAGTCTCTCTTCTGCCCTCTTTACACCTTGATAGGCAATTTATTTGGGATGGGGTAGGAGTTCCGTTCCAAGCTCCAAGTTCCTTTCTATTCCTTGCTTTCTCAACAGACCTTTTACGGAATGCACACGCCATTGTGCTCCCCTGGCCCCGCTGGCCGCCAGAGCCTGCCAAAAATCTACGGGGAGGCGGGCAGATGCCCAGCGTTCTTCTTTCCCTCACCTGTAGCCATGCGAGTATGGACAGCAAGCAAACAACAACACTTATATGTCTACTCTCCCTATAAAACAACAAATGAGGGGCGCCTGGGTGGCTCAGTCCGTTGAGCGTCCGAATTGGGCTCAGGTCATGATCTCACGGGTCCGTGAGTTCGAGCCCCGCGTCGGGCTCTGGGCTGACAGCTCGGAGCCTGGAGCCTGTTTCGGATTCTGTGTCTCCCTCTCTCTGCCCCTCTGCCACTCGTTCTCTCTCTCTCTCTCTCTCTTAAAAACTAAATAAACATTTAAAAAACAACAACAACAACAACAAAACTTTTCTGTCTGTGTGACAGCAAGGATCTTGCCCATCTTGTCCACTGTTGGAGTCCTAGCGCTAAAAAGACAGCCAATTGGCTCTCAATAAATTCTTGTTTAATGAACAAACCAGGCCAGGGTTAACTCTGTAAGGCTATGCTGTTCCACTCAGTAGCCATTAGCCTCACGCAGCTGTTCATACTTAAATTGATTGAAATTAAATTTAAAAACCTCTTGGGGCGCCTGGGTGGCTCAGTCGATTGAGCGTCCAGTTCTGGCTCAGGTCACGATCTTATGGTTCGTGAGTTCGAGCCCCACGTTGGGCTCTGTGCTGACAGCTCAGAGCCTGGAGCCTGCTTTGGATTCTGTGTCTCCCTCTGTCTCTGTCCCTCCTGTGTTCGTGTTCTGCCCCCCCCCTCATAAATAAACATTAAAAAAATTGTTTTTTAATTTCTTAAACTGGCCATACCATTGAAGTGCTCAGAGGGCATGGGCCACACGTGGATGGATGGCTGGCACATTGGACATCACAGACATAGAACATTTCCCTCACAGCAGAAAGTTCTACTGGGCAGCACTGACATCAAGGATCCCCATGTGGTGGGGGTGGGAGGGTGGGGGGGTGCGGGTCACGGCAGCAGAATCTCCCAGAGGCGGGGAAGGGGCAGGGAGGTGGGAAGCATTGTTATAAACACCAGGAAGGATCACGGCCCCCTCTCCCTGCCCATCTGCTCTATGGTGAGGACTGGCTCAGCTGTGTTAGTGACACCGACCCTTCCGACGGCCGTGCAGGGCAGCTCACCGCAATTAACGATACGGAAACTGAGTCTGCAGTGATACAGGCAGCGGCCGCAGAAAAGGCACTTCCGGTTCAGGGGCTGGCTGGAGGAGGAGAGGGGCACCAGGGGCCCAGCCAAGCTGGCCAGGTCTCAGGCATGAACAACAGCCCCAGTGGAGAGCTACAGCATGAGATGGGAAACTGAGGCAGGAGTTGCACTCCGTAGTCGGGGGTACCTCACAAGGGAAGGGGACCACGTGGAAATGGGCCCACAGGTGTCCAGGGCTCGGTGACCCACTGGGTCCAGGCCTGAGGCCGTGAGACCAATGCCAGCTCCAACGCCAGACAAGTGGAAGCTGTCGGTCCGCGCTCTGCCCCGGCCGGGACCGGGCCCGGAGCCCTGACCCCACAGGATGAGTCCTCGGTGACCTCAGCGACCTCAGTGGCCTCAGTCTTCAAAGGGCTAAGGCACACTAGAGATAACGGAATGGCCAAAGCGCCAGGGCAGCAATGGCTGGGCCGTTGTGGGCCACGCTTCATGGTTGGTTTGCCAAGTCCTGGAGCAGGCAGCCTCCGGGAGGCAGAGCAGGGAGGGCACGGAGTGGAGGGCAAGGTCATCCGATGGTGCGGCCGTCCAGCTCTGGAGAGGAAGCCCCGCTTCCCGGGTGCACTCTGGGTGCTCACCCAAAGTAGCCAAGGGGCTGCGGCGGCACAGAAGGAAACCACCACCCAAGGACGCGTCGGCCTTCTGCGCTATCAGCAGCCGGAGTTCCAAGACAGACGGAGCTCGGACTCCAGGCACCCCCCTTCCCAGCGGGGTGGGTGGTGGTCGGGCCTCCCCTGGGCCGGATCCTTCTCCCCTTCTCCCCGGGGCCCCCGGGAAGCCGGGCCGAGAGGCCCTTTATGTGCCAGACAGGACCGCCGTGAAGGGACTGCAAATCTGCTGGAGGTGACACATGTCTGTTTTTAGAACAAGAATGTCACATCAGCAGGAACCAGTGGCCGGAGATGGAGGGGGGTGGGGGGTGGGGGCGGGGAGCGGCAAAGCGAAGGGGATTAGCGTCTGTCTTCGAGTTTTGGGTCCGCTGCCCACGCATCTGGGGCGCATTTGCCCAGCGCGGAAGGGCCACCCACCTGCCTCAGCTTTGTGCAGGAGGACCTCGGCCTGTGTTAAGTCACAGCATGCCCTCCACAAAGTGGCAGGCAGGTGGCATTGTTCTTGCTTTGCAGCTGGTAAAACAGGATCTCGGGCCGCTGGGGTTGGGCTGACAGGGCGCCCCAGGCTCCCCTATCCCAGGGCCCAGGAGCCAGCATCGGGGGCACTTTCCTGAGAGCTTGTCTTATCTCTGAGTCTGTTCTGCCCCCGCGGGGCCGGGACGGGCGCTACTGGGGGGGACTGGGGGGGCTCACCAATGACGGATGGGACTTGTTACCTAAACAGCACGGCGACCTCACTCGACAGGATGGTCGGCTCCGAGAGGCCCCCGCGGGGTTCGCCTCGGCTGCCATCGTGGTGGCTTGCTCGGCGATGTCCCTCTGTTGGCTACCTTCCTGTCCCTGTCTCACTTCTCCATGCCCCTCCCTGGGCTTCTGAGACATCTTGTATTTGAATCCCTGTCTCAGGGCCTGCTTGCGAGGTAACTCCAACCAAGCAGAGAACAGAGGAGAAAGCCGGCCGCTCGGGGACTGCTTCATTGTACAGCCTGGAGGGAGGAGGTCCAGGCATGGGGCTCAGGCAGGCTGGCCGGCCACCAGGAGGCGTGGCCCTGTGACAGAGTCTCCGGGGAGGGAGCCGCTCAGCCTAGTGCTGGCACGGGATTCTAACGTGGACAGCCTGTGCGGATCACAGCAGGACCTGAGACACGGAAAAGGCGAGCGGCTAGGCCTGGGCAGCTGGGCCAAAGCCCAGGACTGAGGTGTAACCACAGTGTTCAGCCCAGCCGAGGCAGACATCCAGAAGGGTCGACTCAACACACCCAGGGGGCCAGAGGAGAGGCCGGTGCTGGGTAGAGATAGGATTCTTGGTCTGGGGCCCACGGGACAACTGACCTACTGGAGACTGCCATCCCCAGGAGTCAGTCCCAGTTGGTTCAGGCAAAGAGCGGGTGAGTTCTGTGCAGGAAGGTCTCACCCGGAAAAGGATAAGCAAGACAAGGGCTTGGACCCAAACCTCTGTGTCCCGCCCCCACCTTCCCAACAGCCGCTGACCTGTGCCATCCACATGTGGCTTGGGTCCTCAATATGTCTCCCTTTGTGCTCTCTCTCTGTCCCCACTGCCACCTCACCCAGGCTGGTCTCCTCTCTCCCGCCCTTGTCCTTCTCCTGTCCTCTGCCCCCACAGAGTAGCCAGAAGGAACTGTCCATGGGCCAAGTCTTTTCTTGGCCTAAAGCCTTTGGTGGCTTCCGATTTCCAGTGCTCCTTGTATCCTGCCCCTTCTCATGCTGCTCCCTCTGCTTGGATGGTTCCCTACTACCCCGCAGTCCCTTGCCCCTAAGTGACATCCTGCCACCCTTCAGATCTCAACTCAGACATCACTTTCTAAGAGAAACCTTCCACGAAGCCCCATTCACAGAACCATTCCATTACTGATGATGTCCTGACCACCATGGGGGCACCAAGAGCCAAAGGGAGTAAATGCCCAAGGGAGCAGTTAAGAAATCTGGAGGACCGATGGAGAGGCCTCGACATTCATCTCAGAGAAGTTCCAGGAAAAGAAAAGGAGGAAACGGTGAAGAAGAAATGTGCAATGGGACAGTTGATGAGAATTTTCAAGAGCTAATTTGAGACCTCGAATCAAAAATACACTCCAGGGAGCCTCGGTGGCTCAGTCAGCTGAGCGTCCAACTCTTGACTGGGGCTCAGGTTATGATCCCAGGGTCACGGGATCAAGCCCCATGTCAGGCTCTGCGCTGAGCAGCAGCTTGCTTAAGATTCTCTCTCTCTCTCCCTCTGCCCCTCTCCCTGGCTCACATGTGCTCTCTCTCTGAAAGAAAGAAAGAAAGAAAGAAAGAAAGAAAGAAAGAAAGAAAGAAAGAAAGAAAGAAAAGAAAAGAAAAGAAAAGAAAAGAAAAGAAAAGAAAAGAAAAGAAAAGAAAAAGGGAAAATCTATTCCGAGAACAGACAACATAAATTAAGAGAAATTCATATGTGGCTCTATGATAATTAAACCACAAAAAAATCAAGGATAAAGAGGAAATCTTAAAAATCATTGAAAATTAAGTGTAGCCATCAAAACGAAAAAGAAACATAATCTAAACCTTCCAAACCAGCAAAGTTTTAAGTGTCCTTCAGAATACGCAGGTACACATGTGTGTGTACATGTGTCACCAATAGAAGACAGAGAAGACAGAAAGAAGAAAGTAAGTTCAAAAAAAAAATGCAGTGAGTCCAAATATATTCTTAATCACATGTCATTTGAGCAATGAATAAATTTAATCAGATGTCTACATGTATCCGTATGTGTGTGTGTGTGTGTGTGTGTGTATAATGTGGCACTCAACGAATTGAGAATACCTGTAATTTTCACACACATTCACATAAACACTAATCATGTATTAGGTCATAGAGTTTTGACAAATTTCAAAAAAAAAATAAAAATGTAGAGGGGCGCCTGGGTGGCTCAGTCGACTGAGCATCCAACTTTGGCTCAGGTCACTATCTCACAATTTGTGGGTTTGAGCCCGCGTCAGGCTCTGTACTGACAGCTCGGAGCCTGGAGCCTGCTTCGGATTCTGTGTCTCCCTCTCTCTCTCTGCTCCTCCCCCACCCACATTCTCTCTCTCTCTCTCTAAGATAAAAAACATTTAAAAAAAATTTTTTTTAATTTAGAGCCTATGGACTACATCCTCTGACCACAATACAATTGAAATGGGACTCAAGAATAAATCTTGAAAGTAAATTTTTAAACTTTGGAAAGCTAAAAATTCCTGGGTAAACAGGAAATTGTACTTAAAATGACAAATGCTTGGTAACTCATGACATTAGAGTTAACACTTGTGAAATGCAAGTAAATTGCTGTCAGAGGGAAAGGTTTATTTGGCCTTACAGTCATGTATTAAAAAATCAAGAAAGATTAAAAATGTACTCTTTTTAAAAAAATGTAAGGTTTTATTTATTTTAGGGAGAGAGAGAGAGAGAGAGAGCACATGTAGGGGCAGACAGAAAGGGGGACAAAGGATCCAAAGTGCGCTCTGTGCTGAGAGCACAGAGCCCGATGTGGGGCTCGAACTCACACACAGTGAGATCACGACCTGAGCCGAAGTTGGACGCTTAACCGACTGAGCCCCGCAGTCCCCCCAAAATGTACTCCTTTTAAATTTTTTTTTTAACTAATCTCTACCCTCAACATGGGGCTGGAACTCACAACCCTGAGATCAAGAGTCACATCCTCTACTGACTGAGCCAGCCGGGCACCTCAAGAGAGATCCAACATAAATGATCAAATAAAGGAGCCAGGGAAAGGACTCCAGACCAAAGCTAGAGAAAGTACAAAGACAGAAAGAACAAAAATAGATCAGAAATAATGGGGTAGAAAATAAAGAATAGAAAGGAATTTTAAAAAGAAACCTAAGGCGGAGACTGGTCTCCCCCCGACCCATTCTCTATTACCTACAAAGTAGTGGAAGCTTTAGGACGTGTGTGGCCACCCAGCAGCCTTTGTGACTACATGTGACACCTGGGCACAGCCCTGCTTGCAGGCTCTGGGTCGCCCTTTCCTTCCGTCTCTCTCCCGGATGGCTGAAACGCCGGCCTGATGGCAGATCACGTTGAGGACGGCAGGTAAACAAGACAGAAAGAGCCTGGGTCTCCAATGACCTCCATAACATCTGGAGTTGCGTGTGAAATCTGGAGCCATTTGCTAGGACTGCCATAACAAATACATCGACGGCACCCATGGGGGTCAGAAATTAACTTCCTCGAGGTTCTAGAAGCCGGAAGTCCAAGATCAAGGTATCGGCCGGGCTGGTTTCTTTTGAGGCCTCTCCCCTCGGCTTGTCGATGGCCGTCCTCTTGATGTGTCTTCACGTGGTCTTTCCTCTGGGCCCACATATGTCTGGTGTCTCTGTGTGTCCGGATTTCCTCTTTTTTTTTTTTTTTTTTAATTTTTTTTTCAACGTTTATTTATTTTTGGGACAGAGAGAGACAGAGCATGAACGGGGGAGGGGCAGAGAGAGAGGGAGACACAGAATCGGAAACAGGCTCTGGGCTCCGAGCCATCAGCCCAGAGCCCGACGCGGGGCTCGAACTCACGGACCGCGAGATCGTGACCTGGCTGAAGTCGGACGCCCAACCGACTGCGCCACCCAGGCGCCCCTAGATTTCCTCTTATAAGGACATCGGTCAGACTGGATGAGGGCCCAACCATCATAATGACCTCATTTTTGATTTAATTGCTTCTCGCAAGACCCCATCTCCAGGGGTGCCTGGGTGGTTCCGTCGGTTGAGCATCCGACTACCTCTTACGTCATGATCTCACAGTTCGTGAGTTCGAGCCCCACGTCGGGCTCGCTACGGTCAGTGTGGAACCCGCTTTGGATCTTCTGTCTCCCTCTCTCTGCCCCTAAAAATAATAATAAAAAATAAAGGCCCCCATCTCCAAATGCATTCTGAGGTACTGGGAGTTAGAACTTCAACATGTGGGGGCACCTGACTGGCTCAGGCGGAGAAGTGTGTGAGTCTCGATCTCTGGGTCATGAGTTCAAGCCCCACATTGGGTGTGGAGCCTCCTTAAAATAAAAATGTAAAAACGAAGGTGGAACTTCAACATGTGAATCTGAATGGGGTAGGACACAATTCAGCTCACAGCAGGTAATAATAAATGCATGGCCTTTTTAGGTCATTAATAATTCCAGGTGTCAGGGCACCTGGGTGGCTCAGTCGGTTAATCACCCGACTTCAGCTCAGGTCACGCTCTCGCAGCTTGTGGCTTTGAGCCCCGCATCGGGCTCTGTGCTGACAGCTGGGAGCCCGGAGCCTGCTTCCAATTCTGTGTCTCCCTCTCTCTCTGCCCCTTCCCCATTTGCACTCTGTCTGTCTCTCTCTCTCTCAAAATAAATAAACATTTTTTAAAAAAGTAAAAATAAGATGTAATCTAGAAATAGAATATAATGTTCCCAATGTGAAGAGTAGTTGTTGAAAACTTGCTGCAAATATTATTTTTAAGGGTAGAATATTAGAGACAGTCCAGTTAAACTGAGAACAATGAAAGATCTACTCTATCACTGCTTCCTCTCGGCATTACAGCAAAGTACCTAGCCAATGAAAGAAGACAAGTAAAAGAAATAAAAGCCATGAAGTAAAAAAGAAAAGTGAACTTAGAGAAAGTATGACTGTTGGCATAGAAAGTTTAAAAGAATTTGGGGCACCTGGGTGGCGCAGTCGGTTGAGCGTCCGACTTCAGCCAGGTCACGATCTCGTGGTCCGTGAGTTCGAGCCCCGCGTCGGGCTCTGGGCCGATGGCCCGGAGCCTGTTTCCGATTCTGTGTCTCCCTCTCTCTCTGCCCTTCCCCCGGTCATGCTCTGTCTCTCTCTGTCCCAAAAATAAATAAAAAACGTTGGAAAAAAAAATTTAAAAAAAAAAGAATCTATACGTAAACTTGGAGTCAGCAAGATTGCTGTATATAAGATTGACATATAAAAATCAATAACGTTCCTATGTACTACTAACTAGAATATATATTTTTATTTTTTAAGTTTATTTATTTAGTTTTGAGAGAGCATGAGCATGAGCAGGGGAGGAGCAAAGATAGAGGGAGAGAGAGAGAATCCCAAGCAGGCTCTACAATGCCAGCATGAAGCCCCATGCACAGCCAGAACCCACAAACCATGAGATCGTGACCCGAGCTGAAATCAGGAGTTGGGTGCTCAATTGACTGAGCCATCCAGGCACCCTTAGAATGTATTACTTTTAAAATTACATTTATCACAGCAAGAAATAAAAAACTAAATTAAAAACTACCAGGCACCTAAAATAAATCCAGCAAAGGTTGTGCAAGACCTTTATGGCGCAAGTTACAAAACATTATTGAAAGACTCAACAAGAATATCTGAGTGAATAAAGAAATGTATACCATATTCATGGATGGGAAGATTCAATATCATAAAGGTGCACATTCTGCCCAAATTTATCTATAAATTAAATAGAATTTCAAAAAAAAAAATCCAAAAGCCTCTTCGGAAATTTGCCAAGGTGCTTCTTTTTTTTGTTTTTTTTTAATATAATTTATTGTCAAGTTAGCCAACATACAGTGTGCTCTTGGCTTCAGGAGTCGATTCCCATGATTCATTGCTTCATGCAACACCCAGTGCTCATACCAGCAAGTGCCCTCCTCAATCCCCATCACCCACTGTCCCCTCTCCCCCACCCCCATCAACCCTCAGTTTGTTCTCTGTATTTAAGAGTCTCTTATGGTTTTCCTCCCTCTCTCTTTGAAACTATTTCTTCCCCTTCCCTTCCCGCATGGTTTTCTGTTAAGTTTCTCAAATTCCGCATATGAGTGAAAACATATGATATCTGTCTTTCTCTGACTGACTTATTTCACTTAGCATTATATATATAGAGAGAGAGAGACAGAGTGGGAGGGGGGGAGGTGAGAGAGAGAGAGAGAGGGAAGAACAAAGGGCCAAAAATAGTCCTAGACAGATTTATTGTATAATTAAGGTGGTGCATAGATACAAGGACAGAAAAGTAGACCAATTGAATAGAACGGAGTGCCCAAAGCATGTCTAAATCAGCGGGAAAAGGGTGGACTTTTCAGTAAATGGTGTAGGGTCATGTATACGGAAAAATTAAAATTAGATCCCTACATCATACAAAAAGATCAATTCCAGGTGAAGTAAAGACTTAGATGTGAAAGGCAAAACTTTCAAAAGTTTACAGGAAAAATATCCTTCGTGACCTTGACAGAGAGAAGGATTTCTTAGATAAGACACAAAAAGCACGAACCATAAAGAAAAAAAGGCAAAAAAAAAAAAAAAACACAAAACACCTCAATCATATTAAAATTACAAACTTCTAGGGGCGCCTGGGTGGCGCAGTCGGTTAAGCGTCCGACTTCAGCCAGGTCACGATCTCGCGGTCCGTGAGTTCGAGCCCCGCGTCAGGCTCTGGGCTGATGGCTCGGAGCCTGGAGCCTGTTTCCGATTCTGTGTCTCCCTCTCTCTCTGCCCCTCCCCCGTTCATGCTCTGTCTCTCTCTGTCCCAAAAATAAATAAAAAACGTTGAAAAAAATTTAAAAAAAAAATTACAAACTTCTATCAATAAACGATACTATTAACATTGTTAAAAGACAATCTGTGGACTGAGAAGGTATCTGCTACCCATACAGGGGATTGTAATCCAGAAGGGGATGGGGAAAAAAAATCTTCATACAAAGCAAGAAGAAAAAGACATATAAAACCATCGAAAGGGAAAAAAGAAACAAAGAATATAGAAAGGCAAGTCACAGAAGAAAAAACCCAAATGACCAACGAACCTATTCATCAGTCTCACTCGTAATCAGGGAAACTGCAAAATAGAACAACAACGAGACACCATTTTACATCCATCAGCTAAGCAGACGTTAAAGTCTGGTAACACACTTGTTGACGGAGATGGAGAAAACATGAAACAGACACTGGTAATAAAGTGTCCTGGTCTAAGCTTTTGGAAACCAAAGTGAAGATGTTCACATGGGGTGCCCCATCTATTCCATATCCCAAGTAAGTATCCTCGAGAGAAATCTCAGCACCTGTTCTCCAGAATATACATAGTGTCAATTCATATAAATCTCAAAAATCCTTAATGGCAAGCAACAAAAAGTTGCAGAATTATACATACAGTAGCATTCCACGTACATAAAATGTTTCTATTTTATTTTTCACTTTTATTTATTTTTTTAAGTTTATTTTTGACAGAGACAGAGACAGAGCACGAGTGGGGGAGGGGCAGAGAGAGGGAGACACAGAATCTGAAACAGGCACCAGGCTCCGAGCTGTCAGCACAGAGCCTGACATACGGCTCGAACCCATGAACCGAGGGATCACGACCTGAGCTGAAGTCCGACGCTTAACCAACTGAACCACCCAGGCGCCCCTTTACTTTTATTTATTTAAGGAATCTCTACACCCACCGTGGCCCTCGAACTCACGACCCCAACATCAAGAGTCACCTGCTCTGCTGACTGAGCCAGCCAGATGCCCCCATAAAATGCTTTTATTTTTTAACGTTTATTTTTGAGAGAGAGACAGAGTGGGAGCAGAGGAGGGGCAGAGAGAGAGAGAGGGAGACCCAGAATCTGACCTGTCCATACGAATCCCGACGTGGGGCTCGAACTCAGAAATGGTGAGATCATGACCCCAGCCGCAGTCAGATGCTTAACCGACTGAGCCACGCAGGCATCCCCATGAAATGCTTTTAGGTTCAATAGTTTTAGCCTAGTTTACTGAGATATAATTTACATACAGTAAAATTTACTCTTCTTGGAGTATAATTCTGTGGGCTGTAACAGATGCATACGTTGTGCGGTCACCATCGCAGTCAAGATATAAAACAGCTCCAACACCTCCTAAAATTCCTCGGTGCCCGTCTGTAGGCACTGAATCCTGTCCCTCCACCCACAACCCCTGTAAGCAGACCGTATATAACCTTTGGCGCCTGGCTTTATCCACTTACCAAGTGTTTGAGACTCATCCAAGTTATCGCGTATATCCACAGTTTTTATTGCTAAATGGTATTCCATCCCCCGAACGTACCGATTCATTTATCTATTCACTGGTTACAGTGCAATTGGGTTGTTTCCAGGTTATGGGCAATTGTGAAGAACCCTTCTGTAAACATCGGTGGACTGGTTTCTGTGCAAATATGAAGTTTTCATTTCTCCTGGATAAACAACGAGAAGCAGAGGTGCTGGGTCATCGGGTGAGTGTATATTGTTTTACAACCAGCTGCCAAACCATCTTCCAACTTTCCTGCACAATTTCGGGTACGAGTTCTAGCGCATGGTCGCCAGCATTTGGTGTCGTCAACTTTGTTTTCTAAGGCATTCGAGGGTGCCTAGGGGTCACGCATTGTGTTGCTAATTGCATTTCTCTACTAGCTGAGCACCATTCCATGTATTCGTTCACCATCCATATACCTTCTTGCTACACAGTTTGCTCAAGTCTCTTGACCACTTTTAATTGGGTTGTTTCCTTATCATGGAGTTTCAAGGATCCTGTATAGTCTGGATACAAGTTCTTTATCACAGGAGTTTTGCAAATATTTTTTCTCCTAGTCTGGAGCTTGCCTTTCCGTTTTCTTAAATGTCTTTTGAAAATCGGATGCTTTGGGGTCACCGGGCTGGCTCAGTCAGAAGAACATGTGACTCTTGATCTCAGGGTCATGAATTCAAGCCACGCATTGGGTGTAAAGATTAATTTAAAAAAAGAAACTTTAAAAGAAAGAAAATCAGGGGCACCTGGGTGGCTCAGTCGGTTAAGCGTCCGACTTCGGCTCAGGTCATGATATCATGGTTCCTGGGTTCGAGCCCTGCATCAGGCTCTGTGCTGACAGCTCAGAGACCAGAGCCTGCTTCAGATTCTGTGTCTCCCTCTCTCTCTGCCCCTCCCCTCCTCACGCTCTGTCTCTGTCTTTGTCTCTCTCTCTCTCAAAAATGAATAAACATTAAAAAAAAAAAAAGAAGAGAAAGAGAGGAAAATCAGGGACACGTAGGTGGCTCCGTTGGTTAAGCCTTGATTTCAGCTCAGGTCATGATCCAAGGGTTGTGGGATGAAGTGCCACACTGAGAGTGGAGCCTGCTGGGGATTCTCTCTCTCTCTCTCTCTCTCTCTCTCTCTCTCTCTCTCTCTCTCTCCTCTCTCTCTCTCTCTCCCCCCCTCTCTCTCTCTCTCCCCCTCTGCCCCTCTCCCCCACATGTGCTCTCTCTTTCTAAAATAATAAATAAATCTGGGGCGCCTGGGTGGCTCAGTCGGTTAAGCGGCCGACTTCGGCTCAGGTCACAATCTCGCGGTCTGTGAGTTCGAGCCCCACATCGGGCTCTGGGCTGACGGCTCAGAGCCTGGAGCCTGTTTCAGATTCTGTGTCTCCCTCTCTCTGACCCTCCCCCGTTCATGCTCTGTCTCTCTCTGTCTCAAAAATAAATAAATGTTAAAATAAAAAATAATAAATAAATAAATAAAATAATAAATAAATAAATAAACAAATAATAAAAAAGAAAAGAAAAGCAGATACTCTTAATTTTGATGAAGTCTAATTTAGCATATTTTTCTTTACTATCCTGTGGATATAAAAAACTGTATCTAAGGGGCGCCTGGGTGGCTCGGTCAGTGGGGCACACGATTCTTGATCTCGGGGTTGTAGGTTTGAGCCCCAAGGTGGGTGCAGAGATCACTGAAAAATAAAATGTAAAAAATATGCCTGAAAGAATTTTTGCCTAACTGAAAATCACAAAGATTTTTCCCCTTTGTTTCCTTCCAGGAGTATTTTAATTTTAGGTTTTGCATTTAGGTCTGTGATCCATTTTGAGTGAATTTCCATGTAAGTCGTGAGATAGAGAGAATCTTTTTTTTTTTTTTTTTTTTTTTACATGGGTGTCTAGTTGGCCCAACAGCATTTGTGGAAATGATGCCCGTTTCTCTATTGGATCGCCTTTGCTCCTTTGTCAAAAATCAACTGACCGTACACGTGCCCGTCTGGTTCTGGTTTACAAAGTTTCAAAACGAGAAAAACAGGATTGGGCTTTACCCCTTGAGGAGAACAAGTAAGGAATTTCGATAGATACAATTCTGTAGATTTTTTTCAAAATATTTTAGCCATTCTAGGGGAGCTGGACCACACGGAGTGAGGCCACAAATTCATGGGAGGCGGTCTGAACAACACGCCTTTGCAGGTAATCATAGTGGGGGGGGGGGGTGGGGGGAGTTGGCATCTCCCTGTTAATCCTGAGGCTGAGCCCTTTTTCAAATGCTTTTTGAGTATTTGCTTGTACAGTCTGCAAGCAGGTGACAAAGTGGCTTGGGGCCTTAGGCAGACACAGGAGGACGCTCCCCAATGTCCCCCCCCCCCCCCCATCAGCCTCTGCATATGGCCCTGGGAAGCCATCCGGAGAGAAGGGGGCGGGGCAGTCTCAGTCTTTGATTTCCTAGGAAATAAGAGAAGAGGAGAAGGGGTCCTGCTTTAATCTACACCCTGGCCCTCCAGACTCCAGAGCTTCCGAGGAAGAGACGCCCCCTGCAGGAAGAGAAATGTCAGACCCAAATGGATGGTGCTAGATCGGTCCCTCTGGTCGACCCTGCGCTCAGCCCCAGGGATCCTGGGTCTGGGTCCCCGGGAACGAGAACGCAGGAGAACGCTGGGCCACCTCGTATCCGGTATCTATTGCCGTGAGGCCAAACTATGTGGCTTCAAGCAACAAAACGTTGTTGTTGTTGTTTATTTATTTAGTCTGAGAGAGAGAAAGTGCATGTGCCAGCGGGGGAGGGGCAGGGAGACAGGGAGACAGAGACTCCCCAGCAGGCTCAGCGTGGAGCCTGATGCGGGGCTCGATCCCACGACCGTGAGAGCATGACCTGAGCCGAGATCAAGAGCCGGATGCTTAACGGCGCCAAGCAACAAAACATTGATTTTACTTACGAACCTGGAGTGCTCACAAAGCTCCGCGGGGACAGCTCATCTCTGCTGCAGGTGCCATCGGCTGGTGAAGATTCCCCGGGACCAGCAGCAAACACGGTTTCCTCCCGGAGCAACTTCCCTACCCGATGACAATTTCCGATGATGGATCAGCTTCCAGCGCCTGGCGCTATCCCTAGTCCTCACCACCACCTTGCCATGGCCGTGTCGTCATCCCCATTCTACGGGTGATGTCATGGAGGCCTCCGGAGAGCCCGCGATCTGCTTGGAGATACCCACGAAGGATGCTGCAAGGCCGGGGCTCACCGAGGCTTCCTGGGGACCCCACGCCACTTGCCACCGGGAGCTGGGCAGTCCCAGCCGAGGAGCTCAGGGCGACGCGCAGGGGGCACTCGGCCTCCCGAGCCTTCTGTCGCTGCGGGCCTGGGGCAGGGACGGTGCCTGACCCGCTCACTCTGTTTGGGAGTCGACCAGTAAATTAAAGGGCTTCATTATCTCATTTGAGAGTGGCATAAAACACTTTGGAAAGGCTGGCACATTGACTGCAATCATGTTCTGAAAGGCCCCGGATCCCTGGGAGGGACGTCCCCTGATAAATTGCTCTTTTCATGAGATGCGGCTGATACGTCGCCAGCTGTCCCCGCAGTGTCTGCTGCAGACAGGCTTTGCCTCTTCGCAAAGGATTTTAAGGAGACCAGATTACCTCCCGAGGGAGAAAATCCTCCTTGCAATGCCCAGAAAGAGGGCCCGGACACCGCTCCCAACCTGCCGAGGAGGAACTGGGGCTGCTGTGGATCCGGGGGCCCTTGGGAGCCCCAGGACGCCCCCTCCCTCCACCCCCACCCCCTCCCCCCCGAGTTGCCAGTCCTTCCACAAGCCTTGAATGAACGTCACTGCGGGGAAAGAAAGCCACCCGCCGTCCGGACCCTGCCCTCCTGACTTCAGGATCCGAACTCGGCCGCGTGTGAGTTCCATGGGACTCAGTTACGACTTCGCCGACAGCGATCTCAACGCCTTCCTGGGCCGGGCAGCCATCCAGACACCTGCATTTTGGTGATCATGAAATGAGGCACAATTTGCCCAAAATCACACCCTCCGAGAGTCTCAGGCCGTAGCCCTTTCCAGAATTAGTTCCCAGGCCACTAAAGAGCTGGAGTAAGGCCGGCCTTGGGAATCGGCAAAGTAACAAAAATAACAATAATAACAAACTGATGGCTGTCGGGCACTTCCCCCGGGTCAGGCCTGGACCCAGCACCTGCCCACACCACCCCCGAATCCTTACAGCAACTTCTATTGACAGATGAGGAAACTGAGGCATGGGAGTGTGAGTGGTAGGGACGTGGAGGCCCCTCAGTCTCCACCACAGTGTCAACCTTTTGCTTCTTAGAGGCTTTGCAGGCTGTCCTCAGCCACAGACTATGACAGAAAAAGACTTGGTGGCCCCCTGTCCTGCCCCGGCCCTGCCCAGTGATGGCACAAGAAAGGGGATGACATTCCCACTGTGACCATGGTGACTGAGGCTCCCTCGTGGATTCAATCAAGGAGGGTTCCTTAAGTCTGAGCTCAATCCTGGCGAAGGCCCTCTGGAACCGCAAGGAAAGGTGTATCCACAGCTTCCCCTTCTCCTAACCTTCCCCAGCCTGTCTTCCCATCTGCAGAATGGGCATATGGATCCCTACCTACCTCCGATGCAACCACATACACGTAGGCACCAACCATAAGCACACGGATTTCTTTCCTTTCTTCCTGCACGGAGGGGAATCACCAGCTGGGAAGGAGTAGAGAGTACGGGCCCCAGAGGAGGCCCATCCTTAAGGCCAGGGTGTCAAAGGACAGCTCCTCAATGCTCTCATGCTTTCATTCACTGGGCAAATATTTACTGACCACCTACTATGTGCCAGGAACAGTGCTGGGTGCTTCCCTAAAGACATTCTTTCATTTAAGCATCCCCCCCAACACGTGCACACAACAGCCATTTTGAAATCCTTCCTGATTTTCGAACAAGGGCCCTGCCTTTTCATTTCCCGTTGGGTCCCACAAATTATGCAGCCAGTCCCAAACCGGCACAGGAGGAAATGGGGCACAGAGAGGTCAGTGATCTGACCTGAGGTCCACACGGCTTGCGAGCGAGAGACCCGGGATGGAAACTGAGGCCCAAGTGGCCACAGATGCCAAGGCCTCACGTCGAACGTGATCCCGCCATGTTGCCACGGAAATTGATCCCTTCAGACACGCAGTTCTTACTGTCCGGGAGAAATCTTCATTTTTGTAATGTTTATTTATTTTTTTTAATTTCTTCTTAAATTGTTTTAATTTCTTTAATTTTTTAATTTAATTTCTTTAATTTTTTTAAATTTCATTAATTTAATTTCTTAATTTTTTAATTTCTTTAATTTTTAATTTCTTTAATTTCTTTAATTTTGGAATGTTTACTTATATTTTTTTAATTTCTTAATTTTTTAATTTCTTAATTTCTAAAATTTAAAGACATTTTTAATTAATTTTTTAATTATTTTTTTAAATTTCTTAATTTAATTTCTTTAATTTTTCTTAATTTCTTAATATTCTTTTTTTAATTTTTAGTTTAATCTTAATTTAATTTCTTTTAATTTCTTCCTTAATTTCTTTAATTTCTTTCTTAATTTAATTTCTAATTTAATTTAATTTCTTATTTAATTTTTTTAATTTAATTTTTTTAATTTCTTAAGAAAAAAATTTCTTAATTTTTTAAATTTCTTTAATTTAATTTTAATTTCTTAATTTCTAAAAAAAAAAAAATGTGTATTCAGTTTTGAGAGGATGAGAGAGACAGAGGAGGAGCAGGGGAGGGGCAGAGAGAGAGGGAGACACAGAATCTGAAGCAGGCTCCAGGCTCCGAGCTGTCAGCCCAGAGCCAGACACAGGGCTCGAACTCACGAGCCACAAGATCACAACCTGAGCCAGAGTTGGATGCCCAATCGACTGAGCCACCCAGGTGCCCCAATGTTTATTTATTTCTGAGACAGAGAGAGAGAGAGCAGAGGAGGGGCAGAGAGAGAGGGAGACAGAATTGGAAGCGGGCTCCAGGCTCCGAGCTGTCAGCACAGAGCCCCACGCGGGGCGCGAACTCAAGAGCCGTGAGATCATGACCTGAGCCGATGTCAGATGCTCAGCCAACTGAGCCACCCAGGCGCCCCAGGAGGTGTTCTTGATGGAGGATAAAGGACGAGGCTGTGAGTGCTGGCAGATGGGGTCACAAGCCACATGCAGCACTTCCTGCGAAGAACAGAGTCCACTCTGGTCACATACAAAAGGAATTTATTTTTAAATATTGAGTAAACCGGGGTGCCTGTGTGGCTAAGTCGGTGAAGCATCTGACTTTGGCTCAGGTCATGATCCTGACCTGAGCGTTCGTGGGTTCGAGCCCCGCGTCGGGCTCTGTGCTGACAGCTCGGAGCCTGGAGCCTGCTTCGGATTCTGTGTCTCCCTCTCTCTCTGCCCTCCCCTGCTCATTCTCTGTCTCTCTCTTTCTCTCTCTCTCTCTCTCTCTCTCTATCAAAAATAAAAATAAATACCAAAAAAAATTTTTTTAATATTGAGTAAACTGCCAAAGCCAAGAAGAACCTAAGGAGACATATGACATGACAACTAAATGTAATGTGGTTTTGGTGATGGAATCTTGGGAAGGTAAAAGGATGTCAGGTAAAAACTAGGGAAATCTGGGGGCACCTGGCTGGCTCAGTGGGTAGAGAGTGCAACTCTTCATCTCGGGGTCATGAGTTCAAACTCCACCTCGGGTGGAGAGATCACTTAAAAATAAAACCTTTTAAAAAAGAAACTAGGGAAGTCTGAACAAAGCGTGGGCTTCAGTTAATGCTAATGTGTCAGTATTGGTTCACCAATTGTAACAAATTGGTTCACCATACAAAGATGTTAACAATAGGGAAACTGGGTGAGGATACAGAGGAATCTCTGTAGTATCCTTGCAAGTTTCCTGTCATTTCAAAACTATTCTAAAATGAAGAGTATGATTTCATTTTTATTTAAAAAAATTTTTTCATCTTTATTTTTGAGAGAGAGAGACAGAGTGTGAGTGAGGGAGGAGCAGAGAGAGAGGGAGACACAGAATCCGAAGCAGGCTCCAGGCTCCCAGCTGTCAGCACAGAGCCTGACGCGGGGCTCGAACCCACGAGCCATTAGACCTGAGCTGAACTTGGACACTTACCCAACTGAGCCATCGAGGTGCCCCTTATTTTTAAGCTTTTATTTTTTAAGGAAACCCAATGTAGGGCCCGAACTCACGACCCTGAGGTCAAGAGTTGCACACTCTACCATGAAGAGTGTGATTTTAAATTGGATGAGGGGGCTCCAAAGGTACAAACTTCCAGTTATAAGATAAATACCTGCTAGGGACATAAAACCACAGTTACCACTGCTGTGTGATACGTAGGGAAGTTAAGAGTAAATCCTAGGAGTTCTGATCACAAGGGGAAAAAAAACCCATTCCTTTTCATTCTTTTTATCTATATGAGATGATGCATCTTAACTTATTGTGGCAATCATGTCATAATATATTTAAGTCCAGGGGCACCTGGGTGGCTCAGGAGGTCAAGCGTCCGACTTTAGCTCAGGTCATGATCTCTCAGTTCATGGGTTCAAGCCCCGCACCAGGCTGTCTGCCGTCAGCACAGAACCGGCTTCGGATCCTCTGCCCCCCACCCATGCCCTGCTCGCACACTCTGTCTCTGTCTCAAAAGTAAATGAACATTAAAAATAATTTTGAAAAAAAAATGTAAGTCGAATTATTATGCTGTCCACCTTAAACTATATACCTCTGCACATCAACTATCTCTCAATAAAACAAGGGTGGAAAAGAGTGCGTTTTTAAACTATTGAGTCAATTGCAGAAAACTAAACACACACGTTTACACGTAAAACTGTGGAAATCTGAATAAGCTCAGTGCATTGTATCAGAGTCAACTCCCTGGGTGTGAGAGTATGATGTATTATTTTGGTTTTTTGTTTGTTTGTTTTGCTTTTTTTTTTTTTTTTTTAAGATCTCTCTCTCTTTTTTTTAATGTTTATGTATTTTTGAGAAAGAGAGAGAGAGAGAGAGCGTGAGCAGGGGAGAGGCAGAGAGAGAGGGAGACACAGAATCCGAAGCAGGCTCCAGGCTCCGGGCTATAAGCACAGAGCCCCACATAGGGCTCGATCTCACGAACCATGAGATCATGACCTGAGCCGAAATCAAGAGTTGGACGTTCAACCGACTGAGCTGCGCAGGCGCCCTGAAATTTACTGTAGTTTTTACAAGATTCTACCATTGGTGGAAACTGGGTAGAGGGTCTAGGGGACCTCCCGGATTATTTCTTACAACTGCATGCAAATCTACAATTCTTTCAAGATTAAAAAAATAAACCTCAATTTAAAGAGATTGAGAACAGACTCTTTGGGAGAGCTGGAGAAACAGGGTCTAGGCTGAACTTCTGGACCCTTCTCTGCACCATGGGGCCGGACCTCCACCAGCCACACCTTCTCCTAGGGACCTCACCTTTACTCAGGCAGCAGGTGTCCCCTAAAATGGCACCACTGAGAATTCCACACGACTCGCTCTTCAAGGTGACGTTGTCATTCCTCCATAGCGAGGTGGACCCCTCCTCTTGACTCAAGACCGACTTGGGCCTGTTTGGACCAAGAGAACACCACGAAAGTGATGGCACGTGACCTCTGAGGTTTCAAAAGGTTTCGACTTGACTCTCTCGGAACACAGCCTCTGGAGGTGCTTCCTCTGGGAATCTAGCCTCCCTGCCGTGAGAAGCCCAGGTCACACAGAGGAGGGCTCCCGCTGACAGTCCCAGCTCAGCCCATCCAGGCGCTAGACGTGCGAGTGAAGAAACTTCCAGATGATTCCAGCCCCCAGCCTTTCAAGTCACTCCCGGGATCCAAGCCTTCCAAGGTGAAGTCCAGCCAGGTACGTGGGAGCAAAGCCTAGCTTTCCCCACACGCCCTGTCTGAGTTTCCAACCTACGGAATTTGCGGGTTCATAAAATAATAGTCGTTTTACTCTACGAAGTGTGGGCTGTGTGTTACGCAGCGATAGTCACCGGGACAAATCCTATTGCCGTCCCTGAAAGCCTGATCCCTCTCAGCGGCACGTGCACCTGTCGTGCCTCTGGGCCCCTCTCGAGCTGGTCCCATACACCCGCCTCGCAGCCATGATGGAGGGCGTGGAAGCTTCTACGTTGTGAACACAGGACTTATAACAAGGGAAATCATCAAAATATACACTGGGTGGCCACCACGGACAGACGAGCACGAGGTCAAGGCAAGGAGGTTAGGCTCCCTGCGTGGGCTAAGAGTATGACCAGGGATAGAAATGACCTCACCCTTCCCCCGTAATTTCTACATGACTCCAGACCCCGCCACACTGCTCCCGTGCTGACTTCCCTCTTCCGTTAAAGCAGTGGCTCTACGACTCGGGATTATGTCAGCATCTCCCGGAGGGCTCCGTGAAACAGATACCTGAGGCCCCCACCCCCGGAGTTTCTGACCGAGCATTTCTAA
Source organism: Neofelis nebulosa (assembly GCF_028018385.1). Lineage (NCBI taxonomy): Eukaryota > Metazoa > Chordata > Mammalia > Carnivora > Felidae > Neofelis > Neofelis nebulosa. The sequence goes on along the minus strand of NC_080799.1, from coordinate 11,126,041 downwards.
CAAGCACCCAGGTTAACGCTGTTGCTGCGGCTGCGGCTCAGATGCAATTTGAGAGCTGGGCGTTGAGGCTTCGGGGTGGTGGTTTTCCACCCCGGCTGCACATGTGCAACCGCCAGGGAATGTGGGAAGGAAAAAAAATGCCTGATCCCACCCCAGATCAATGGAATCAATATCAGCCCGAGTGAGCACTTCTCGACCCGTGGAGAGGGGCCAGAACCTTCTTGGAAGGGGGTGGACATTACAGGTGCTTATCTTCTGGAGAGGATGTGGGCTCTTAAGCTAGGAACTCACGGTAAAGGGCACGCTGGGCCCCGGCCAGGCAGAGCGAGAAGTCTTATCCATCTCTGGGCATTGCTTTCTTGCGTCCAGAAACTCTAGACTTGCGTGGAGAAGTTGCTGGTGTCCCCACTCCCCCCCACCACACCCCCAGCGGAGGGATTGAGGCCTGGGGGTCCAGGCTCATCGAAGCAGGAGAGGGCCTAGGGCTGGGTATTTCTGCCTCCCGTGATTCTGACACCAACCACAGTTTAAGAGCAACTGTTCTGGAAAAGTGCTGTCCAAGAAAATACAATGCAAGCCACGTGTCATTTGGAATTTTAAAAAGTGAAAAGAAACAGGGGCACCTGGGTAACTCAGTCCATTAAGCAACCAACTTAGGCTCAGGTCATGATCTCACAGTTCATGAGTTCAAGCCCTGCATCGATCGGGCTCTATGCTGACAGCTCAGAGCCTGGAGCCTGCTTCAGATTCTGTGTCTCCCTCTCTCTCTGTCCCTCCCTCCCCTCCTGCCTCCCTCTCTCTCTCTCTCTGAAAAATAAGTAAACGTTAAAAAAAAAATTAAAGGGCACCTGAGTGGCTCATTTGGTTGAGCGTTCGACTTTGGCTCAGGTCATGATCTCATAGTTCATGAGTTCAAGCCCCACATCAAGCTCCCTGTTGTTCGCACAGAGCCCGCTTAAGATCTTCTGTCCCCCTCTCTCTGCCCCTCCCCTGCTTGCACTCTCTCAAAAATAAATAAAACATTTTTTAAAAATTAAAAAAAGTGAAAAGAAACAGATGAAGTTAATTTTAATAATATATTTTATTTAACCCGATAGCTAAAGTATTTATCATTTTGACATGTAATCAATATAAAAAATTACTGAGATATTTTGCATTTTTTTTCTTTACCACGTCTCTGAGAGCCACGGAGTATTTTACATTTATTACACATCTGTGTTTAGATTTCAGAGATTTTCATAACCAAGTGGTTCCACAGTAGTGTGACCGATGTGTCCCGATTTACCCCGGTCCTGGGTTTAAAACTGAAAGCCCCAAGTCCCAAAATTCCCCTCAGGCCCAGAAAAACCAGGACAGTTAATCACACTACTCCAAACACACATGAATGTTTTCTAATAACAGAATTGAGTGGCAGTTTTTAAATGTAAATAAAACGACGTAGAGGCCCCCGGGTGGCTCAGTCACTGAAGCATCTGACTTTGGCTCAGATCATGATCTCAGTTGGTGAGTTTGAGCCCCGCATCAGGCTCTGTGCTGACGACTCAGAGCCCGGAACCTACTTTGGATTCTGTGTCTCCCTCTCTCTCTGCCCCTCCCCCCCCCCCCATACTCTCTCAGAAATAAACCTGAAAAATAAATAAAATAAAAAAAGAATAGGCGATTAGGATGCAGATACAAACACACAGGGAGACCTTGTGAGGACACGGGGAGAAGACAAGACGTCTACAAGCCAAGGAGAGAAGCCTCAGAAGGAACCAATCGTGCCCACACCCTGATCTCGGACTTCCAGCTTTCAGATTTGTGAGACAACACACATCTGCTGGGTGAGCGCCCCCCGTCTGTGGCGGTTTCTTACGCAGCCCTGACAAACCAAGACAAGAGGCTTCCTGTGGTCTGTGTGGCCCATGCTTCCTCACAGCATGGCAGAATGGCTCCAAGATAAAGAGTCCCTGAAGGACCAGGGGCACAGGGTATCACCCGTCACAGGGAGTCATGTCCTCTGTAGTCACAGACCTGCTCCAATTCAAGGGGAGGGAACCTAGACTCACCTCCTCATGGGATGATGGGGACGTTGCAGGAAGCAGCATGGAGAATGGGTGGCCATCTTGGAAAACACAACGTGCCAGACCAGGTGGGTAATTTGAGGAAATGGGGTGGCGTCGTTAACCAAGACGGGGATCACAGGCAGCAGGGGAGAAGGTCCGCGGTGGGTTAGATGATGAGGGAAGGTTTGAGAAGGTTGGGTTGGCAGAGGCTGTCAAACTTTCCGTGGAGGTAGCCAACCCCTAGGAAGTTAGGTATGTGAACCGGGGCCTTGGGAACATGTTTGGACCTGGAATTGCCAATTTGAGGACCATCAACCTATTAGAAGCCAGAGACTGAGTATACCCGTAGAGTCAGAGAAGGTGAGGGTTATCTATTGCTACATAATATACCAGGCCAAGTAGGCAAACCCTAAGAGACTCTTTTTTTTTTTAATGTTTATTTATTTATTTTGAGAGAGAGAGAGAGAGAGAGAGAGAGAGAGAGAGAGAGAACGTGAGCAGGGGAGGGGCAGAGAGAGAGGGAAAGAGTGAGAATCCCAAGCAGGCTCTACGCTGTCAGCACACAGCCCAGCGCAGGGCTTGAACTCACGAACCGTGAGATCGTGATCCGAGCTGAAATCAAGAGTCGGATGCTGAACCAACTGAGCCACCCAGGTGCCCCTGTAAGAGACTTTTAAAGACAGAGAACAAACTGAGGGCCGCTGGAGGGGAGGCAGGTGGGGAGATGGGCTAAATGGGTGATGGGCATTAAGGAGGGCACTTGCTGGGATGAGCACTGGGTGTTATGCATAAGGAATGCGTCACTGGGTTCTACTCTGGAAACCAATACTGTGCTGTATGTTCACTAATTTGAATTTCAATAAATACGTTTAAAAAAAAAAATAAACCACGCCAAATCAAAACCACGCCAAATTAACAACTATTTAATATTTCTCTATAGGCAGGCTGGGTAGTTCCTCTTCTGGCTTCACCTGGCTCGCTCATGGGGCTGCGTTCATCCAGACAGGGAGCTGGAAGATCCAAGAGGGTCCCACTCACATGTCAGGTAGTTGGACGCCAGGGATGCCAACCAATGTTCCAGCCGGGCCGCCTGGGTTTCTATTTTCCCGTGGTCTCTCACCCGGGCGTCTTCACCGCATCACGATCTCAGGGCAGTGTTCTAAGCGGGCGGGTCCCAGGGTACAGGACTTATCAAGCACATTTGCTAACACCGCACTGGCCAAAAAAGTCCCATAGCCAAAGCCAAAGTCGATGAGGGATGCCTTACCAGGAGGCATGATTCACTGGCAGTCATTACTGTAAAAATACACGTACAGGGGGGCGCCTGGGTGGCTCACTCGGTTGGGCGGCCGACTTCGACTCAGGTCACGATCTCGCGGTCCGTGAGTTCGAGCCCTGCGTCGGGCTCTGTGCTGACAGCTCGGAGCCTGGAGCCTGTTTCGGATTCTGTGTCTCCCTCTCTCTCTGCCCCTCCCCCGTTCATGCTCTGTCTCTCTCTCTGTCTCAAAAATAAATAAACGTTAAAAAAAAAAAAATACACGTACAGGAAGGAACACCAGGTGGGCCTGCATTCATTTTAGGGCAGGGCAGAGAAGAAACCACAGATGGAAAGCTGGAAAAACCAGAGCAGGACCAGAAGGGGGCAGGGCTAAGGAATCCAAAGAGAGAGAGAGAGAGAGAGAGGTGAATTCTACTGGGAAAGCGCCACACCAGAACTAGCATGACCTTGACAGTGGGTGTCTCCTCATAGTCCCAGCCTGAAACCATCCTCTGGATTGGGCAACCCGCAGGTCAGCATTTTTGACAGCTCAACATGGATTTCTGTAGTCGTGTCACAAAAATCGTCAGCCCCAAATACGGCTCAGTGAGAGCGATTCTCCCAGGCAAACCGATGTCATCTCCATTTGCAAACTTTATGGTGGTCTGGCTTGACCAACGAGAAAACTCCCGGTGTTGCCGAACGCCTTCGGCCAAGACCACAGTAAGAAATAACCTTTGCATCAAGATCCAGCACTCGGGGGCGCCTGGGTGGCTCAGTCCTTTAAGCGCCCAACTCTTGGTTTCGACTCAGGTCACAATCTCACAGTTTGTGAGTTCGAGCCCCACTTCGGGCTCTGTGCTGACGGTGCGGAGCCTGCTTGGGATTCTCTCTCTCCCTCTCTCTACGCTCCTCCCCCACTTGTGCATGTGCTCTCTCTCAAAATAAAGAAATAAACTTAACAACAACAAAAAGATTCAGCACACACACGCGTGTGTGCACACACACAGGCACACACACCTGAATGCACATATGGACCCACATGCCAAAATTAAAGTTTCCTGCAACTTAGAAAAGATGATATACTAACCACCCTTGCTCCGTGCAAAACTCTGGCATTTTCTTTTCTTTTCTTTTTTTTTTTAAACACCATTCCACTCATGGGTCATGGCCTACAGATCAGAAAATACTGACTTAGGGAACACCTGGGTGGCTCAGTCGGTTAAGCATCTGACTTTGGCTCAGGCCATGAGCTCATGGTTCGTGGGTTCAAGCCCCGTGTCGGGCTCTGTGCTGACAGCTTGGAGCCTGGAGCCTACTTCCATTTCTGTGTCTCCCCCTCTCTCTGTCCCTCCCCTGCTCACGTTCTGTCTGTCTCTCTCTCAAAGATAAATAAACACTAAAAAAAAAAAAAAAGAAAGAAAACACTGACTTAGGCCATCCAGCACAGAAGTCAGAAAAGTGACTGAATCCTATCTTTAGCCTTGTCTGTTTGGTTTCACCAGTTGCTTTGTTGTTGTTTTCTTTAACTGAATGTGATACCTTCCGACAGGCCTCCCTTGTCCCATTCCACTTATGACTGTCGGATACCGAACTGGTTCACACACCTATGTTACTCACCTGGGCCCTGAATGCATTTCTGTTTGGGCCTTCTAGATCCCTAGATTCTGAAAGTGTCGCGTTTGCATGTATGCACTCACCTGCCAGTCACATTGCAGGCCAAAATCAGCGCCTTCGTGGACGTGAGATTCTAGCAGAGGAAGACAGACCCACCAACCAACCAACCAACAAAACATAAACATATTCTTTATTAGAGGGTGATAAATTCTTTCGTGGAGACAAAGCAAGAAGGGAGGGGATCAGCCAGCTCTAAGAGCTACCAGATTGCAAGCTTCAGACCCCTGTGTGTAAATGAGGGGGCCTCGGAATGCTCCGACCTGACCTCACAGACGAGGAGGGCTGAGAGAGAGAATGTGGGAGGGCAGAGCCGGAGTCTTCCTCAGAAAGAGCCTTCCCAGACTGCCCCAGCAGGTAAACCTGACCCATCACGTCCCCAAATTACTCTGCCAAAGAGCAAAGCGCCAGCAACTTTAACCTAGACGGTTTCACACCAGTCAGCCAGTAAGGGGAAGCGTCCCAGGCCACGGTCACTGACACACTGCCTCTGCGGTGGGAAGCCCTTCGGATCATTTCAGACTTTTCGCTAATTCGGCCTTCGCAGCCCCCATCACCCTACCTCGCGCGGGCTAAACGGCCACCTCATTAGATCTGCATACATGACCCCTCTCCACCGGACTCCTGGCGACTGCGCCTGCCTTATCTCTCGCCTCTCCTCCCTCACATTTTCCGCTCCAGCAAAGCCAAACACAGCCCAGTGGGGGCTTTCACGCTTCTGTGCTTTGGACACGCTGTTCCTTCTGCCTGGAAGGCCTCGGGCCTCCGGCCCCGCCCCCCTCCTCGGCGAGCTCCCATGCATCCTTCAGAACCCAGCCCGGATGACCCCTTCCCCCAGGAAGCCTCCGCTGGACCCCTCGGCCCCACCTCTGCCGCAGCACCCATCTCTGGTTTGCTTCTCTGCACCCTAACCAGAGGTTTCTAGCAATCTCCCACCCCCCCCACCCCCAGACCCGGGCCTCCTCCCGCGCCGGGGCTGTGCGGGCTGCTCGCTCGCACCCCGGGGCGCCAGGTCCCGAGCTCGGCTCGGAGTGAGAGCTCGCAGCTAGGCCCAGGCTGGCCCGAGCGGCCCCCGGCCTGCTCCGCACCACCGCCCCCCCCCCCAACCCCCACTCCTACCCCGCCTCCCCTGCGGCCCGGCGGGCGCCCGCGCTGCTGCCTTCCGCGGGCGCGGGGCCGGCCCCTCGCGCGGCCGCCCAGCCCCCGACAGCCCCGGCCGGCGGCGCCCCGGCCGCGCGCGACTACAAGTCCCGGCACGCCCCGCCGCGGCCGCGCATGCCCAGCGGGCCGGCGTTTGAGTGGCAAGTTGTTTGTTACAGCGAACACCAGCTGCTCTCCGCGCCGGGCGCCGCGCGCCGCCGCTCCGCCAGCGCTGCCGCCCTCGCCCGCCGCCCGCCCGCCGCCCGCCCGCCGCCCGCGGCCCCTCGCGGCTCGGCGGGCCTCCCCTTTGTCCGCCCCGGGCCGCCCGGCGCCGAGCTCCCGGTCCCCGGGCCGGCCGCCCGCGGCGCTCGGTGCCGGCAGGGCGCGCAGGGGGCGGGGGCCGCGGCTCGCCCCCCGCCGATGAGCCGCCGCGGAGCGCGGGCGGACGATGGAACTCCACATCCTGGAGCACCGGCTGCAAGTTGCCAGCGTCGCCAAGGAGAGCATCCCGCTCTTCACCTACGGCCTGATCAAACTTGCCTTCCTGTCCTCCAAGACCAGGTGAGCGCGCGGGGACGCGGCGCCGGCCGGGGAGAGACAAAGAGGCGCACCCGGGCGGCTGTCCTCGCCGCCGCGGCTCGGAAAACAACTTCGAGCCCCGGGGAGCGCCCCCGCCCCGCCGCCCGCCTTGTTTTCGACGAAGCCGCCCGATCTGCCCTCGAGCGGGGTCCTTCCACCCCGAGCCCCGCCTCGATGCACCCCCGCCGCCGTCTCCCGCGCCCCCCCCCCACCCCCCGCCGCATCTCGGCCCGCTCCCTCCCATCCCCTCCCCGAGATCCGAAGGGCCGGGGAGGCTGCAGTGACGAATCCGTGAATGAATGAACGAACGAATGAATGAATGAAAAACAGGTGTGGGGACGCGGCAGTGGAAAAAACAAACTAACACCCCCATCCCCCAATCCCTCGGCTGGGCCGGCCCCCGTAGCCAGGGCCGGGGGAGGGATTCTGCTGAGCGCGGCTACCCAGAGAGCAGAAAATCATAAAATCATTAGTGGGTGTTTATCTCAAGGTGTCTGTGAGGGCTGCGGACGGCGCGGGAGGCCGTGGGGAGGGCCCGAGGAGGGGCTGCGGGTGAGGGTCGCGGTGTTTCTTTCTCCTCCACGTCCAGGAAGGTTGGGGGGTGGGGGTGGGGGGGTGTTGCCGAACCGTGGAAGGGGGAGGAGCAGGCGTGTTTATGGCTCAGCCTCCAGGCTGGGCTTGGATGCTGCAGGGGGAAAAATAGTTGAAGGCCTTGGGAGGTTGGGGAAGAAACAAACAAACAAAAAAAACCAAGTTGGATTTTCTCCTGCCGGGTCAGGATCTGACTGTGTGAGCCCCCCCGTGGGTGCTTGGTTTGGGGTGTGTTTTTTATGGTGCCAGAGCCCCATGGAGTGTGAGCGCGAGCTGGCTGCTGTAACTTAAATCCCTTGTTTGTCCACCATTGTGACTGTTCAAAGCCATGAAGTTGTTACTGGTTGGGTTTCTCGGGGTTGGGGCCGAGGCGGTTCCCCCTGGCTGCAAAATGAATGAGTACATTACAGGTCAAGGTTAAGGTTAAAATGACAGGCCCCTAAGGCTGCCCCCTTGGGCGCTGAGCCCAGGGAAGCTCTGGGGATGCAGGGAAATAATTCCATCCGAGCCTCTTATCTGCCTGTTAAAGTTCTTGCCTGGAAATCTCACTTTGATGTGTGTGTCTGAGCGGGCAGTTTAGTCCCGCCATTGTTTGCCAGATGGAGCGAGCCAGATCCGCCGGTGGGATCTCGTATACTTTCTTCTCCCGGCTGCTAGGTGGGGTATGGAGGGTTGAAAACCTCTCCTTTGCTGGGCCCTGGGCTCCTTTGATTGCAAAGGTAATTATTAAACAGGTCATTTGAAAACAAAAGCCAACAGCTGAAATTCTGAACCTTCCCCCCCTCGGCCCCCCTCTGGCTCTTGACCCCCCCCCCCAACCCTCCTCTACCTGCCCTCTGCCCCCCACTCCCTAGCCTGTCTTGCGCTTCCAAGGCTGGAGGTGAGAGAAACCGGCCTTGTTTTTCCAACCCTTGGCCCTCAGCCCCAGGCAGCCCCCTGGCTGATGTGCCGGCTACCATTCAAACCAGGATGATGACTCAGGCTGTGGCTGTGTGGGGCCTGGGTGGGTGCTGGGAGGAGGGGGCATTTGGGGGCTTCTTAGAAGGGCAGCAAAGAGCCCCTCCCTCTGCCCCTCACCTTCTGTGTAGGGACTGGCCCTCTTCAGCCCCCACCGCAGGGTCCGGTCTAGAGGACTCACAGACAGACATGCTGGGAGGGGGGAGCGGGAGGGGGGGAAGGAGGTGGGGGGAGCGGTGAGCCCCTGTTGACCTGTCGGACCACAGGATTGAGTCCTGAGTCCCCCTTCTCTGTCCCCTGCTGGAGGCAGCTGGTCTGTGGCCCAGGTGACCAGTCCAGGCTCCAGATGACTCAGAGGTCAAAGGTCATCTCCTTGTTCTCCAGGGTCTGGCTCCAGAAGGTGCTTGCCTCTTCTGCACTCTGGGCCGGAACACTGCCTTCAGGTTGCCCCTGGCCCCTCACTGCCTGAGTGACCGTGACCGTGACCGTGACCATAGCAGGGTCCCTTTCCTCCTCTGGCTCTCCCTCTGTCTGTGATGAAGACAGCACCATCTGGCCCCCTGCTTCTCCCAGGGCTGCTGTGTGCAGCATGGAATGATTGTGGCCATTGGCTTTATGATCGAAGCTATTTTCGATAAAAAGTCCTCCAGGGCAAACTTTTGCTCCTTTTTGATTCTTCCAGCAGCCCCTGCCCCCACGTGGTGGCCCATAGCCCTGTCGTTTGCCCCACCCCTCCCTCAACCTAAGTTTAGCCCAAGCTAGTGCAGTATAGACGCATACACCCCCCTCCCCCAGCGTCCCTGTTAACAGATTCTCCACCGCTTCCTGTAGGGTCATATCCTTGGCATGGCCTTTGGGATCTAGATCCAGAATCCTCGATTTTTACCCATTCTGGCCAATACTCTGGTCACCCACAATTTCCTTTTCCTTCCCTTCACACCTCTGTGCTTTCGTAGTTCCGATTCTGCCCGGAAACATGCCCCTCTGCCAGTAAACTTCTGTTCACCCCTCAAGAGGTAGTGATACCACCCTGAACCTTTGCTGACATCCCCCGCCCCCACTTCTCTTTATCCCCAGCAGACTTAATCACTTTTTCCCTCTACTTTCTACCTGGGTGGAGGGTTGGGGAAGACGTCGCATTGGCAGGGACCCCACTCTGGGTGGGGGTGCCGCTGGATCTAAGAGATGCCGAGATACCCTGCCCCTCCCTCTTCCGAGCCCAGAGCCTGATGGGAGAGAAGGAAGACACAGCTACAATAGAGCAAGGTGGAGTCAGGGAAGGGGGTCAGGTGGGGTAGCAGACAGGCCTGCGGGAAGCCTGGGAGGCTCCCTGCAGGAGGCGGCGTGGGACCTTAGGGCTTTCAAATAGGAGTTAGCCAGGCGGGAAGGGGATCCTAGTCCCAAGTTCCTGCACACGCCGGTCCACCGCTCCGCGAATTGGGTTTTTTACACCTCCTCTGCAAAGAAGGAGTCTGAGGCTCAGAGGTCAAGCGGCTTGCTCAAGGTCACACGGGTGAAGTGGCAGAGGCAGGATTCGAAGCCGCAGCTTTCTGGCTGAAGCCCAGAGACTTGCTATTCCAGGCTCAACAGTTAGGTCCAGCTCTCCTGTGGGCCGCACGCTGTTCCAGAGCCTTTAGGAGCACAGAGCCCAAGCCCTAGGCTTCCTGTATCCCTTCCGCCCTGCCCCTGTGGGCCTTTTCTCTCCCAGGAATGCTCACCGCTCGGCTCGGCTCGCCGCTGGTCACCTGCCACCTCCACCTGGCACTTCCACACCGCCCCGTTCAGGTGCTCCCTCCCTGTTCAGCCCTCGTCCTGCACAGCGTATTGTTGGCTTCTTTCTCTCCCACCCAGACGCCAGCCTTACCCTCAGGAAGTTTTTTGAGAGTCGTTTTGCTCACTACTTCCCTCCACCCCCACCCAGTACCAGAGATACCGGAGCAAACCTTTGATTTCACCCTCCCTTACCAAGAGGGACAGATGCTGGGTTTGGAGAAGGAAGGCGGCTTGCTCAAGGTCACACAGCTGGGAAGAGACAGAATTGGGATTTGAACCAGGTCCTTTCTCCGCTGTGCTTAGCACACTGCTTTGTAGGCGCTTAGTAACTGCCTGTTTGATGGATGTCCGGCTCCTGCACAGAGTGACCCAGATTTCAGCCAGTCTCGTCGGAGTGCCCTGGGGGCTGGAAGAGGCACCTGGAGAAGCGAGACCCAGCGCCCCCTGCCCCCTGCCGAGGTGTAGGGCAGCATCTGGGTATGGCTGGATCCCGCCCACGGCACCGCGCGCGGGAGGGCGAGACCCTGAGTGAATAAAATCAAGGCCATCCACGGAACTTCTCTGCCTTCGGGGTAACCTGGGGCTCTGCAGCCCGGCTGAGGGCTCCCTGCAGCCCTGCCCTCCCCTCCCCAGCCTCACCTGTCCCGGCCTCAGCCACAGAGATTATTTCTCCTGCGTGCACGCGCGTGTGCACGCACACACGCCCTATGGCCCAAAGCCTCAGACCTTTGTTCTGTCTGCCCGGGACGTTATTCTTTACCCTTCCCCCTTCCTCCGCCGGCTCATTCTTTTTAGATTCCATTTTCACCTCACCTCCTCCAAGAAGTCTTCCCTGAGTGCACAAGCCGAGCTTAGACCCTTCCTTCGCGACGATGGGCTTGATCTCCAGAAGATCCCAGCCACGAGATATCAGCAGGCTGCTTTGGGCTGCAGATAACAAAAAGCCTTGACTTTTCTGGCCTAAATAATAAGTGTGTGTGATAAGAGTTTGGGAGGCAGGGCTGCTCTAAGGTTAATAACTTAAAGGCTTGATGATGTCCTCAAGGACCCAGGTCTCCCCATCTTTGTCTTTGGCCATCCTTGGCATGACGGTGTGGCTCCCTCTGGAATGGCCGGGGCAGCTGCAGGCTTTATTGGCAGCTCAGGAGGAAACCGAAGGGAGGGAAAGGCCCCTTGCCTCCAGAATGTCTCTGAGAAACCTCTCCAGGAACACTCCCCAGTCCGCTCTGCTCCTGCACCGACTCCTGGAGCAGAACTGGGTCACATGAACAGGCCTGCACCAGTCACTGCGCAGGGGATGAGACCATCGCAGACCAATCAGGATCCATCACTGCAGGAGGGGCCCGCCGCCTGGGGACTCAGGGCCAGGAGGAGGTGGAAGCCCACCAGTGTCCTGTAGGACTCAGATTTGCTCTCCGCGGCCCTATAAGGCAGAGCTGGGGTCCACTGATGAGTGTATAGTGAAAACTGTGACCGCTCCAAGTCAGAGTTGGAATATTCCCATTCTACAGATAAGGAAAGCAAGGAACACACAGAAGGGGCAGGGCTGGGATTTGAACCCAAGAAGTAAGGCGGTAAAAGCTGTCCTGATGACCAGGCAGCCAGGCCTAAGGGCCCGCCGGCTTGGATGCCCCGTCCCCAGGGGCCACTTAGCAGAGGTGCCGCTGAGAGGTCATAGCAGCAGAGGGAGGACAGGGGCAAGGTCATCATCCTGAGATGCATTCAGGTGGCAGGAAGCTGTAAGAGCCCCTCCACCCCCCCCCCTTTTTTTTTTGCCCATAAAATGCTCTTATCTTTAAATTCCACCCAAGGAAGTGCATCTCATTCGACTGGCAGAAAAAGCGCCCAGGTGAGTATGTGGTAAGCAGGTGCCCACAAAAACCCACACCGCCCACCTGGGCCAGACCCACAGCCTGTAGGTGTCGGGTGCGTTCTGACCTGTGCGCGCCCGTTCGTGTTGCTGCCTGTGGGAAATCTTGCCAACAAGCCATAGTGAGCGCTGAAGATTTAAGAGGCATTTCTAGGAGGGGTGCCTGGGTGGCTCAGTCGATGAGCATCTGCCTCCTAATATCGGCTCAGGTCGTGATCTCACAGTCGTGGCATTGCGGCATATAGATAGATAGATAGATAGATAGATAGATAGATAGATAGATAGATAGATAGGCAGGCATATAGGCATATAGATAGATAGGCAGACAGGTAGATAGATAAATTTTAAAAAGAAGCATCTCTAAGAGAAAAGCTCAAAATTGCAAAAAGTCCATCCAAAGCCCTCATCGTTTTCCTGAGTGCCTTGGGCTGAGGCCACCACTTGCTTGCAGTTTAGGGAAAGGTGGGCTTGCAGCAGTGTCCGGGCCTGGGACCGGGCACCTCGGGTGGCATCCCAGCACTGCTGCCTCCTGGCTGTGTGACCTTGGGCAAGTTGCTTGACGTCTCTGTGCTGTCAGTTTCTTACCTCTCAAACGGGGATCATGATCATGCCTACTGTCTAGGGCGCCGTGAGGACTTAACAAGACATGACAAGCGCTTCAGCAGAGTCTGGTCCGCTATAAGCTCCGATAAGCGTTAGCTGAGAGAAGATGCCCTGGTTAAGCTGGCGAGTGCCAGGGCGGACGTGGAAAAGCCCAGGGTTAGGAGACTTTTTACGGCTCCGCACATGCATACACTCTGATTCTAGCAAGTGGAGATTCTGTCACTGCTCTCCAGGAACCTGCCTGAGGACCTGGGTCACTTAGCCTCGGCAAGGGGCGGCCAAAATGCTACAGGACCCCAGAGCTGCAAGCGGGTAAAGCTTCCTGGAGGAGACGGCACCATTTGAGCTGAGCCGGGGCAGAATGGGAGGACGGCGGGGGGGTGGAGGTGTGGAGGATGAGGGAAGACAGGCAGCTGGAGGGGGTGGGCACTGGTGGGTCGGGAGGGTATGCGTGGAGAGCACGGGGGGGGGGGGGGGGGGCCCATCTGCTGGGCGCCAGGTGTGGAAGGCATAGCATTGTCCTTGGCCTGCCCCACATCCAGCTGTTTGGCGTGGTCTACCTGTCCTTGCCCGTGCCCACTGCCCCCTGCTCCCGCCATGGCCCGTCCTTCTCATCTCTCCCCTGATTTAGCCAGACGGCTTTCCCCTGGGTCCCTCCGCCTACAGGGCTGTGCAAGTGGCGAGCACAGCCAGAGCACTCCGGGCAGGGGACACAGCACGAGCAAAGGCCTGGAGCCTGGAAGGAGAGGTGCATGCAGAGTGCAGGCTGTGACTTGTGGTCGGTGGGACGACAACTTGTGCTTGGTGCACATGGGCGTTTCGTGTGCACCTGCTGTGTGCAGGGCCCAGCGGGAAACACAAACGGAGTGCATTCTCCACCCGAGATCAAGGGTGAGAAACCCAGAGGAAGGGGACAGTGGGTCAGGTAGGGGCTGAGCGGAGGCCGTGTGGCCCCACTGGAGTCTGGTGCTGGGGCAGATGTCACGGTTCACTCTGCTTTGCTCAAAAGCCCTTCTCAGGGGCGCCTGGGTGGCGCAGTCGGTTAAGCGTCCGACTTCAGCCAGGTCACGATCTCGCGGTCCGTGAGTTCGAGCCCCGCGTCAGGCTCTGGGCTGATGGCTCGGAGCCTGGAGCCTGTTTCCGATTCTGTGTCTCCCTCTCTCTCTCTGCCCCTCCCCGGTTCATGCTCTGTCTCTCTCTGTCCCAAAAATAAAAAAAAAAAAAAAAAAAAAAAGCCCTTCTCAGACCATCCCCTGCTTCTCCCCTGGCATCGTGAATGCTCAGTCTGATTTCCTCTGTCCTGTCTGGCTCTGTCCCGTCTCTGCAGCACACACGCCCTATTTTAGAAGCGGTAGTTGTTAAACATCCGAAATTCTTCGACACTTTTCCCTTCCGAAGCCAGGGCTCCCCTTCATTGAAGCGGGGCCTGGATTAGCGACTTTCTTCGAACAAGCAGAAGGTGGCAGAAATGACAGTGTAAGCCTCCGAGCCTCGGACGTAAACGGATAGCTTCTGCCTGGCCGAGTCTCTCAGTCTCTGTCTCCCTGTCTCCCTCGGGTCCCTTGCTCCATGGGGGCAGCTGCCATGTCTCAAGGACAGCGAAGGAGCCCCGTGGAGGGGGGACTGAGGCCTCCCACCAACAGCCAGGAACCTTGAAAACAGACCCTGCTGACCCAGGCAAGCCTTCCAGTGAGCACAGCCTTGGCCAGCACTTGACTGCAGCCTCCTAAGAGGTCCTCCTCCGCAGGCGCCCACTTTCCTAACCCCTAGGACCTGCGAGAGACATAGAAGTTGGACGTACTTTCAGGCCACTGAGTTTTTGGGTAATTTGTTACGCAACAAGTAACTCACACAGTGACTGCAATTTATCACCCGCACGGGGACACTTTGGAGAATGACAGGGCGCACTGAAAATAATTACCCTGGACAACAGGGCAAACCAGAATGTGTGGTCACTACAGCTTTAGTCCAGCCCAACAGCCCTCACAGGTCCTCAGACTGAACACGGATGACCCCGGGGGTTGGCTCCTGCCTCACCTCCTCCAGGAAGCCACCCTGAGGCTGGGTGAGTGGTGTCCTGGGATCACAGGCACCTCGGGGTACAGACTAGGAGGACTGATCCCCTCTGTCCTCACTCCAGGTGCACGTCCAGGCCTTAGGACCAGCGCTCTATGACACCGATTCATTTCTGCCCAGAGCCTGCGGGGTTTTTTCTTACGACGACCTCTGGGGGTACAAGGAACCAGCCCCGGATGGACCCGCCCGGTCCCGCCAGTGCTTGGGGCCCATTCTGATCGTCCAGCAACCAGACAGGCCCACCAAGATGTATGGCAGCTGACCGTGCACAGTTTGTTGTGAGTGCGTTTGATGAAAACGTTTAAGGGGAGGGGCGCCTGGATGGCTCAGTTGTTCGAGCGTCCAGCTCTTGATTTCGGCTCAGGTCACCATCTTGAGATTTGCAGGTTTGAGACCCGCCTAGGGCTGTGCGCTGATGGTGTGGAGCCTGCTCCGAATTCTCTCTCTCTCTCTCTCTCTCTCTCTCTCTCTCTCTCTCTCCCTCCCCCTCCCCCTCCCCTACTTGCTCTCACTGTCTCTCTGAAAATAAATAAACTTAAAGAACTTACAAGGGGAAACTCACCTCTAGATGCCTTACACTCATCCTTGCCTTAAATGCAATATATTGGACATACTCCGACCTCTGAGATCTATGCTTAAGATCTATGCTTAAACCCATGTTTATGGGCTGCAGTATTCATAATATAGCCCAGAGGCAAAAGCAGCTTTGTGTCCGTCCACGGGCCACATGTGTTGCATACGTTCAATGGAATACCCGTCAGCCTTAAAAAGGAAGGAGGTTCTGACACCTGCTACGCCGTGGATGAACCCGGAGGGCGTTACACCGAGTGGAATAAGCCATTCACAAAAGGACATATACTGTACTGCCCGATGCCACTCACGTGACGTACTTAGAATGGCCGGATGTGTAGAGGCAGAAGGTAGACCGGCGGCCGCCAGGGCCTGGGGAGAGGGGGGGGGATCGGCTGGGGAGGTTGTCGTTTCGCGCGTGCTGAGTTTGTGTTTTGCAAAATAAGGAGAGTTCCGGGGAGATGTCGCACAGCG
Source organism: Neofelis nebulosa (assembly GCF_028018385.1). NCBI lineage: Eukaryota > Metazoa > Chordata > Mammalia > Carnivora > Felidae > Neofelis > Neofelis nebulosa. The sequence continues at coordinate 11,110,431 of NC_080799.1, read as the reverse complement.
ACGTGATGTGATGCACGTAACACTACCGACCTGCGCGCTTAGAAACGGTTCAGGTGGTGAGTTTTATGTCACGTGTGCTTTGCAAAAATTTTATGAAAAGAGAAAAAAAGCCCCAGGAGCCTGGAGAGCTTGTGGAAGCCGAAGGGCTGGATGGCGGATTCAGGCCGAGGGAAGGAGCTGACATCCGGCAAGACAGCTGCTCAGAACGTGTTCTCTGTTAGCTCACTTGGTCCTCACCGTGGCCCTTATCACGTAGGTACGGTCACTGGCCCCATTTCCCAGAGGAGGAAACTGAGGCATCGCATGGATCAGTTCCTTGCCCCAGATCACAGAGGCCGATAAGGGAAGAGTAGGGGGTGTTTTATTTTGTTTTTCAAAGTTTATTTATTGTGAAAGAGAGAGAGAGAGAGAGACGAGCAGGGGAGGGGCAGAGAGGATCCGCAGCGGACTCTGGGCTGACAGCAGGGAGCCCGACACGGGGCTCGAACTCACGAACCGTGAGATGGTGACCTGAGCCAAAGTCGGACGCTCAACCGACTGAGCCACTCAGGCGCCTCAGAGTAGGGTTGTTTTTTTTTTTAATAACTGCTTTACTGAGATCTAATTCGCACACCATGCAGTTCCCTGTCTTCAAGTTTACAACTTGCTGGCATCCAGTGTGCCCACGGAGTTGTGCAACCATCACGCCTGTCTAATTCCAACACATTCTCGTCACCCGCTAGAAACCACACCCGTTAAGCAGTGCCCGCCCTCCCCCCACCCTTCCCCAGCCCCCGGCAACACCCGTCTACCTTCCGTCTGTCTCTGTGCATTTGCCTCTTCCGGACGTTTCTTTTCAAGGCAGTCGCACCACATGGTTCTTTGCGACCGGCTTCCTTCACTTGGCGTTCTGTTTTCAAGGCTCCTTCACGCTGTGGCTCGTGTCGGGACGCCGTTCCTTTTCACGGCTGAATAATACTCCACTGTATGGCCGTGCCGCCTTTTGCTCCTTCGCCCACGGATGGTCATGTGGAATGGCACAGTTTGGCCGTCATGACTAACACTGCTGTGGACACCTGTGTGCACTTGCTGGCATCGACCCATGTTTCCGTCGCTCTTGGGTGTTTGTGTACCTGGGAATGGGCGTAGACATCATACGCCATCGCACGGTGACTCTGCGCTTGACATTTTTGGACACGATTTCTCTAGAGTTTCTTTCCTTATTTTGAGAGACAGAGAGCAGGGGAGGGGCAGAGAGGGAGAGAGAGTCCCAAGCAGGCTCCACACTGCCAGCACAGAGGCCGAGGCGGGGCTCGAACCCACCAACAGTGAGATCGTGACCTGAGCCCAAATCAAGAGTCGGGCGCTCAACCGACCGAGCCCCCCCCCCCCCCCCCCCGCCAGGCGCCCCTGTGCACTGAACGTTTTGAGGAAACACCGGGCTGTTTTCCGCACCACTTGTACCTTGTAACATACCTGAGGTGTGGGGATTTGAACCTGGGGCCGCTGGCTGTGGAGTCACCGACTACCACATGAGCTCAGTGTGGGGAGGAGCTTGGAGGCCCTTACTGGGTGACAACGGCCAGGGCTGCCGAACCTCAGAGCCACTCTGTTGCTTTGTGGGCAAACAGGATTCTGGGGAAATGATAGCCTGCGTCAACGCCTAGCCTGCGGCCGGCCCGTCCCATAGTCCTTCTGGTCCCGAGCTGGCGGGAAGTTGGGGTCACCTGCGTGGTCACACCCATGAGTGGAGGTGAGGACGTGTCCTATATGGGTTCCGGTGCCTCCTGGGGCCCTCAGAGACTGCTCTGGTTGTCACCGGTCTCGAACAGGTGTTTGCTGGAGGGGTGAGCTTCTGGAGGGTACATCGGCCCTGGGGTGGCCACACCTGGTGGGGGGGCCCCGGTGAGGTGTCCGTGGAGGAGAGCGGCCCCCTCTCTGACCCAGCCTAGGCTGTAGCCACCTGATCTGAGCTGGGGGCTGCCAGGAGATGAGCAGGGAGGGAGGGAGCCAAGGAGGGAGGGCGAGTGAGGTCAGCCCTCCCTCTGCACTGGCCGAGCCCTGGGCTGTAACCAGGTGCTGATTTTCAAGGTAGGGTTAATTTTCCCTCAAAGGCTGGCTCTCCCCTGAAACCAGGCCGGGCCTCCTGGACGCTCCCCTGGACTTTCCCCTCCACTGTCAGGGCCTCAGCCTTCCTTTAGATCCCTTCCCCACCCCATGGTTGACTCCCTTTCCTGAGCAGCAGAGGCAGCGGGTGGAAATTTGTTCTCAAAGTTCAGTGTTTTTCCTTCAGAGCTCAAAAGTCACCAATGCGGTGACCGATCTGGGGAATTTACGGCAGACAAAGCTTAACCTCCGCGATCTTTCTGAAGCGCCTACTATGTACCAGGGGCTTTGCGCCATTCACCCCCGCCACGGCTCCGTGGGCAGGAGAGGGGCCCGCCCCAGTAACCGCCCCAGGTCACACAGCAGACACGTAGCAGATCAGGGTTCGGGCAGGCTCCCCTGCTCCCAGCCCTTCCCTGCCTGGGCCCCGCTTCGCTCATGCCCGCTCTTAACTCCGCACGGAAGATCTTACGCGAGTGGCCGCTTCTCTGGGACATGCCTGCCACGGTCAAGAAAACGGGTTTTCACTCCCGGGTCTGTCGCTTGATCAGCGGTGTGACCGCAGGCAGGTTGTCGGGAGCCGCCCCCCGGGGCTCAGTGGCCTCACCTTTAAAATGGGCAGCATGTGGGGCGCCTGGGTGGCTCAGTCGGTTAAGCGTCCGACTTCGGCTCAGGTCATGATCTCACAGTCCGTGAGTTCAAGCCCCGCGTCAGGCTCTGTGCTGACAGCTCGGAGCTCGGAGCCTGGAGCCTGCTTCGGGTTCTGTGTCTCCCCCTCTCTCTGACCCTCCCCCGTTCATGCTCTGTCTTTCTCTGTCTCAAAAATAAGTAAACATTAAAAAAAATTTTTTTTAAATAGGCAGCATGGTAATCAACCTCTTTGGGTTGCGGCGACGAAATTTTAGGTCAAGGGCTCAGGCGCCCAGCACGTGGCAAGCTGGTTATCCATAGGAATTCAGTGGATGTTTATTGAGGACCCTGAAGGGGGCAGCTGCACGGAAATCTGATCCCTTCCCGCACACGTGTCACCTGCTCTGGGGCCGAGTGTGGCCCTGCCACCTGAGTCCCGGGCCCCGGCCCTGCCCTGGGGTCCTCGTCTAGAACACGGGTCAGCTGGTGGCACAAGGCAGCCTGGGGAGGTTCTGCCCAAGTGAGGGCAAGCGTCACAAAAGGCCCAGCCTGACAAGGGCAGGGGCTGTGTTTGCAATCACAGGTGGCCTTGAGCATAGGGACTTTTCCGTGCCCATCCCCCCTGGGGGTCCCTGCACAGCCTTGACCCCTCTCCGTCGTCTTCAGGATGCAGACAGAGTCCTGCGTGTCCACACTGCGTGGTTTGTGGGTGAGTCTAAACGTGGCATCAGAGGCCTTGGGATGGGTACAGAGCTGTCACCCTGGCTGTGTGAGCCGTGACAGTAGGGAGGAGCCCCAGTGACTCCCGTTCTTCTCAAGGGTCAGAATTTGGAGCCTGCAGGAGGATCTGGAACACTGCCATGGAGCTGCGGGGCGGGGGAAGGTTTCAGAAGGCTCCTTGGACTCTTAACCGCCTCAGGGGTGAGACTGGGTCGGGGTGAGACTGAGTCAGGGCACTGAGGGACGGGAGATGGCCCCAGCCCTCCCATCCGGGAGCTGGGACCTGTCCCTGATTCTTGTCTCCCCGTCCCACGGCTCGGCCCCAGGCAGGTGCAGCTCTGAGGTGGGGGGAGGGCTCCATGGTGAACTGTCTGGGAGAACTCGTTTGCACCCACCACGGCTGGATGCCTTCCCCCCGCCCCCCTCAGCTCAGCAATCCTTTGGGGACAGGTTGCCCACCCAGAATGTCACAGATGGGAGCGAGGGGACCGGAGGGGTTGCAGGGGTCACCTGTAAATGACAGGCTGCCGTATCAGCTCCCGGAGCCGGGCCTCCGCAGGCCCCCGGTGGGTGGCCCAGATGTCAGGAGGACCCGCGCTTGAAGGCAGTGAAGCCAGTGAAGCCACGTTTCTTTTTTTATCTGTTCTTTCTAAATACTCTTCAGAGTAGATCTATTCAGAGTGATCTCCCCCCCCCACCCCCCCCCTCAGCTTCCCTCTGGCCATTTCCCTCCCCCAGCCCTTCAGTCCAAATTAGCCTGGTTTAACCGCCTGTAGTCGGGTTCCCCTGGAAAACAGAGAAGGTGCGAGCGTCCGCGTCACAGGGCTGTTCGCAGGGTTAGTGCGGTCACACAGATCAAGGGCTCATTGGGTGCCTGGTCCGGAGCCCAGCGTGGTCAGGGTCACGGGACCTGGAGGCGGTGGCATTTGTAAGATCCCACGTGTCCCCCTGTGCCGTGGGCCTGCTTTGCATTTGTGCTGCTAGAATGTCCCAGAAAACTCAAAGCATTGGGAAAACGCCCTGTGTTAACGCCCCAAGGAGTGCTTGTTCCCAAAAGCCGGGACCCCTGAATCCTCCCATAGAGTAAAGGTTCTCGCATCACCCCCACCCCGGCCCCACAAAGAGCCGTCTGTCCCTGTGAGGGCAGGTTTCCTCCACACTTCGCCCCTGCTCCCGCAAAGGAGGGCCCCGTGGGAGCAGCTCAGGTGAGCATGTCTCTGGGAAGCCTGTTCTCCAGCCTCCCGAGGGCTCATCTGTCACCCTGAGGGGCATCAGGCCCTTTGGACGGTGGCTGGGGAAGTCAGGGCCTGCACAGGGGGGAAGGTTCTCCCTTTCTGTCTGTGACTTCCTTATACCTGGCCCTTGAGGCTTCCTCCTTCCTCACCAGCTCACAAGTGGGTCTGGATGCCAAGCCTATGCTGAGTGCTGGTTCCACGGGGGCTCGGACCCCAGCCCCGGAGTTGGGGACAGCCAGGTGGGGGTAGACAGCTCTGTAAACCCTTAATCACACCGTAGTCTGGAGAGAAGGACGTGCTCGAGCACAGGGAAGGAACAGCATGTGCAAAAGCACAGAGGCCTGGGCGGTGCAGCCCATGGTGTGCTGGGGCAGCATGGGGGCTGGAGGGAATGGCCAAGGGTGAGGGTATGAGGGGAAGACAGGGTGGCCACGGGAGCTGAGGGGGTCTGCCCAGGCTCTTTGGTTGGGATCCATTTGTCGGCCTAATCCCAGGGCCAAAGAAAGCTACCAGGGCGGGAGGGCAGACAAGGAAGAGGACGGCTGGGGGTAGGGCCCGGTAGAAAAGGAAGTGAGAGAGAATAAGGTGTGGAAAATAGACACTAGCAAAATCCCCCTCTTGGCCGTCTATACCCAGGAGAGTTGAAAGCAGGATTTCGAAGAACTCTTTGTACACCCATGTTCCTAGCAGGCTGTTCACAGCAGCTGAAATATGGAAGCAACCGCGGCTCCACGAAGGGATAAGCAGAATGTAATCTGTGCACACGATGGAATATTACACAGCCTTAAACAGGAAGGGGACACTTCCTTCCTGCCCCAGCACATGAACTCCGGGACATTATGCTCAGTGGCATATACGACACGATTCCACTCACGTGAGGTGCTTAGAGTGGCCAGATTCATAGAGACAGAAAGCTGGGTCCTGGGTGCCAAGGGTTGGGGGAGCGGGAACGGGGAGATCCTGCTTTAGGGGTACAGAGTTTGAGTTGCACCAAATGGACTCTTGGGATGGTCGGAGGTGATCGCCACACAGCAATGCCAGTATGTTTGTTACTGCGGAGCTTAAAAATGGTTAATAGGGCAAACTTTGTGTTCTGTGCATTTTAATACAATAACACATACAGAATTGCAATGCAGAAATGCACATGGGGGGCGCCTGGGTGGCTCAGTCGGTTGAGCGTCCAACTGTGGCTCAGGCCGTGATCTCTCAGTTCATGAGTTCGAGCCCTACATCCGGCTCGCTGCTGTCAGCCTGTCAGCACAGAGCCCTCTTTGGATCCTCTGTCCCCCTCTCTCTGCCCCTCCCCTGCTTGTGCTCTCTCAAAAATAAATAAACATCTAAAAAATGCATACAGAGTAACAGCAGCAACCAATCCACGTTAGCGAGAATAAGAAGAAAATCGAGGCGCAGGGGAGGGGGTGGCTGGAGGGAGAGGACTGTCCTGGGGTCTAGACAGATGTGAGTCTGAATCTCCTCTGTGCTGCCCGTATCCGTCCGCTCGGGCTGCGGTAACAAATACCACAGACCAGGCAGGCGGAAGAGCAGACTGATTTCTCACACTTCTGGGGTCTGGAAGTCCCTGATCAAGGTGCCCGCCTCTGCTGGTCCCCGTGAAGCCTTACAGATGGCCGCCTTCCCCCTGTGTCCTCACGCGGCCCTTCCTCGGCAACTGAGATCTTTCTCTTTCTTTTATGAGGGTGCTAATTGCATCCTAGGGGTCCCACCCTCGTGACCTCACGTAAACCCGATCATCTCCCAAAGGGCCGTCTACATTGAGGGGTCAGGGCTTCAACGTAGGAACTCGCAGGGAGACACGGGCATTCAGTCCATAGCACCCCTGGAGAATTCTTTCGCTTAAGTAAATCACTGTTTTCTTTTCTGGGAGGTGGGGGTGCTGCTGCTGCCCGCCCCCAGGGTATTGTGGGAAACCCGTTGTTCGTGTGCGTCCAGTGCCCAGACACCCAGCAGGTGTCTCAGCAGACCTCAAGCGCCGCATGCCGTCTGGAGATCTTGGGATACCTCCCTCATTTGTGGTTCCCCCCCGGGCTCACCCAGCAGCTCTACTGGGAGCCCTGCAGGGAGAGAAGGCAGAACGCACCAGGGTCAGCTTTAGGATAATGGGTCATTTGGCCTGTTAGGTGGGTCAGGGTCAGAGTCTCCCCAGAGACCAGAGGGTTACAGACAGGAAAGAGGTGATGCACCCGTCTGGGAGAGGCAGGGAGCCCCATCCATTCTCCTGGCATCAGGTCATGGCCGGGATGTCCCTGGGCTCCAGGTAGGAAATGACTGCCGGGGTCATGGTGCAGGTACACGGCGGGCTCCTGACGCCATGCCCCTAACCGCTGAGCCCCTCCCTCCCGTACCCTCTCGGCGCACCCCAACGTTACGCCCCTGCCTTTGCAATTCACCCCGGTCCTACCTCCTCCTGCAGGAAGTCCTCCTCACCTCACTGCTTTGTTTTCTCATTTGTAATTTTGGGGTAGATAACAAAGTCACAACTTGTCATTCCAAAGAGACGCAAAGGTGCCCAGCGATAGCTCCCCCCCTCGCTCCCCTGTTCTTCAGCCACGTGGCTCCTGCCCCACCGACGACGACGGGGTTCGTGGGGACTCTTGGGGAGATAAATATATGTAAACTTGCCTCTGTGGTGTTTTCCCTCGTTTTTCTTTGCTTTCATAACATAAATTGGTATTAAGCCACGCTCACCGCCCCCCCGTTCCGCACTGGCTCTTTCAGCTGACCCTCCCCTTAGCAGAGATTTCTGCCAAAGTCCCGTCCTTCTTTTTAACTCTTACACCATCAGCCACAGAACAGGTGACTGTCGTGTCTTCAACGTGTCCCCGGCTGGTGGACACTCGTTCCCAGCCCTCTTTGTTGTTGTTGTTGTTGTTGTTGTTGTTGTTGATGACAGTTAATGCCATAACATACCATTCGGGACATGGACCTCATCTTGCCTGGGACTGTGTTTGCAGGCAAAGGTCTAGAAGCTAAGCCGTGGGTCAGAGCATCTGTGTGCTGGGGAGGTCCTCACGCGGCCCCTCCAGAGAGAGGTTCTAGTTTAGACTCGCGTCACGGTGTCACGGGCCTGCCCCTCACTGTCTTGGTGCCCATCGAGCCTTCAGACAGCCTAGTGGTTGAAAGTGCCCCCTTTACGTCCCCTTCCATTCTGGGGGTGCCTGAGTGTGCGTGCCCATGCGTGTGGGCCCTGAGGTGCCTGGTCGCCTTCTTGTTGGGGGCTCTTTGCCACCGTTCACCTTAACCTCCCCCCGCCAGCTTGCAGGACCCCCGTGGGCTGCAAGAACCTTGGAGTCTTCCCCACCCTATCCCACCCCCAGCCCCTGCACACCCAGCCAGAAGTCAGCCTGCAGAGTGAAAGCCCCGAGTTTATTTGCTCCTGTTGTGTGGGTATTGGCTTATCTGAATGGCCAGCTCTCCCTCTGTCCCCCCGACATGCAGGTGAAGGCAGCTGTCTGTCCACCAGGCCCTGCGGCCCAGGCAGTGAGACCCACACTCAGCCATCCCCGGTGCACCCAGCCCTCAGAGCTGGGTCCCTCCACCCAGGGAACACCCCCTTCCCGGATCCTGGGCTCGCTCTCTCCTCCACGACCGTTGGAGACTGTCCCAGGTACCAGGACCCCAGCCGTCCCACCCTCTTGCCGAACTTAACTGATTGAGAGGCTTCAGGCTCTGAGACTGGCTGGGCCTGAACAGCACCCTGCCCGGGGCCTGCATGGAGTGAAAGCTGTCCCCAGAGGTGACGGGTGCCACACCCCCATAGAAGCACCTTCCCACCCCAGGGCTGTGAATAGGCAGCTTCTGGCCCCTTTCACCCTCAGGGGGCTCACTCCTGCCAAAGATGATCAGCCCTGGGGTCACCCACCTCCTGCGCAGTTAGAGAAGACGATGCCACGGAGGGTCTGACCTCTGGGGCCCAGAGGGTCTACTGACAGCCCCCACAGACCACTTACCTGTCACGCGTGGCACATTCTGTCCACTTACCAGCTCATAGCCTTTGGCAGGGCGTTGACCTCTCCGAGCCTCGGTTTCTTCATCTGCAAGATGGGACGATAATGCCGACTTGGCCGGCTTGGCCATTTTTACGCCGCTTTCTAGGCTTTCTCTCCTTTTTTCTATCACCACTGTCTCCCTCACTTTCTCTATCTCGGTGACTTCGGCAAATTGAACGTGGCCCCGGGGATGTTGGCCATAGCCAAGTGAGAATTCTAATAAAAGTGAGCAATTTGTCCCAAAGCCCGTGGAAAGCCCTCAGGGCCTAGACCTCCTCCCCAGGGGGCAGGGCCGGTTGGCCGCTGGACTGTCACCAAGTGCTCAGGGCAGCTCCGAGAGGCGATGACAGGCGTAAACCGGGCACAACCAGATGCGGTGTCCTTAGGGAGGCAGCGCTGGGGAGGGTTAGGCTGTAAGGGGGGACCTGGCTCCGGGGCGGGGGCGGGGGGGGGGTTGCATGTGTCGGTTTTAGGCCCCAGTCTTGACGCGAAGCCATAATGCAGTTAGCCAGAGTGCAGGGGGCCATGAGGCAGCTGGGGCCGGGGGCTTGTAGGTGGGTTTCAGCTCAAGTTTGACCCCCAGGCCAGGTGCCTGAACATTCTAGAAAGCTCAGGGGCCGGTGATCTCAGTCCACGTGGTAAACGAAGCCTCGCTCTGGCTGGGCCCACCTGGGGAGAGCAGACTGCCAGGGAGGCTGGAGACAGGGTGTCACATCCGCCCCTCTCCTGTCCCCACCCACAGGCCTTGCCCCCATCATTTGGGTAAGTGCTGTCTTCCTGGGGGAGAAGGATAGCACGTTGAGTCCCTAGTTGTTGGCTGCTCTGGGCAGGACCAAGCCTCGCATCGCGGGCTCCATTTTATTTCATGGATTTGGAACTGAACCCCAAAAAGAAAGGACTGGCCGTGGTGCACGGTGGTCACACCAGTTCCCCAGGGTATGGAGCAGGCCCCCGCCCCAGGGCCCTGCGGGTGGTGTCTACTAAGAGATGTCAGGAGGGCTGTTGCAGCTAAGACACGGGGGTGGCGAGGAGGGAGCGGGGCACGGCCTCAGCTCCTTCTCCCTCTGTGTGATCACGTGTTCCAGCTTCACACACTGTGCTGGGCCCTCCCCGGGGACCCCCTTTCTGCCCTCTTGTCCTTGAGGGTGCAGCATAGAGACCCCATGGGTGGGGTCCCTTCTGGGAAGCTCCCCCAGCTTTGTTCGCCCTTGACGTGGCTCCCCCCCATTCATGGCTGTAGGCCGAATGCCCGTGTCCCCTAAGACTCACGTGCTGACGCCCTAATCCCAAATGGGGACAGTATTTGGAGATCAGGCCTTTAGGAGGTAGTTAAGGTCAAATGAGGTCAGAAGGGTGGGGCCCTGACCCAGAAGGATTAGTGTTCTTATAAGAGGTGACACCAGGGAGTTCGCAGTCTGCCTCCAGCCTCCAGAACTGGGTGAGATCAGTTCCTGTGTTTTAAGCCGCCCAGAGGCTGGTGCTGTGTTAGGGAACTCTGTGCCCTCTGTGTCCCCCACGCCACCCCTGCCCTCCCAGGCCCCGGCAGTGAGGACCAGTGGAAGGAGCCCAGGCTCTGGGCTTATTCAGACCCTCTTCCTTCGCTGACGGGACTGTGTCCTGAGCCTCAGTGTGCCCACCTTGGTAATGGGAGGGGGAAGAGCGAAGCAGGAGGTCAAGGCCCCAGAGGCACAGCAGTTTTCCTGCCCTTTCTTCGTGGCTCAAGGCTGAGCTCCTTGGGGGCGCCTGGGGGGCTCACGCGGTTAAGCGTCCGACCCTTGATTCCGGCTCAGGTCATGATCTCGCGGTTCATGAGATCGAGCCCTGTGTCAGGCTCTGTGCTGACAGTGCAGAGTCTGCTTGGGATTCTCTGTCTCCCTCTCTCTCTCTCTCTGCCCCTCCCCTGCTCTCTCAGAATATTTATTCTCTCAGAACAAATAAATAAACTTAAAAATTGTTTAATAAAAAAAGAAAAGCTGGGCTCATTTCAAGTGCTCAGGGTCAATGTCCGTCTTCTCCCAGGAGCTCAGCAAACATCAGAAGGACTTTCTGGGGACAGTAGTGAGTCCTGCGTCCCTGAGGGCCTTGCTGACGTTCCTGACATCACGGAGCCAGGATGGAACCTGAGCCTGGAATGGTCCCAGTGCTGACTGGGGGTGGGGGCGTCGGGGGGGAGTGGTTAACCACAGGGGAAGATCAGGGACCGGGGTGGAGGCTGCTGGCGTTCGAGCGAGTGGGGGACCGAAAAGTCCCCGAACCGCACAATCCACATTGGTACCCTCTAGCCACATGTGGCTGTGCGAACGCAAATTAATTAAAATCAAATCAAATCAAATCAAATCACGGCTTCCTCAACCGCACCAGCCACATCTCAAAGGGCTCAGTGGCCACATGTGGCCAGTGGCTATCGAACTGGACGGCGTGGGTGCAGGACGTTTCCGCTCTCCAGGAAGCTCTCCCAGGCAGCGCGGTTCTAGATCTGCTTGGACTGAGGTTCTTCTGCTTCCCGCTCGGGCACCACCACCTCCAGGATGCCCTCCCTGAGCTCCCGACTCCCCAGCGTCTACCTGTTACCTGTCTCTGCTTATTCCCTGAATCCCGTCCCCCCCAACCCCCTGCCTTATATAAACACATCGTCACCCACAGCAAACAGCACTGGGCCCGTGGAACCGTGGTGGACAGGCCACGCGTTCTGACTGGAGGAGTGCCAAGGTACAGCCCAAAGCTCAGAGAGGCACAGGACATACCTGGGGTCACCCAGCTTGCTGAGAGCGGGGCCGGGAGTCAGAGCTCGTGCTCCTTCCTGACTCCCAACGGAAGACCCTTGCAGGGGGGTGACAGGCGAGGAGACCCTGAGCTGTGCCTTCCCAGGCTCTGGGATTGGGCACCGGCGAACTGCAGAGGGAGGCAGGCCGCTCAGAGCAGCGGGCTGCCGAGACTCCCACTTAGTGTCCAGAGCTGGCACATTGGAGCAGGCCGCTTGCTTTGATCTGGTTTACATTTTTGCTCCACCTGCTCCTGACCCCAACCTCAGAGGCTGCCCGGGGAGCTCTGAGCCCCCTCGGTGCTCCAGGCGCAGACCCCACGAGCGATCATATACACGGACACCCCTTGCCATCCAGGAACTTGACTCCCCCCCTCCCCCCCCAAACCCAAGACCCTTGAGAGCTTTTAGGGGTCTGGGAAGGAAAAGGCGGTATTTGTAAGCCAGACGTGTTTTCTTCGGCCCACCCGGTGTGTTTTCAAAACACTTAAACGCGGAGAGAGATCACAAAACTCCGGATTTCCGTCTTCTCCGGAAAGATTGGAAGACCTTGTGACCCAGGACCCACAGGGTAATAGGTTATCAGAGCTGAGTGGCGGCTGACTCCCCTTTCAGCAGGGAAGGAGCCTCCCCACCGCCCAAGGCAGCCTCAATCCTTTCTGCTTCCTGCCCCCCGCCCCTGCCCCGGCCAGACCAGGTGCCGGACCCATTTGTCATCGTGTTATCACCGACCAGTTTCTTGGGTCCAGAAAAACACGTCTCTGTTCTTCTTTCCCAAAAGTGCAAGGAAGGAAACAGGCTGAGAAGGAAAACCTGCTTCTTGGTGCAATTGGTGGGCATTCCTGGGTGTTTAACATGCAAAGCAGGTCTTAACCCTGGTTCCCTTCACCCGATGAGCTCAGCCGCCTGCCCCTTGCGGGCCTTTGAGTGTAACCTCTGTTCTACACATTTCCAAGCTCTTTCTTGACTGAGATCCACCCCCACCCCCGTCCTCCTTCTCCATCCCACCCCCGCTTTGTTTCCTGTCCCTGGGACCCCTACAGGTGCATCTGTGTGCAGCTCCTGATCTTGGGGGGCCCTCGGGCAGGTACTGCTGACTCGGTCCAGACAGTGGTGGCTGGCTGGGCACAGCTCCTCGGGGCTCCCGACTGGAGGGGCACGGGAGGTGGGGGTCCTAGGTGCCTGTCTGACATGGCCAAACTCACGGGCTTCCTTTCCTGGGTCCTGCGTTCCAGAATCCCCCAGGGTCCCCGCTTTGGGCTGCGATGGATGGAGCCTGAGCCCAGTTCCCCCCACCTGAGGGAAGACGGGACCCAAGCAGGAGCAGAAACCGCACAGGGACATTGCGGGGGACATGCAGGAATGACTCTCCATGCCACCAAAGTGGGCTGCTTAAAACAGACCCAATCTGTTGCCGTCACCACCCCCCCAACCCTGCCTCAGAGGTTTCAAAGCTTTTTTTTTTTTTTTTTAATTTGATCATGCTGAATGGTTTTCATTAATTCATTTAGTCAAAACTTTACCACCTCGTCTGTGCCAAGTGCTGGGCTAAGGTTTGGTTTTTTTTTACTTTTTTTTTCTTTAATTTAAATCCAAGTTAGTTACCATATAGTGTAATAATCACTTCAGGAATAGAATTCAGTGATTCATCACTTACAGACAACACTCAGTGTTCATCACAAGTGCCCTCCTTAATGCCCATCACCCATCTAGCCCAACCCCCAACAAACACCCCACCAGCAACCCTCAGTTTGTTCTCTGTATTTAAGAGTCTCTTAGGGTTTGTCTCCTCTGTTTCAAAGCTTTTAAAAAAAAAAATTTTTTTTAACTTTATTTATTATTGAGAGACAGAGAGCATGAGCAGGGGAGGGGCAGAGAGAGCAGGAGACACAGAATCCAAAGCAGGCTCCAGGCTCCGAGCTGTCAGCACAGAGCCCGACGACGCGGGGCTCGAACTCATGAGCAGTGAGATCATGACCTGATCTGAAGTCGGATGCTCAACCTAACTGAGCCACCCAGGCGCCCCTGGTCTGTGATACATATTGATCCCACTTTTATTTTATGTTTGTTTATTGTTTGAAGAATAGCAACCCCGTCACTGCCACCATGGCATTGACAGTAACTGCCTCCTACCCACGCTTACCTTTCCCTTGACTTCTAGTTTGGTCCCATGTATGTATCTGAAAAAGGCCATCTGGCTGTGGGTCATCTTCTGGGCCTTGCTTTTGTTCCCACTCAACGTTGTATTACAAAGTGTAGAAGATGTTACACCTTTCCATGAGTGTAGACAGTTCAACCCCATCACCGTAAGACTATTTCCCTTCCTTGAGTTAGGGTCTCTCCATGCAGGATCCCTCTGTGTGCTGCGTCCCCTGCCTAGATCTCTTCCTCCAGGCCTCGGCTTCTGTGTCCCTCCTCTAGCCCAACCTAGGCACCCCACCCATGGGGGGGGTGGGGCTTAGGCAGGTTGGGGGGGGTGGTCAGAATGTGCAGAGAGAGTTCTTGGGGAGACCTTGAGCTGCTTTTGTGGAATTATGGGAGTTTGGGGCCTAGGAAGCCAGCCAGGAGATTTGTTGTTATTGTTTTTAAATACGAAGGTTCATGGTGTCTTTATCCATAGTAGCCAAAAACCGGAAACAACCAAATGTCATCAAGAGAAAGGGGTAAATAAAAATATATAATCAATACACATAAACATATTTTTTAGCAATAAAAATAACTATAGACTCGACAGAGAAATGGATCGATCTCAAAATACATTTAAAAAATTTTTTTAATTTTTTTTTTAATGTTTATTTTATTTTTGACAGAGAGAGCATGAGTGGGGGAGGGGCAGAGAGAGAGGGAGACACAGAGCCCAATGCGGGGCTCGAACTCAGAGACTGCCAGATCATGACCTGAGTCGAAGGCGGATGCTCAACCGACTAAACCACCCAGGTGCCCCTAAAAAACTTTTTTAAATGTTTTATTTATTTTTGAGGGAGACAGAGAGAATGAGAGCAGGGGAGAGGCAGAGGGAGACACAGAATCCAGAGCAGGCTCCAGGCTCTAGGCTCTGAGCTGTCAGTACGGAGCCTGATGCGGGGCTCAAACTCCCAAAGAGATCGTGACCTGAGCCGAAGTTGGACGCTTAACCGACTGAGCCACCCAGGCGCCCCTCTCTCTGTCTTTCAAAAGTAAACATTTAAAAAAATTTTTTTGTAAGTTTGGGGTTAAGAAAAAAAAAGATCTGGGGCGCCTGGGTGGCGCAGTCGGTTAAGCGTCCGACTTCAGCCAGGTCACGATCTCGTGGTCCGTGAGTTCGAGCCCCGCGTCAGGCTCTGGGCTGATGGCTCGGAGCCTGGAGCCTGTTTCCGATTCTGTGTCTCCCTCTCTCTCTGCCCCTCCCCCGTTCATGCTCTGTCTCTCTCTGTCCCAAGAATGAATAAAAAACGTTGAAAGAAAAAAAAAAAAAAATTTAAAAAAAGAAAAAAAAAGATCTGAGAAATTATGATCCAAGCCCAGCTTTGATCTCATTAAAAACATTTCTTGGGTCACCTGGGTGGCTCAGTCAGTTAAAGCATCTGTCTTTGCCTCAGGTCACCATCTCGCTGTTTGGGTTTGGGCCCCACATCGGGCCCTGTGTTGGAGACCACATCGATAGAGCCTTCTAGAAATAAGCCACCCCTGGATGGAATGAATCGCCTCAAAAAGGAGTGAGCTTCCCTAACCTAGGGGCAGGCAAGCAGAAGCCGGGTCACCCTCTATCCAGGATCCCGTTGCTGAAAGAGGTCGCACACCATGGCCTTCCTGGCTTGACGTTGTGGTTTTTCTTTAACGGGGAACCTGTTTTAAGCTTTCCGCAAATTAAATAAACCCTCGCCGCTCCTTTCCCTCTGCTCACTGGTCTGGCTCATAGATCTGAGCTCTCAGGGTGGGTCTGCTAGACGAGTTTACCTGGAAATCTGGAAGCGGCCCTTCCTGACGGCCGCGGCCCCGCCCCCACCACCCTTGCCTCCTGTTGAAGGTCCGTTGCCCGAACAGGACTCCCAACTGGCCGGGGCTTGTCGCATGCCTGAGGGGAGGCCCGTGTGAGGGCCTCGCTCTGCTGGGCTAGGAATCCAAGAGTAAACAGATCGAGTTGCCAGTGTCAGCTGGGCCTTCCGTAACAGACGCCACAGCAGTGGAAAACGAGAATGTTCTCTGAGATGACTCAACCTCCCGGCCCCCAGGTGGGGGCAGCCCCGGGCCTCGGCTCTGCCCTGGTGACTGGCTGTGGGCCAAGCCCAAGGGGGTGGCCGTGGGTTTTTAGGGCTGAGGACTGGGGTGCCTGTCAGGGTGAAGGGCACACACATGTGGCCATCTTGGCTCTCTGACAGGTTCCTGTCCTCGGTTTCCTCATCTGTGAAATGGGTCAACACTCTCTCTCCCCCAGGGCAGGTGTGTGAAGTGAGTCCAAAGCAACGTAGGCAAAGTGCACGTTGGAAGCTTGGGACCACCGCGGCTGGGGCCCTGGGAGTGACAAGGGGGCCCCCTCAAGGTCCACCTGCATCGGGGAGAAGAAATTACCACAGGAAACCAAAGAGGAGTGTCACTGTCAGAAGCTGGTAGATTCCAGGGTCCAGGGGGGGGCCTTGGCCAGCCATGTGGGGTCCAGCAGATCAAGGGCAAGGACGGGAGGGGGGAGGGCGTGACGGAAGAGGCTGCGGAGTGGCTGGGGGAGGTCATTGCTGAGCTGAGCAGCACCGTCCAGGCCGGTGGCAATAGCCAGAGGGTAGGCGTGACGGCTGGGGGAGGGGAGGGGAGGGGAGGGGAGGGAAGAAGGTGGCGCCCGAGGAGGAGATGAGGATCAGGGAGGCTTTTTTTAGGATGTTGGAAACTTGAGCCTGTTGGTCGTTAAGACCAGGAAGCCAAGAATGAGATGGAGTCCCGAGAGGGAGGCGCCTGTGGGAGGGGGGAAAGGGAGAGAAGGTTGCCTTGGGACTGGTTTTCTCTGGCCAGAGACAAGGGATAAGATGGGTGAGAAAACCGAGCTGCTTTGAGAGGGGGCGCTCCCCAGCTGGCCTGAATCTTAGGAAATTGGGGGTGCAGCTTGGGGTGCGGAGGGGGAGGGAGGGCCGAGCTGATCCCGAGAGGGGGGATGGGTAGGAGCCAGGCCCTGGAGAGGGGGCATTTCCGGCTAGAGGCCATTGCTGAGAAGGACGGTGCTGGACAGGGGTCATCTAAGGATGGGGTCAGCCAAGGAGGCCGCCCAGGACACCCTGCCCCAGAGCCAGCCGCACACGGCACAGCATCAGAGTGGCCACAGGAGCACTGGGGTGACCCAGCAGCCGGGGGCACTCATGGAGTCGCCAGGCAACAAGACAGCAACCCCAGGCAGTGCCCCTGCTTGGCTGTAAAGTCCTGCAATAGCAAGCCATCTAGGGACTCTTGTTTCTAACTAACAGTGTCAGGGACTTGGGGAGGGGGGTGGGGTGGCCAGGACTACGATTGCTTCGGCGTCCAGTATTTTGGTTCTTGTTTTCAGCATCCTGGTGCAAAGCCGTTTGCATCCTTGGAAGGGCAGGTGGGCAGGCTGTGTGTGTGTGTGTGTCCTCAGCGGCTGTGTGAGGGTGCTGACCTCTCACCCTGGCCCCGGCGATCAGGGGCGGGGTGGGGGGACCCCTCCTGATGACTGGAGAGACGGGCTCAGGGGCCGTGGAAGTGCCTAAGGACACAGTGCCGACGCCATCACTGGGACTCGAACCCAGGCCCCTGACTCCAAAAGCAGTGCTCTTTGCCGAGCGTGAGCACGTGGCCCACAGCACCATCGGAGGGTCACACAGAGCCTGGACCGTGGAGACCGAGTTGGGGAGTGAAGCTCTCTCCGTGGAGCCAAGGTGAACCCCCAAATCACTGGCCAGCCACGGCCGAAGCGGATGAACTGGACCGGGGAAGGGGGGTGCTGTAGTCCTGGGGCCAGACCCGTTCATCTCGTCCTGGGGCTCTTGTGGATTCTGGCGCCTGGACCCGGCTCCGGCCACCTCTTCCGGGTGGCTCTCGAGCCGCGTTCCCACATGGTCTGCCCTCAGGCCGTGCCTGCGGCCCCTCACATTCGCCCCAGAGGACCTCGGCCCAAGCGTGTCCCTGTGACCCTCCGTGCATCCTTGCACAGCCCGCCTTAATCACTTACCTGACCGACTCGCGTTAGCAGGTGCAAAGCCAGAGCAAAAGAAAGGTCTGGACAATAACCTGTGTTTGACCAGAGGCCCCCCCCCATCCCCCCCACCCCCTCCACCCCCAGGTAATCCGCACCCTTCACCCCCTGGCTTCTTTTTTTATGTGGTTAGGTTGCAACTACACGTGGTCTTAAAGGTGTTTTGTTTTTGTTTTTGTTTTTAATTTTCACACGATAGCTCCCAATTCCGCCAAAATATACGACGCTGTGCATCATGTTTGGGGGCTTCCTTTTCCTTCTGCTGTCGTACGGCTGAGACGCATTCATATTCTCGCAAGTCACTGTGGACCGTTCATTTTGATGGCTGGGTAATCGTCTTCTGTCATCGTCCTTCTCCTCGCCCAGTGATGGGCATCTGGGTTGTAGCCAGGTTTCTGTTCCTGAGAACAGGCCGTTAGGAATTTTCTGGCCGGTGCCTCCCATGACGTGTGTGTTTCAGAGGGTGGGCACCTCCGAGGGGAAGAGCTGCGTCACAGAGATGATGCTGCGGGGCCACACCTGCCTCCCAGATGTCCCGCCTTAGAGACCGCACGGCATAGTGGACCCGAGGCAGTAACAGCCTTAACCTAACTGGGCGTCAGTTTTCCTGCCGGAGAAGTGGGAACAAGTAGTTATGCCACACGTGCATTCATTTGGCGCTGATGGTGCCCAGACCGTGGCACATCCTGTGGCAGGCACGGGGGGACCTGGGTAAGAAAGGCTCGGCCCACCGCCCTGATGGGGACAGGGAACAGATGGATGGCTGAGCAAAGTCAGATCTGGAAGTGAACGATCTCTGACATTGTCATCACGGGGGAGGTGGTGGACCGGGGCTCTGACCTGCCAAGGGGTGTTGGGCTGGGCTTTTCGGCTGGGGCCCCTTTGTGCGACTGACCCTTCTCGGCGAGGGTTGCGGTGGGGGCCACAAGGAAGGGGGAGATCTGGAATCCGGCAGAGATCATTTAACACCAGAGAAGCCACGAGCCTGTACGCAGAAGGCGTTGTCTGATCTGCGAGGCCTGCGCGCTCCCCGAGAATGCTGCTTGGGGGGGGGGGGGGGTCCAGTTCTGTCCGGGGTCCCCGGGCCAGCTCCTTGACTCAAGGCATCGCGTGACCACACGTGCTGAAACAGGACCTTTTTTTTTTTTTTTTAATGTTTATTTATTTGTGTATTTTGAGAGAGAGAGAGAAAGAGAATCCCAAGCAGGCTCCACGCTGTTAGCACAGCACGGGGCTTGACCTCACACTCACGAACCGTGAGATCATGACCTGAGTTGAAATCAAGAGTCAGCACTTAACTGAGCCACCAGGGCGCCCCATGCAGGATCTCGAGCACTGCTTTGTGTGCTTAGGGGCTCCTTAAATCCTACCCTACTCTGCAAGGGAGTTATTTCCAAACCTCTTTCAGAGATGAGAAAGCCGCTCCAACCTTGTCTTGGGTGGGTGGGTGTCAAGCCAAGGTCCACACTTAGGCCTTTTCCATCTCAGATGCCCCAAGGAAGAAAGAGAACCACCAGTCCGCTCAGATGTGCTCCGCGCTTGGGTATGTGTTCATGAAGCAAGAGGCTGGACTTCACCCAGACTGTGTTTCCACCCTGGCACAACCTGTTCCATCCTGCCGGGCTGCCCCAGGCCATTGGGACATGCGTAAGGAAACAATAAGGAAGCCACTCTTGGAAGCTTGTGGCCTTGGCCCTCAGGGCGGGGCTTGGCCAGCCCTTTGCCCCAGGTTTCTCACCTTCCCCTGGTGTCCCTGGAGGAAAGAAGTGAGGGGTCAGTGGAGGCCGGAGTCAGAGGTGAGGGCAGTCTGCTGACCTCCCTCCTGGTGCCTCTGGCCAGAGCGCTGGCTGTGGAAGACCACCATTCCCTGCCATGGCCTTGTGTTTTTCACTGACCTTATCTCCTCAGCTTGTGGAATCTTGTTTCCTGGCCGCATAGGGACCCACACCCACCGCCGCCAGCCTGGTCCAGCCCCCCCTACCCCGTCCCCCCCAGCTCCTGTCAGCCTCCTTGAAGAGAGTAGCCTCCTAGCTGGTCTTAGGGCCCTCACCTACCCCTTACCCTTGGCCACAAGGTACTCCCCTCCCCTAGGACCCTTCTATGGGTCTTATGGGGACCTTCCCTGTACCTGTTCAATTTTCTTTTTTATTGTGGTCAAATATACATAACAAAATGTACGATTTTAACCTTTCTTTTTTTTTTAATGTTTATTTTTGAGAAAGCGAACACACATGAGCAGGAGAAGGGCAGAGAGCGGGATGGGGTGGGGACAGAGGATCTGAAGCAGGCTCTGTGCTGACAGCAGAGAGCCCGATGCGGGGCTCGAACTCACGGACCGTGGAAGATCATGAGCTGAGCAGAAGTCTGATGCTCACCCGACTGAGCCCCCCAGGCGCCCTTAACCGTTCTTAGGTGCACGAGTGAGTCAGTGGCGTTAGGTATATTCACCCTGCTGTGCAACCGTCACCCCCATCGATCTCCAGAACTTTTCTATCCGCTCAAACTGAAACTCTGTTTCCATTGAATGACTGCTCCCCGGATCCCCCTCCCCACAGCCCCTGGCAACCGCCCCCTGCTCGGTTTTAGATTGCAAACCCCTGTTCTGCCAGCCCTCTGCCCCTTCTCCACGTTTTTGATTGGCTCTGTGGCACAAGCATCTCATGCACTATGTCATGTGTCCCACCCCTCCACTGTAAATCCTAATTGTCCAGTTATTTAAGGTGGGGCCCCAGCACCCGAAACAGTGCTTGACACATAAAGATGCTTAGTGATTTGTTTGTTGAATGACTGAATGATCTAGCCGCCGGGGTTAGGCTGCTGCCTGGGTCCGGGAGCTTTCTCCAGACCCCAGTAATTCCTTGTGCCCTCCCCGCCCCCCCCCCCCTTTTTTGCAATCCTGCCCGTGTGTGTCACCCTGGAAGCTGCCAGCGCCGTCCCCCACACTGTGATTGTCCTGGCCGCCCGTGACACAAGCACAGCGGGTTTTGCCCGTGTTGACAGAAGAAGAAGCCCCTTTTCAAGATCGTCCTTCAAGTCCAGAACTAAAGCTTGAAACAGCAGCCTCCAGTTGCCAAAGACAGCAGAAATGAAACGAAAGCAACCCAAGAGACCTATCGAAGACCCAGGAAAAACGTAAAAAAGGCTGGTTGAGAGAACAAAGCCGGACCCACGCCATCCGCCTGGCTTTCCTTTGGGAAGGACCGCGCTGGACAGACCCCGGAGCGCTTCTGTCGCTCACGGTGTGCAGTTGCAGAAAAGCATCAGCTGGGGCCAGCGGGGTCTCGGGAGCAGGTCGGACCCCAGCCCCTCCGCCTCCTCACTGGACATGCTGCAGAGAGAGGGATGTGGCTGAACTTCCCTCGCTCCGGACCGAACCGGCCGCCCTTTGCAGGAAACGCTCCCGGCTTCCCAGACGGAATTTCAGAATGGGCTGGTGGGCATTCAGAGACCCCAGCAGAACGAAGGAACAAGAACATGTGGGAGCAGGTCCCTGGAACGTGCTAGATGCCTGTTCTGGGCCCCCGTTTGCGCGGCCCATCCCTTGGGCATGAAGAACGTGGGCTCATGTTAAAGCTCGGCCGACTAGGCTGTCGTCACAAAGGCTTGCACTTACTCTGTGATGAGCCGGCAGGTGACCTCAGCGGGGTCTGGCCGACACAGG
Organism: Neofelis nebulosa; assembly: GCF_028018385.1. Taxonomy (NCBI): domain Eukaryota; kingdom Metazoa; phylum Chordata; class Mammalia; order Carnivora; family Felidae; genus Neofelis; species Neofelis nebulosa. The sequence goes on along the minus strand of NC_080799.1, from coordinate 11,089,157 downwards.
GCATCATGACCCTGCAGGAAGCAGGCTCCGGTCCCAGACGGGGTCTGGCTCCCGAAGCCAGCTCAGGCCTCCCCCTAGATTCAGGTCTTCGGCTCAGGATTCCGCACACAGGGAACGCTTGCTGATCCCTGACTGCGTGGAGGGGTCGTCGTGCTGTCTGGGAAGGGAGGGCAGGGGAGTGCGACAGCCTGGCAGGGCCATCAGTCAGCCAGCAGGTGAGTGGAGAAGGTGACAGAGGCCCCTAGGGGCCCCGGCCTTATGGCGATGAGGCAGGCCACCTCCCCGGCTCCCCCCACGCGGACGGTCCATGTGCTCAGACACGGCGGACGTCCGTGAAGATACCCAGGCCTCTGCGTGGCCTGGCGGGATGCTGGGGTGACGTCAGGCCCGGCCTCTTCCCTTGGAAACCATCATCCTGGCTGTCTGCTGGGGGCCGGGATGCCGGTGAGGCGGACGGAGACTTTTCAGCCAAAGCTTGTTGCTTTGGAGGGTCAGTTGGCCGAGATCAAGAGTCAGACGCTTGACGGACTGCACCCCCCGGGCACCCCGCCTAACTGGCTTCAGAGCTTCTCTTTACTTGGAACACCAGCTGGCCTCCGTGTGGCCTCCCCACCAGCTACCTCTGCCTTCCAAGAAGAATAAATAGCCAACGAGTTAACTGCTAAGTATAGTTACAACGGGTCTTCACTCACTGGTGCTCCCTTGACAACAACCCTGTGAAGTAGATGCTGTTATTATCCCCATTATACGCACGAGGAGACTGAGGCACAGAGAGGTTAAACTTAAGGTCACACAGCCATAAGCAGCAGCATTGCCTTCAACCCATGGTGCGCGACAGCCAGGTGGTGGCTGGAATCTTCCTCCAGGCCAAAAGGCATGGTCTGGGCCCTAGAACCCCTATTCTGTTCAACAGAGCCCAGCGATGCACGGGCTCCCCCGAGATGGGGGACTTGCACAATTCTTGGGGTATGTCCCGAACCACAAGCTGCTGTCCCCCTGTCTCTCTCCTTCGTTGCTTGGGGCTGTAGAATTTTACATCCTGTCTACCTGACGGCTCTGGCAGAACCTGCCCGGTGACAGTCATACACAGTTGCAAGGGTTGTGCACTGCTCAACTCCGAGAGCGCTCTTTCACAGAGACTATAAGGTGAACGAGCCCCACCCCCAGAGTTGTGATACACCACCTGCCCAGCTGTCTGGGCAGCAGATCGGTCCTGGGTTCTTCCCACAGCTGGATGGGATTTTGCCCGCCCTTAAAAGGTGTTCTCCAGGGGCGCCTGGGTGGCGCAGTCGGTTAAGCGTCCGACTTCAGCCAGGTCACGATCTCGCGGTCTGTGAGTTCGAGCCCCGCGTCAGGCTCTGGGCTGATGGCTCGGAGCTTGGAGCCTGTTTCCAATTCTGTGTGTCTCCCTCTCTCTGCCCCTTCCCCGTTCATGCTCTGTCTCTCTCTGTCCCAAAAATAAATAAAAACCGTTGAAAAAAAAAAAAAATTTAAAAAAAAAAAAAAAAAAAAAAAGGTGTTCTCCAGACGCACTCCATGGTTCTAGAATCATCTTTCTGTGCCTTCTTGGCCAGGCCCCTTGAGGTCACCCTGCTGTGGAGCTGGCGGGGTTCCACGTGGCCTGAGGTGGAGCCGGATGGGAGCCAGGCCACCTTGAGCCTGCCCCTCACTGTACAGAGGAAGGAAGCAGCCCAGGGCTCAGCAGCCCCGGGTGCCAAGTTGGGACCAGAACCCAGGTCTCATCTCCAAGACCACGGTCTTCACTCTCTCCCCGGGCTGCTTTGTTTTCCCGTGTTGTTTCATCCCGTTCCTGAGTACTTTGAGGGCACGTAGAGGGCACCCCGCTCTCTTCCTCCTCGGGTTTCCCAACAGCAGTTAGCACAGGCTGGGTAATTGCTGGGTTTGGGTCCTCTCTGCAGACCTTCAGAGACAAAGTACAGAGAGGCCACAAACGCCGGGGGCTCAAGCATCTGGAGGATGCTTAGCCATGACTCATTAGAAGGCTGGGACTGGAGACTTTAGTGTCTCCCAAAGGAAGGGTAAGTCAAGGCAGCACCCCACAAAATACAGGCAGTTTGTCTGATCAGGGCTTCTGTGGCTTGGGGGTGAGTCGGTGGCCATAGTTCACTTCTTGTGAACAATGAGTGTTGATTCTATTCCTAGCCTGTGTCAGGTGCATGCTCGGAGAATCCAGAGTCTTTGCCAGTGAGAGCTCACGGTCTTCTGGGGGAAACGAGCATTATTTGTGATAGGTTGTGGAAAGCACCCACGACCATCATGCACAGTTGCACAGATTGTGCACTGCTCAACTCTCAGGGCATACGTCACATAAACTGAGAGGAACGAGTTGTGACGCGCAACCGTCTACAGTGGCTGTCGTTCCTCTCGTGGACACAGTGTCAGGCTTCAGGTTGTCAAGGGAGGACCGGCTCTTTAGACTGGTGGCAGGCGAGGGAGGGGGATCGGTACCAATGTGGAAAGGCTCTCCCCCAAAGAAGATGCTGACACCGGGTCGTGGAGGATAAGCAGCAAGGCTCCAGCCAAAGAAGAGGGAAGGCTGTGCCGGGCAGTAGAAAGAACATTTGTCAACCTTTGGAGGCGGGGGAGGGAGGCCGAGAGTGAGGGAGCGGGATGAGGTGGGAGGTCACGTGGAGGGGAGTGGTAGACAGAGGAGCTTGAGAGGCAAGACAGGTGGGGCTGAGCGCCACGGAGCAGGGGAACGGGGAGCAGGAAGAACCAGGGGCCCGTCGGTCCCTCCGGCTGATCCGCGCTCCCGGAGGCCCGCCCACACCAAGGAGCGCATTTCGAGATAGGCGTCCGGTAGCTGGACCTCAGAGGCCCTCGACCCCGGGAGACGGGTCACATCAACAACATATTTATACCCCGTTTACACAGAGGCTGAAGCGACCGTCTACTGGTGTTTATGCCTTTCCGGGACGGCTTCCATGGTCTATTTCTGGAGCATCCCTCACGGCCAAGAGGGCACAGGGAGCGAGTGCCATATCTCCTTGCCTTTGCAGACAGCTGGGCGGCCGCTGTGCGTGGCGGTCTGGTGACTGGGGGGGGGCTGCCGGGGGTCCCCAGGAAGAAGCCAGGCCGGGCCGGGGTTGCCACTTACGGAGGTGGTCCCCGAGCAATGGCAGATTTTCTTTGTCCCCCCAGCATTGCCAGTTGGATGGGGGACAGAGATGTGACGTGGAAACCAAAGAGCCGGATGGAGCTTGAGGAGTGTGTGTGGCCGGTTGAGCAGAGCGTCAACGGGGAGGAGAGTGACACCTTGCTCACGACTCTGGCACAAGAGATTTCTTTAAAGTCAGATGCGTCTGGGGCGCCTGGGTGGCTCCGTCGGTTAGGCGTCCGACTTCGGCTCAGGTCACGATCTCGAAGTCCGTGAGTTCGAGCCCCGCGTTGGGCTCTGGGGTGACAGCTCAGAGCCTGGAGCCTGCTTCCGATTCTGTGTCTCCCTCTCTCTCTGCCCCTCCCCCGTTCATGCTCTGTCTCTCTCTGTCTCAAAAATAAATAAACGTTAAAAAAAATAATAATAATAAAAATAAAGTCCAATTCGTTGAGGTATGCCGCATTTGCATACGGTAGAACCCACCCCTATTAGGGTATAATCCTTTGCGTTTTGACAAATGCGTGTGATCTTGTAACCACCGCCTCAGTCAAGATACCAAGCACTCCCGTCAACCAAAAATTTCCTTGATGCTGTTCTACTTCTGTCTTGAATTTGTTTTTAACGTGTATTTAGTTTTGACAGGGAGAGGGAGAGCACAAGCCGGGGAGGGGCAGGGAGAGAGGGAGAGAGAGGATCCAAAGCGGGCGCCTCGCCGACAGCAGTGAGCCCGACGCGGGGCTGGAACTCACAAATCTCGAGTTCGTAACCCGAGCCAAAGTCAGACGCCCAACCGACTGAGCCACCCAGGCGCCCCTCTTTCCCGTTTTAACCCCTGTGGGAGGGATAGTTGGGCCCTTGCTGGGGTTACTCGTCAGGCCTCTCGCTGCCAGGGCTTCCCGCGATGGATGGGTTTCGCACGCTGGGCACCGAGCCCGGGCCAGGCCTCCTCGCACTTGAGAGCCACAGCGACGCCAAATAACCACAGGCCGTTTCCGGCTGCTGCTGCTTGTGTCGTTCTGGGGGCCCTTGCAGCTGGATGAGGGACAGGGAGGCAGGCACCAAGGGGCAGTGAGTGCCACACCCTGGCCTGGAGGAATCGAGGGTCTCGTCTGGGGACAGAAATGAGCAATGCACACCCGAGGCTGATCCGTATTACCGAAGGTGACGGGTGACAGTTGGGGGATCCGGGTCCCCCAAAGGGCACAGACGGCCGCACCTCTTTCTCATGCAAGGAAGAAAAGTACCGTAAAGGCTGGGCTGTCGGTTGGGTGACGTGACTTGGGTGTGGGATGACTGTGGGAACTCCCGAGTTGGCGGGGGATTGGGGGTGGGGGTTGGGGGGGACAGCGGTGGAGGCTTAGATGTCAGAACGTGGGGGGGCCTACAGAAGGCACTTCACCCACCTGCTCCCTGCCAGAGCCCCCCTTCGGCTTCTTCCCCTGGGAAAAAGTGGGTTCTAAGCCCCTTCAGCTGTAGTAGGGCAACCTAGAGGCTGGCTCAGGGGTCCCCAAAGATTGGGGGGTGAGAGGGGACCACCAGCCTCTCCAGGCCCCCCTGAGGCCTCGTGAGTCGGAAATGGAGGGTCTTGGCAGGGGGGACTAACACCGTGTCCTCTGTCTGTCTGTCCGTCCGCTATCCAGGTGCAAGTTCTTCAGTCTGACCGAGACGCCCGAGGATTACACCATCATTGTTGACGAGGAGGGCTTCTTAGGTGAGTGCTTCCACCGCTGGCGCTCGGCCGGACAGTGGCCTGCACTCCGTGCTGGCTGCCCGCCGCCTTATTTCTGCCCCTCCACCTCCTTACTTTTTGCCCGCCGCCTTATTTCTGCCCGCACCCGCCGCCTTATTTCTGCCTCCCCTCCGCCTTCCTAGCGGTGGGTTAGAGAGTCAGCAGGGGGTCTGTTTTCTTCTCTCCCTGTGCCCTGGCTGATCCCCTCCGTTTCTGCTTGTGAGACTCCCCCGGGAAAGGCGACGGCAGAGCTAAAAGGGTCAATAAAGACAGTGCTTACCCAGCTGGGAACTGAAGCTACCAAGAAGGCACCCGGGGCTTGTTTTCTTGAGCACCTGCTGTTGGGCGAGGGGCTTTAAAATGTCCTCAGTCCTTGTTCCCTTTGGAGGAAGCCCTGATTATCTTCCTTTTGTGATTTTCCTTTCCGTTGTTCCGTTTTTCAGATTGAGATATCATTCATGTATCACAAAGTCCACCATATTATTTTAGTTTTGAATTTTTTTAATGTTTATTTATTTATTTTTTTCATGAAATTTATTGTCGAATTGGTTTCCATACAACACCCAGTGCTCATAATGTTTATTTGTTTTTGAGAGACAGACAGAGTGCACACGGATGGGCAGAGAGGGAGACACAGAATCCGGAGCAGGCTCCAGGCTCTGAGCTGTCAGCACGGAGCCTGACGTGGGGCTTGAACTCACAAACGGTGAGGTCATGACCTGAGCCGAAGTCGGTCGCTTAACCGACTGAGCCACCCACGCTCCCCATAAAGTCCAGCATTTGAAAGTGTCCAGTTCTGTGGTTTTTGAAATGCACGGGGTTGTGCAGAACATTCCAGAACATTTTCATCACCCCAAAAAGAAACCTCGTACCTGTTAGTATCACTCCCCCTTCTCCCCTTCCCCCGTGTCCTTTTGGTTTCATCAGTAAGGTTTTTATTATGTTTGTCCTGCTCTTAAGCTCAAAGCTCCTGGAGCAGAGGGGACGTCACAGGCCCAGGCTCACCAGCCACCAGCTGGGCTCCCCCCAGAGCAGATGTTCCTTCCAAGCCCCTCAGTTCCGTTCCTCAAAGCATACAGAGAACGCAGCAAATTCAGAGTTTTTATAAAACCCCTATTCCGCCCCAAAGACAACTCCTGGTCACTTTTTTTTTTTTTTTTTTTAACGTTTATTTATTTTTGAGAGGCAGAGACAGAGTGTAAGCAGGGGAGGGGCAGAGAGAGAGGGAGACAGAGAATCCGAAACAGGCTCCAGGCTCTGAGCTGTCAGCACAGAGCCCCACGTGGGGCTCGAACCCATGAACGGCGAGATCATGACCTGAGCCAAAGTAAGGTAACATTTCCTGTGATACCCCAGCCTCTCACCGTGCACGTCGTGGTGGACGGGGCCTGCCTCCTCACCGGGTCCCCAGCGGTTAGCATCCAAGTTGTTTCCTTGTTCTCTAGTGATAAATTTGTGAACTCCTGAAATGTGTAACATACATTCTTATCCGGGCTGGCTCCTTAAATGGGGTCTGAGATGTGGTGTTTGCGGGGTCACAAGTCAACCATCTGTGTGGTTCTCGATGCAAGCTGAAGGGCAGCCGAACGAGACCGTCCTCACTGGTGAGCACGCGAAACCCTGGGGGAGCGGATACGGCCCCCACCCGCTCTGTCATCGTTACACACCCCTGCCCGGGACACCTAGCCAAGGTTGGGGGGCTGCACCCAGCCCCCCCATATCTAAAGGCGCACGGTTTCCCTCCCTCCGAGGGGACAGCTGCCCGGCCACAGCAGGGACAGGACAGGCCCTACGGGAGGCCCTGCCCCATCATCAAAGTTATCTAGCTAGTCATTCATTCATTCATCCGTTGACTCACTCATTCACTCAGCAGATAGTTTCTGAGCCTGCGGGCCGCGAACGAGAACTTTTGCCTTGACCACAAAGCGCAGTCCCGTGAAGAGTGCCTGCCTGGGCAACCCGAAGCCATCTGCATTTCTGCGTGGGGACGCGTGCCCTTGTGCGGGAGCACTGAGGAGCACCCCGGAGTATCTCTTCTCTAGGATCAGATGCCCTGTCTGGTCCATCTCCCCGGACGAGACTGACTCTCTCCATCGTGAGGCAGCAAAGGAGGCATCGCGGGGAGCGGGGAGCTGGGGAGCCGGGCTTTGCAGGCCCTGGGAGCCCACGTGTGCAGGAATTGTCAGTAACCGGGGTGGGAGGTGTCCCGCAGCTAAAGGGCCGCCTGCTCGGAGCCCCCGGCCCCCTCCTCTGGATTGCAGGAGGCAGCATTTACTGAGCACCTGCTGTGTGCCGCATCTCGCTGGGCCCTGGAGGGGTAGCCGGGGGTGGGAAACACCACCTCTGACCCCATGAGCCTCAGGGCCTGCCAGCTAATGACACCGTTCTCGTGGTCGGTGCCGTGCAGGGAGGGTGTGGGTGCCGTAACGGCATGTCGCAGAACATACCCTGCTGTGCAGGAGACCCCCTGGGAGGGGCCCTCGAAATAGGAAGCAAGATAAGCCGAGAGCGGATACATGTGCTCCCTGAATCAACATATACTGCCTTATTTCACTGCCCCGCTGGGGCTGCTATCTGTTGACGTTGTGCCTAATAAGCCCTGGGAAGGACTCTTTTTTTTTTTTTTTTTTCCACGCGAGGCTTAGAACGGGATATAGCATCTTAAAAAAATTTCTCAAGTTTATTTATTTTGAGAGAGAGAAAGAGAGCAGGGGAGGGGCAGAGAGAGGGAGAGAGAGAACATCCCAAGCTCTGTCAGCGCAAAGCTTGATGCGGGGCTCGAACCCACAAACTGAGAGATCATGACCTAAGCTGAAGTCAGGAGTCGGATGCTAAACCGACTGAGCCACCCAGGCGCCCCGGGAAAGACTTTTCTTACCTTCGTTTTATAGATGAGGAAAGTGAAACACAGAAATGTGTGTAACCTGCCCAAGATCTCACCGTTGGTGTCCTCTCTGGATGCCTCCAATGGCCAGGCCCTGGGCAGGGGAGGTCAGAAGCACAGGAATCCAGCCTTTGCCCCTCAGGTCTTGGGAGGACAGAAACACAGGAACCAGAATGACAGCATCAGTGGAGAGTGGCGCCCAGCTTAGCGGGCAGAAGTGCAGTCCAAGAGGACTTCCTTGAGGAGGCAGGGCCTGAGGCAGACCCAAGGAAATGAGTAAAGAGCTACCCAGTGGAACCTATGCGGTTGGGGTTGGGGACACTTCCAGAGTGGAGGGTTGCTTGGCACTCTCAGGGAACTGAGGTCACTGGGCGCATGAACAGGGGAAGGAAGCAGGACGAGTGAGACCAGGAGAGGCAGAGGCAAGGGGGAGCCAGTGAAGGGTGTTGCCTGAACTCGAAGGGCTGGCCCGCAGAGAACCGAGTGGGGAGGCTGGCACAGTGAGGACAGAGCAGGAATCGAGAAAGATTCCAGATCAGAATTTACCTGGGACTTTCCTGAGCTCCACTGCCGACCGGCACAGAGCCTCACGTTTTGGGTCTGGAAGAAGTAGTGAGTCTTCTTCAGGATGTTCCTTTCTGGGGGGGGGGGGGGGGGGGGCTCTGAAGAGGAGACTTTGGGGGAGCTCGTGTAGTCAGGGAAGGCTTCCCGGAGGAGGCAATTTTTTGCTGCCCTTGATGGGCTGAGGAGGGAGAGAGCATGTCCGGTAGGCGTCTATGAGTAAGTACAGGAGAAGAAGCAGAGACCAGGTCCAGTTCTAAAACAGAGGTGAGCAAGGTAAATTTGCACCTTATTCCACAGACAGTAGGGAGCCACTGAAGATTGTTGAGCTGGAAGAGAGTCATCACTGAGGCTGGATTCAGGTAGAGGCAGCTGGGTGAGTGTACAGGAGGGGAGTGTGAGGTGGGGGCCTCCCTGGGAAGTGTATAAGCAGGCTTTGTCCAAATTGAGGTCTTGAGACCCTAACTGGCCCAGGGAGGGGATCACCCACCACCCTGAAGCCCTAAGGTTCCCCGGAGCCAGTAACAATCGCCTGGCTTCTCCCCCAAACCTTTTCCAGTGGCAGGGAAGTAACAATAGCAAAGGGCTCATCTGCTCAGTCTTCAAGTCAGGGGAAGGTGGGACCTGGGACAGGTTTGAATTATTCACCCAGCAGGGGCTGGGAGGAGGGGCCCAGCCTCTGGCCACCCTTAACTCTGTGACTTCCAGGTAGGGGGTCTTGGTTCCAGGCTGCAATTCCTGGCCAGCAAACCAGGCTTCTTGGTCATCGATTATTGCCCAAGAAAAATCTAGAAACATCGTGTGCCTCTAATGAAGTATGCTGTCTCCTGCACTCATGTTCTAGACCTCTGGGGTGAGGGTGGGGCGGGGGGGGGATACACAAAGCCAGACTCCTGTTCACCTGCACAGCCTTCCTGTTATGAGCTCAGTGGAGACGCCTCACCTCATGGGCTCGTTCCAGTGGTTAAGAGCAAAGACCCGTTTTACAAGTGAGGAAACATCACTGTGCATGATGGATGGGGTGCGGATTTGAAGCAGGAAATGCCTTTGCGACGGTCCGGGCAGAAATAAGGAAAGTACTCTGACAAAGTGGTATGGGGGTTCCAACAACCGAGGTCAGGAGAAGCTGCTGAGAAGTCGGGGGGTGGGGGGGTGGCAGGCAGTGGGGGAAGGCTCTTAGAGGCAGGATCTGGGGGAGGGGAGGGGTGGAAGGAGCCACACGGTTCCACCTTCTTGCCCAAGCTCTGGGAGGCTTCTCTTCAGAAAGGGAGTTTGGTCTGTGGCCACCTCCGTGGGACACCTGGCTGTGGCAGCTGTGCAAACACTGCTTGTCCCCCAGAGGCCTCCCGTGGCCTCTGTTAGCATCAGCCAGGGAGCCTTGGTGACTGTTCACTGGCATGGAACTTTCACGGTTGGGAACCGGCGGCCCTTTGCAGTTCACTTGCACGCAAGATGAAGAATCTTGGAGGGGGTGGGGACAGGACGTCAACCAGACAGCTCTTCGTTTAATGTGGAGATTAAGAGTTGGCTCAACTGGATGGTGTCCGTCTGGGTGGCAAACAGAAGCAGGAAGCGTGTGTGGGCTTCGATCTTTTACATATTGAATGAGCACTTACTGTGTGCGGTGCAGGGTGTTCTTGGGGACCCAAAATGACGGTCCCTGCCCTGACTTCTGGGTAGTGGGCAGAATCTTAGGTTTGCAGTTTCAGAGGGGCCCGGGGGTAATTGGGCTCCCCATCACGGGCCCCCACAAAGTCCCCGTATCCGAACGTGTGATCCGTCGCACAGTGGCGAGGGGCGAGCTCAGGGGCCGCGATCGGCCCAAAGGTGGAGCAGGAAAGTCGTTGAAAAGCAAGTCCTGGCCTCACCCTGGGCTGAGACGGGAAAGACCCAGGTTCGGGTCCAGCTGTGCCACTTTCGCTGCTTATGATTCTGGACGAGCTGCTTCATCCCAAACCCGGGATCACCCTTCCCTTCCAGAAGGCGCGCACGTGGCCATACTATGCACCTGTGCTCCATAGGCATCAGGGAGTCGCCGTGTCTACCTTGCACGTCCACAGGGGCGGAGAGGGCTGTGCCCGCCAGAGCTCTGAGCTCCTAGCTTGTCATTTACCATTTCAGTAAGCGGAGGACAAAGTGGTGCCCCCAGCGGGGGTCGCCTCTCCAGGAAGCCCAAGCTCCCAGCTCAGTCCGTCCGGTTCTTATTGTTCCCCTAAAGCTGATCCTCCCAGGGAGCACTGGGGGGACAGTGCCCATCTGCATGTGTAGCGGCCTCCTACTCACTCCCCCTCTGCCCCTGCCTCGCATGAAGTAACACCCCGGAGCTGAGATTGCATTTGCCAGGATGGGGAGAGAGGCAGGGAGAGCAATGAGGGAGGGGGAGGGGTGGGCCTTTGCGTGCCTGCCCCCTGCGGGGTCCTGGCCATTCCCGTGACACCCCAGTTCCCACCCACCCTCCGACCTCCCTCCAGGGCCGCCTTGTGGCAGATCTCTTCCTGCGAGAGCTCCACGGTCTACACCCCCGTGCTGGCCCGCAGTGGCTATGCTTCCTGTCTTTTTATTCCACCCAGTATAGTCTCCTGCTCATTCCCCGATACCAAGTAGCCTTCCAAGGCACGCCTCCCTTCTCTTTGCGTTTTGGCAGTTTTCAGACCCGCACCGCAGCTGAGAGCCCACTATGGTAACCGCCCCTGTACCCTCCCCCTGGAAGGGGGACTCCCCACCTGTTAACCTTTGAAGACCATTGCCCTCTCCCTCCTTCCGGTAAACACACGCGCACGCATTTATCGTTTGCTGAACCATCCGAAGGACAGTTCACCCCTAACCACCTGAGCACCTGTCACCTGATAATAAGAGCCCCGTCCTGTTCATCGCGCCCGCAGAATGAGACACTCCTTCCGTCTCTAACATCAGTTCTCAGACAGCTACCCAAAGATACGTTGTGTAGCTGGAAAATGTGCTTTTTAACCGGACGTGCAGCGTTCTGTGGCCGATGAGCCGTGGTCCGTCCGCCTGGGTCTTCATTTGAAATCCCTTTGGGTTGAAGCCTCACCCGTGAGTCTGTCGTCGCCCCGCGTGTCAACTGCTCCTTCCCAGGGAAGCCGCACAGTGAGAACACTCTCGTTATGTTTTGCCCAACTGCCGTCCAGAAACCATCGAAACTACCACCAGCAATGTACTAACAAAGTCTCTGGCATGTGGTGAGGGCTCGGATGCCAGACGCTTAGCTAAGCGCTTGATGGGGATTATCTCATTTAATCCTTGAAGCATCTTCTGGACCTGATCCTGATTTCATCATTCTGTGTTTGAAAACTTAAGAAACCGAGGGGGCGTTGACTTTGTGCCCAGAGTCGTATCGGCAGGATTAAACCCGCCCGTCTGACCCCAGGACTCTTGACCCTGCTGCAGGCAGGGTAGGAGAAGCCTGAGGCACACAGGCTGTGTGGGGAGGTAGCAGCTGTGTAGCACGGGGGACCGCGGGTCCTACAGCCGGAACAGGGGAGTCCTGGGGACGTGGGGGTATGGTGAACAGCGCAGGGGGCACTCTACCCAGCAACAGAACCGCCCCACTTTGTGGCTGGGGGTGACAAGACCAGTTAACCTCCTCCACCACAGAGCGTGTTCAGCTCTGAGTGGCTATTTTTAGGGTCTGGTACTATGTGCAGTGACAGAAATAATCCATTTGGGTCTTGGAATGGGTCCACTGTTCCTCTAGGGAAGGGCAAGCTTCCTGCCTCCTGGTCAGCCTCCTGGAAGCTCATCCCCACGGCCCCAGAATGGCAGCTCAGGCACCCTGAAGCTTGGCCCCGGGGTGAAGCTGGGGCCCGGACAGGCCTGCCTTCCCTCTCCCCTAGAATGCCAGGGCAGTGCTCTGAGGTCCCGGGGGCGGGAAGCAGCAAACAACTGTGGTTTCCAGATGCTTCTGCTCCCCTGGCAAAGCTCGCCCTTTTGGAAGTATGGTGACCACCGGTCTGAAACTGACCACCGTCAGTGGGTTCTGTCCGGGGCCGAGAGCCAGGAGTGGGGGTCCTGAGGCTGGGAGCAGGGCGGGCAGACCCAGACTGGCCAACGGTTGGATTGGCCTGAAATCCTGTGCTCCCACCCCCACCCCCACGCCCCCGTTTGCAGCCTCAGGCCTGGGCTTCTCTTCCCGGGATTCCTCCAAACCTGCCGAGAAAGACTCCCCAGAGCAGAGCTTTGGCCGCACCAGCACCCCTTAGCCATGCACACGCCTAGCGGTTCACCGACGACATGCCTTCCCCACTGTATCTGCAGCAGCTCCCTGGCAACCTCCCCTGGGCAGGGTGGAGCCAGGGTTTGGGGTTTGTCACTGTCCGAGAGCCCGAAGCCTGTGTCCTCTGCCCTCCTCCCACCTGCTCTCGGGATACCCCCCCACCGTGCCCCGCTAGAATGCGGAACTCGGGTCCGCGGGGCAGAGGAGCTCCCACCTGCGCGGTGAAGGCCTCGCGGGGTCCACGGAGACCACATGAAGGCGACGCCTGGGTGTGGGACTCATGGTGTCCCAATTGGAGCCCCTGCTGGCCCAGTGCCTCCACTTTACAGTCCTGGAGCTAAGCCTTGCGGGGGGAGGGGGCTTCCCTGATACTCCAGGGTGGGCTGGTGGCCAAGGTGGGTCTGGAAGGCATTCCACGGTGCCAGAATGAGATTGCCCTGCCATTTACTACCCAGTGATCTTGGGGTCCATCAGCTTCCCTCTCTGGGCCTCAGTTTCTGGCCCTGTGAAATGGGAGCGGGGGCTGACTTTTCAGCCTATTGTGCGTCCATAAGTAGATGAACAGCGTTCAGACAGCATCCCTGATTCGCCGATGTCTGGGCCCCTCTTCGGAGCCCCCTCCCTTATTGGGGAGCTGGTCCTTCTTCCTGGTCCGTGCCCAGAGCAGAGCATGAGGTCTGTTTCCTAGTCGGACCTGGGTTTGAATCCTGGCTCTTACGCGTCTGGTGCGTCCACAAGCAGATGGGCATCGGTCCCCACTGGTGGATTGTAAATTCAGAGAAGTTGGCCGGCTCTGGGAATCGTCTCTGTGGGAGTGGCATCGGCTGCCCCGGGGCCTTTGCCCGATCCTGGGAAGGTGGATACAAGCAAGGGATGATGTCGGAGGCCACCCCCCCACCTCGGGTCTGGCAGGGTGACGGAGCGGAAGTTGGGGGATGGGGGGCGGGAAACAGGGGAGGTCGGGGGGTGGGAACTGCGCGGCCCGGACAGAGTAGAGCTGCCACCGCCCCACTCGTCTCACACCTCCGCGGGCTGGGCGCTGAGCCTGGCGGAGAATGAAGCCGACCGGGGCCAGCGCCCCGGTGAGGGTGACGCCCCGGGGACTCGCACCCCCTGCCCGGGACGGTAACCACTCACCGTGTGCAGCCATCAGAATTGAAATGCACCAAAATTAAATAAAACTCACAGTCTGTTTTCTTCGCTTGCACCAGCCGTATCTCTTCTGGTGGGAATGGCGACCGTCTGGGGGCAGCGCAGGTGTAGCCCCCCTCCGTCCTTGCACAGAGCTCCCCCGGACAGCGCTCACTGAGGAGAGGACTTTGGCTTTTCTTCGAAGGATGTGGGAAGCCGCTGGGTGCTTTCGGGTTGTGAGCAGCTTGGAATGGGCAGGCAGAGGGTGGATTTGCCAAAGCTGACGCGGCCTCGTGTTAGCATGCGGCAACATGAGTGAGCCTTCCGGAATTTTCCGAAGAAGGCTTCAGGGGTTCTGCCCTAATGAAAAGGGACACTTAAGATTTTTCGTCGCCAAATATATCACAATGGTGCCTGAGATGGCTGGCCACCGTCGGGGCCCCGCGACTCACGGGGTGGACTATCGGGACACCCAGCCCCGGGGGGCTCTCAGTGCTGCCCCTTAGAATTTCAGAACTGAGCTCCTGGTTCTGGGGAGCATGGTTCCTCTGGAGGTCTGTCCTGGGGCTCTCTCTCTTCTGACCCCCCACGTAACAGACTAAAAGTGTCTCCCGACTCGTGATTTCAGCTCAGGTCATGATCTCAAAGCTCGTGAGTTCGAGCCCCACGTCGGGCTCTCTGCCGTCAGCACAGAGCTTGCTTCGGATCCTCTGTCTCCCTCTCTCTCTCTCCGCCCCTGTCCCTCCCCCAAGATAAAACCATTTAAAAAGCCTTTCCTCCTGCTCTTCCTCCCAGACTTTCCCCTTTTGTGGGAAGCCGCCTCCCTCTCCAGCCAGCCTGGCCAGCACGGTCCTTTCTCAGCAGCAGGACCAATGGGCTCACTAGCCTGTGGTTACCATGGCAACCGGAGCTGGGCAGGTGGGAGTCCAGGTGGGGCCTCACTCGGTTTCCCCTCCTTGGAAGCCGTCTTGCCCGAGGCCAGCTTCCTAGGGTAGCACTGTCCTCATCACTGTCGTCCAGACAGCCCCCCTGATTCCCCAGTGGCTGAGCCCCTCTTCCGGTCTCCCGCCCTGACTGAGGACCTGGCCCTTCTTCCGGGTCAGTGCCCAGATCGGAGCGGGAGGTTTGTTTCCTAGTCGGACCTGGGTTTGAATCCTGGCTCTCACTCGCTAAGGGAGCTCGGGCGGTCGCCAGCCCCCTCGGCGCTCTGGTGCGCCACGCCTACAGTGGCAGTGACAGTCCTGGTACAGGGTGTGTCTGAGCAGACGCCTGTGATGCGCAGAGAGCCCCGTGTGCAGCCCGCGTCGCACTCTGTAGCCGTGCATCGGAGACACGTGCGCCTGCGTGTACCCGCGTCCTGTGGGCCAGGCTCCAGTCCTGAGTCTCAGAGTGCTCTTCTGCGGGACCGGCTAGGACAGGTGAACATTTGGATTCCGGGGGTTTGTGAGCTGGTCGGTGATTACCGCCACTCTGACCCTCCCGGTGCTCACCCCCAGGAGCCCTGGGCTGTCTGGAGGGACTCGGGCGGCATCCTTAGGAACCCTCCTGGAGCTCTGTGTTCTTCCAAGACGCAAGTCTGATAGAAGCAGGGAGAGAAATCCTGGGGGCCCCCCGCCCCCCGCCCTGGCGCTGGCCCCCTCTCTACCTCCGGCCCCCTAGGAGGGTTCCAGGAACCCAGTATGAAAACCACAGGGCCCATTCCACCAGTATGAGGGTGGTGATGGCAGCCCGACTCTGGAGCGAGGACTGGAAATAACAAAGTCACTACTGACTGCTGGACACCATCGTTGGTATGAATACCATGGCGGAGAACATGGAGGCCCAGCCCCATAAGGCACTTGTCACCGAGGTTCCTGCCCTGCCGAGCTGCCTGGCGCATGTCTGCTTGGTGCTCCCGGCCCGGGACCCCGGATCCCATCCTCCTTTGACAGACGAGGGCACCGAGGCCCAGAGGGCGGGGCTGGCCGGGGTCACACAGCCACCCCCCGTCCCTGCAGCCCTGCCATGCCCTGCCCCCCCGCCCCCCCCCGCAGGACCTGGGACCCAGCAGTCACAGGCCTGCCTTCCGTGTCCTCCCCTCCCTCCCCCAGAGCTGCCCTCCTCGGAGCACCTGAGTGTGGCAGGTGCCACCTGGCTGGCCCTGAACGTGGTGTCGGGCGGGGGTGGCTTCTCCGGCTCCCAGCCCATCGGCGTGACCAAGATTGCCAAGTCAGTCATCGCCCCGCTGGCCGACCAGAACATCTCCGTGTTCATGCTGTCTACGTACCAGACAGACTTCATCCTGGTGAGCCGGGGCCCCGCCCGCCGGGGCCGTGGGTGGGGTGGTCCACAGTGGTCCCCGGCCCCATCCCGTGATCCACTCACAGAGACGTCAGGGGTGCCTGGGGGTCATCGGTCAGGGGTCAGCACCACCCAGGTGGGGCTTCGGGGCCCTGCCCGGCCCCACACACCGCCTGCCTTTTGCAAGCCATGCTTGCTTTGACCCGGGGGCCAGGAAGTAAGGGGCACAGACCTGCACCTCCCGGCCCTCCATGCGGTGTCCTCTGCCCTGCATCCTCCCAGCTGCCCCTGGGGAGGTGCACGCACCCGGTTCCAGGCTCCCCCATCCCCCCCCCCAAGGGTTGCAGGAGGGTCAGGGGCCACGGGACACTCACATCCTTGACTCCCCGCCCCCAGGTGCGTGAACGGGACCTGCCCTTCGTCACACACACCTTGTCGTCAGAGTTCACCATCCTGCGGGTCGTCAATGGCGAGACGGTAGCAGCCGAGAACCTCGGCATCACCAATGGCTTCGTGAAACCCAAGATGGGTGAGTTGGGGCGGGGGGGTGCCCTACAGGGGAGACCCCGAGAAGTTACCAGGTCCCACCCCAGAGTGGCCCCAGAGCGGAGCGTACATTAAGCACCAGACGTAACACAGCGTAACAGTCCTGGTCAGACATTGCTGTCAAGGGTTAGCAAGGAGGGGAGACACGGACACAGCCGGCGATGGCCAGAGGCCACTCCTCACCCACCCAGGGTATCAGGGCAGACCTCCCAGAGGCAGTGACTCTCGAACTGAAGCTTGGGGCACAAGTAGGAGCTCAGCCAAGTGGTGGAGGTTGGAAAGGGCATTCCAGGCAGACAGCAGGGCATGTGCAAAGGCCCAGGGGTCTGGAGGTGAGCCTAGAGAATCAGGAGAGCTGTGGGTGATATTGGAGGCTACAGAAGGGACAAGGGCCAGGTCTCCTCCACCTTCCCGGGCCCTCCTGCCTGATGCTGCTCTTCCCTGAGCACCTGATGTCTTTGCTCTCCCAGTCCAGAGACCTGTCATCCACCCTCTGTCCAGCCCAAGCAACAGGTTCTGTGTCACCAGCCTGGACCCTGACACGCTGCCTGCGGTTGCCACACTCCTCATGGACGTCATGTTCTACTCCAACGGGTACGGCCCCCTTGGGCATGAGAGGCTACAGGGGTATCAGGGGGATGGACATGACTCTGCCTGGGAGCCCCAGTCCGAGGAGGGAGACACAGACCTGCCCTGAAAGCTGGTCTGGTGGCAGAGGTGGAGGGGGTGCATCACGGCTCTACCCAAAAGGCCCGCTCCAAGAGGGGAGACATTCTTCCTGGAGAACCCCGAAACTGGGGGAAGCCCCAAGTGCACATGTGCATGTAATGAACACCCCACTGTCGTCCCCTGAGGTCCAAGGGCAAGAGCCCAGTCAGTCGAGGAGCCAGGATGTTGGGATTTTTCGTTCAGCAGACAATAGGCTTTGCATTTTTCCTCAGAGCGGATTTTAAGTTTAGGCCAACGCTGAGTGGGGTGGGACCAGGGGCCAGTGAGCTGGCAGTGACCACAGCCTGTGCCCTGAGACTGGGATCGGTGCAGGGACAGAGGACGCTGCTAAGGAAGGGACACGTGTAGTCTGCACTCGGGGCCTTCCGGGTCTCCAGCACTGCGAAGTGTGGTGCACGCCTCGGTGAACGCCGCGGGCTCATCTGTATCTCACCAGTGACGAGACTGCGGGGGGCGGGGGCACAGGTTCAGGGTCACCCAGCAGGGCGGGGTCAGGGCCAAGTCCTGGGGCTTTCCCGGGCTTCCCAGCACCGTGTGCCGAGGCCTGTGGGCAGGCAGGCGGGCCGGGTGGGGGTCCTGGTGCAGCGGGGGCCCACTGCCCCCCCTCACCAGCGCCCCCTCCCCGGCCCCCCAGAGTGAAGGACCCCATGGCCGCCGGTGAGGACTGCGGCCACATCCGCTTCTTCTCCTTCTCCCTCATTGAGGGCTACATCTCCCTGGTGATGGACGTGCAGACCCAGCAGAGGTGAGTCGGGCCCAGGGTGGGCTGGCTCCGTGGTGGGTGCCCTTCGTACCTAGTGGGTGCTCAGCACAGCCCTGCCTCGTGGGTGAGCTGGGCCCATCTTTCAGATGACAGCAGCTCAGAGAGACGAAGGCCTGGGGCCGTCTGGGCGCTCCCCGTCTCTGGGGCCGGGGCTGGGGATGGCATCCCTCGTGCAAATTGGCTAAGGGGGGCATTTGTTCCAAAGCCCGCTCCCAGCCTTGCCCTCCCCTTCTGCCCCGATGAGGAGGGCACGGAGAGGGGGTCCTTGGCACCCTGGAGCTCCCAAGCCAAGGGACCACGACCAACGTCAGCCTCTGGGGTTTTCTCTCTTTGTTAAGGTTCCCTAGTAATTTGTTGTTCACGAGTGCGTCCGGAGAGCTCTGGAAGATGGTGCGGATCGGAGGACAGCCCCTGGGATTTGGTGAGTCCCGTGGGGCTCCACACCGGTGGGGGGGGGGGGTGGGGGGAGGGCCTAGCATCGCCGACCTCCGTCTGGGGTCCCTCACCCTGCGGTGCAGATGGGGAGGCTGAGGCTTGCCGAACCGAGGTCCCCACCGCCACGGGCCCTTGACCGGCGAGCGACAGGAGGCACGGGCCTGCAAAGGACGGGAGGAGCTCCTTCAACCCAAGCGCCCTTGTTTTTTTTTTTGTTTTAAATTTTTTTTTTTCAACATTTTTAATTTATTTTTGGGACAGAGAGAGACAGAGCATGAACGGGGGAGGGGCAGAGAGAGAGGGAGACACAGAATCGGAAACAGGCTCCAGGCTCCGAGCCATCAGCCCAGAGCCCGACGCGGGGCTCGAACTCAAGCGCCCTTGTTTTTAAGCCACTCGTTAGCCCCATCTGCTCACAGGCGGTGGCTGCTGTTGTTTCGATGAGTTTCCCTCGTGTAGATCAATACAGTTGCCGAACAGTCTCCCAGTAAGACTCCGGACACCCCCGCACTCACCCCTGAATATCTCACCCTTCCTGTTCTCTCCTCCGTAACCACGACAAACTGATCCCATGGGAAGAAATCCCCAGTGATTCCCCACGACTCCGTCTGGACTCAGTTTCCACAACGGCCCAAACAGTGTCTTTGGGCAGATAGTGTTTTCCTTGAGCATTTTACAAGGGGCCACAGGACTCAGGGCCCTCGGTAGGTAGCAGGGCCACGTGGCACCGATCCACCCGGTACTGGGTTGGGGGCTGCTGGCCCCGTTACCAGGGATGCAGCCATTAGAAAGGATTTCTTTAGGCTGGACTCGCTAGATGCCGGAGCTCGAACCCGGGAGAGGCTGTCAGTAAGTTACAGGGCAGTCGTTTCTGGGAGCACCCTCGGCCAGCCCTGAGCACTGATTTCGCACAGATGGAGTGAAGAATGCTCCAGATAAAGCTCAGACTGCTCCAGGGGCCATCGTGTCAGCCCTGGGCGCTCAGTTCCCGGGACAGGAGATGGAGGTGGCAAGGCATTTTGACCTGAGGGCGAAGGGTCAGTGAGGGAGCCATGTCCTGCCTCCTGCCTCACCCGCCTCACCCGCCTCTGGATGAGCCTGCAGGTGGACAGTAACTAGCAGGACGGGACAGGTCTCCCCACCCCCACCTCCCACCCCAGCTCTGCTCACATCAAGGCCAAAGCCAGAGCCATGCTGGGGCCAGGACAGTAGGCTGTTCTCTGGAGTGCTGGGAAATGTACACTGATGGCTCCTGGTCCGACCCTGGGACCCACAGCCTGCCTCTCAGGACCTCCTTCTCCACAGACCCCAGCCTTTCTCCTGCCTACTTGTGCAGGGTCATGGGGATGTGGAGATGAGCCCTGGGCTGGAAGAAAGCGGCGAGACCGCAGGCAGGCTGCTTAATCTCTGAGCCTCGGTTTCCTACTGTGTAAGATAAGGATGACCGTAGATGCTGCGTCCGAGTGGCGAAGCAGGCTGCATGTGCTGTCACCGTCACATGGAAGGACCGGGTGATTGGAGAAGGGTCAGGAAGGGAGGGCTTCCCGGTGAAGGTGACTGGTGGGTATTCACCCGGCCGCAGGGAGGAGAGGGCAGTAGCAGCAGAGGGAGGTATGACGTGACACCCAGGTGGCTCCCGGCGGCCGTGCCCAGGGTGCAGAGTCCAGAGGTAGAGAGGGTGAGCTGCTCAGGTCACCACAGGCAGCGCGGCCAAGGCCAGACCGAAGGGCCTGTCACTATTTCTTCCTGAAGGTGGAGGCGTCCGGCAGAGCTCGGGCGGGCAAAGCGGGGGCCGCCGGGGGGTCACCAGGAGACTCAGGCCAGAAGCAGGAGGACACGCGTGTCGGCTCGCCTTTCAGCCCCCAGCTCTGGTTCCGAGTTGATCGAAATAGACCGCGTAGAGTACAAAAACAGAAAGTCCAAATAAAGAAGAGATACAGAGGGGATGGGTGGGTGAAACCCAAAACGTCTCTCCAGCGGCAAACGTCTGCACGTCGCCGTGAGGCTGTTTTCGTCTGCGCGGCCCCGCGGGCGGGCAGCCAGGGGAAAGGGTGTGTGTAAGAATCGGCCGCAGAAGCTGGGTCTGCCTGCCTTCCCGGGACGCCGCGGGGTTCGAAGCCATGCTTCCAGCTATAAATAGCCCCGCAAGAAAAATAGCTTCCCGAGAATCCAAAGGATTCTAGACCGGCAGATCCCATATGTTTTCGAGCGTGGTTTGGAGTAAACACGTTTTCTAATCCTAACCCCACGCACGCACACGCACACAGCCCAGATTGCATTTGCACAAAACCATACTCGCTCAAGCTCTGCGCTGCGCCATTTGGTCTTTTCCTTTGCCGTCGCATCATTTTGTAAAATGCTGGCCACCGGCCTCCTAGGTGGGTGTCATGGATGGGTCCCAGCCCACAGTTGGAAAGGCGTCGTTCTAGACTCTAATCTCCCGCCTCCGTCTCTATCGAGATCGTTGCGTCTGGAGCTAAAGGGTCTTGGATACAACCAGTCTCCACCTCTTGGTGGCAGAGGGTCACCAGATGTGCAGGCCCCAGGCTGTACGGCCACCGAAAGGGCCTTCGGGTCCAGCCAGGAGACCCCCGGCAGGCCAAGCGAAAAGCAGGAGTTTGAGAAGCCTAGCGGGTCGCCACACGGGTCGAAGGCTGGGCTGACAAGATCAGGAGCCGGGGCCAGGGAGTGAGGGGGCAGAGGGGAGGCTGGATGGGGTGATGATGGGGATGGGGATGGGGATAATGGAGGCTGGATGGGGTGTTGCAGTGGTGCAGCCGGGGCTGTTTCCCAGGCTTCAGCCTCAGAGTCACGGGGGGAACTGGTGACCCGATCTGGCCTCTCCCACCCAGTCGGGGACAGTGTTGGGAAAAACGTACCATTGTCACAATCTGAACAGTGGCTTTGGGAGAAACCACCTGAAAACTTTGAGTGGGTTGTGTTGGTGACTCAGAGTGGTCCTCGCACCCTGGAGGTCTTCCTGTAGGAGGCAGCCTTGAATGGTGCCTTCAAAACAGACAGGATGCTGGAGGCGAGGGACTTTGCAGAAGTCCCGTTCGGGCCCCAAACAAATGCCTGGCGCCGCCCTTAGGACAGGCAGAGGTCACTCATTACCCGGTGGGGACTCCAACGGGGAAGGTTACGCTCAGAGAGAGGAAGTGACTGGACCAGTCTGGCTAGAAGAGAGTCAGACGTCGACAGGAGAGAGGGCGTGGACCCATGTCCTCCCGTCGGCCACAGCTCCGTCTCGGAGAACTCAAAAGGTGGCGGGGAAGGAGGCCTGGAAACAGGACCGAAGCCGGACAGAGCTGGGCCGTGAGGAGCCCCACAGAGGAGAGCTCGTTGCTGGCCAGGGACGTCCGAGAAGGCTCCCGGACGGAGGGGCCTTGCGCTAAGGTTTCAGGGCGAGGGGCAGGAGCGCTTAGATACTGCGGGTGCGTGGCAGGCGCTGTCAGCAGAGCAGGGTGGAAGGCCGGCCGAGGAGGCTGAGCGTGTCCCCCACCTCTGTCCCCAGATGAGTGTGGCATTGTGGCCCAGATCTCCGAGCCCCTGGCTGCCGCAGACATCCCCGCCTACTACATCAGTACTTTCAAGTTCGACCACGCGCTGGTGAGTGTCGAGGGCGAGGGGGCGAGGGATGCCGGTCCGGGGCTCGTGGCTACTTGCCCCCCCTTCCTGCCCCCTGCAGGTGCCAGAAGAAAACATCAACGCCGTCATCGGCGCCCTGAAAGTCAGCCAAGCAGAGAAGCATTAGGAGGGCCTCTTCCACTCCTCCCTGTCTGCCCCCCCCCCAGGCCTGGGCCAGGCCCCTCCCCCGAAGAGTCTTCTCACGGTATTTCTCACGGACTGGAAAATCGGCCCCGGGGGCCCCCAAGACAGGGCCTCGGGGAGACACCCCCTGATTGTTCACCCTGCCAGGCCTGGGGCCCAAGCCAAGGCCTCCCCATGCCCTCCTGCCTTCCTGGAGCCCCCAGACCCTCCAGAGAACCCCCCCTCCCCCCAGCTCCTCCTCCCCACCACCCCTACTGCAGAAAATGATGTCTGAGGCCCAGGGAGTTTGCGAGCCGACCCGCCTTCCCCTCTGGCCTGGCCCGCTGTGGGGGGGGGGGGGGGACAGATGCCGAAGGAAGCAGGCCCCCTCCTACGAGACAATAGGGTTCTGATTCTCGCGTCATCCTGGGGAGCCGGCCGAGCGGAGCCGAGTTCACGGAGACCGGGGAGGCCCCCGTGAGGACCTGAGGCTGGATGTTGTGGCCGCTGGTCTCCGGTTCCGTCAGCTCCGGGCTGGTTCCCGCAGAGTGGAGGCCAGTGGGCGGCCCTCGGGTCACGTGCTGGGGGAGGCTCCGACAAGCAGGGGTGGGGCCCTGATCTGGGGAGGACCCAGGCCACCCAGAATTTCACCTGCCATCCACAGGGCCCGCGCCCCGACTCCCAGCAAGACTGCCAAGGGGGCCCTGTCCACACCCTCCCCGCCATAAGCACTCACTCCTGGGGGCGGTTCCCAGGAGCCCCACCAGCCTGGGGCACGAGCTCCTGTCCCCGCTGCTTTCCCTGGACCCTCCTTGGGCAGGCGGAGCCTTGGTTTCCCCAAAGCGGGGGGCATCCCCAGCATTTTGGACCTGGGGTTCCTTGGGTCACCCCCACCCCCCAGCAGTTGACTAGACCAGCACAGGGCTCCCCGTTATCCTGCCCCCTCCCCTGCCCCACTTTTGGGGGGATGTGGAAGGCCTCTGCCCCCAACTCACCTGCCTGCCCGCCCCTCAGCTGGGGCCTGTGGCATTCATGAGTACTTGACCTGGGGGGCAGCTTATCTGAGCCTTAATAGAGAAAACTATACCGTACGTTTTAGTTTCTTATTTAATGTATTCGCGCCCAGGCTGTGGTCGGCGGCAGTTTCAGGGGACAGGGGGCGACGCCTGCTGAGTTCTGTTGGGGGACCCAGAGGCTCAGGGTCCTTTGGCCGACGCCCTGTGGCTCCAGGGACAAGCGTGGGAGTCTGTAGGCATCACAGAGGTATCAGCCCTTTCTCTGGAGCCACGGGGCAGGGGACAGCCAGGTGGCAGGCCGACCAGGGCGAATGGGGGTGAGCCCCAAGGCGGCCCCTCCCTCCCTGGTGCTCCTTCTCAGGCGACAGCTGCCTTGCGCTGTCCCTGAGAGGCTCAGAGGAGAAAGGAGGGTCTCTCTGGTGAAGGGCTTGTGTGAGCCCCACTGCCGTGTTCTCCCAGCGTCGGGGGACCCTCTGAGCCCGGGACGCCCACCAGATCCTTAAAGATGCTCGGGGCCCAAGCCCTGATGAGGAACCCACTTTTTTTTTTTTTTTTTTTTTTTAAGTTCATTCATGTTGCACAAAACTCTTAAAACAACCAAAACGTGTCCATCTGTTTGCTGGCTCCAAAACGGGGTGGGGGGTGGCCGAGCGGGCAGGAAAGCACCTGAGACCCCGAGTCCCCTTTCTCTCCCTGGAAGGCCTTGATTCTCCGTGGCGCGCCTCTCCAGACTCCTTCCCCGTCGGGTCCCCTGATGATGTCACTCCTCCACGCTCCCCCCCACCCCCACCCCGCTGAGCAAATGTGTCGGCCCCGTGACCCCGGAAACGTGTGCTCCCCAGGCCCACCCCCCCCCAGGACGTATCTATTGTACACACTTATAAATACCTGTGTTTTATGTTGATATAGATATATACTGTAAATAGCATATATACTTGAGCAATATATATGTTAATATATACTGTGTGAGCACACACGCGTGTGTGCACAGTACGTGGATCACAGACCCCGCTGTGTGTGCACGTGTGTGGGCGTGGGGGCCTCCTCCCGCCGCGTCTGCCGTGCACGCGGGCACGTTTTGAGCCACCGTATATTTTTAATTCAAGTATATAGGCAATACATTATTCGAGAAGCCCTGACTTGAGAGGGAAAAAAAAAACCAGCAGCCCGGGAGCGGAGCCCCAAGACTCCCTCCCCCAGTCTCCCTTGAAAGCTGGATTCAGCCCCTGCCTGCACCCCCGTTTCCATGGTCAAGGCCCCCGGGCACCCTTGTTTTATCTGGGGGACAGTGGTATGGAGGGAGGAGTGTTGGAATTTCTCGCTCTTGAGCAGAAAGGCCCTGTGACCGTTGCTCTTTGCCCAAAGACCTGGGCAGGTAGGTGGTCCCGCCCTTTCCAGCCTGGGCCCCCCTCCACTCCCCTCCCCTCCCCTCCCCTCCCCTCCCCTCCCCTCCCCTCCCCTTCCCCCTGGCTGACTGCTTACCTGGTCCTTTTCACCGGCAAGCTGAGAAACTTCGGCTTCTTTTCTCAGGCCTCTTCCTGGACACTGGCCCCGTCTAGTCAACAAAAGGACCGAGGCCCTTGACCTTGTGTCCAGGGGGGGGGCTGGGGCGAGGGCTGGGCTCTCCAGCCGCTTGGGTGTGTTGGCGGCCATCTGGGCCTGGGCCCCGAGCTGCCGTCTGGATCTTCCCGTTCCCTGGGCTCCCCTCTTGCTGTGCCCGTGACGAGCATAGTCAGGGATTTGGTCTCCGTGGCAGTTTGGGAGGGAAGAGTGCCCCACGTTTGCTGGGTGCGGGGGGCTCTCCAGACCCACCAGAGTGACCTGAGGGATGTGCCATCGGGGCGGAGGGTGTCTTGGCTCTGGCCGGTGGGGCACATGGCAGGGGCAGGAAAACGGGGTTCCTGAGTGAGGCTGCCGAGAGGTAGGGGTGAGTGGTGGCCCCAACCTGCCTCCTGGGCTCTGGCTGTGTATGTCTTTGCCTCTGTGCCACTCCGCGGTAAGAAAAGCTTGCACCAGCTTAAGGCCACCCTCACCCCTCACCTGCCCCATCCCTGCACACTAAAGAGAGGAGGCGGGGAGACGGGAAGGCACAACCACCCCCACCTTCTCCCTCACTCCCGGTTACAAAAATCTCTGTGTCTCAACCCTCAGCATGGGCTCCTCTGGTTTCCAAGAAACGCCTTCCTCCCTCTGTACCCCTTCCTCCGTGGCGGGCTCCAGAGACCAGGGCACACATCCAAGCTGGAGAGGTGTGCAGACTTCCCCTCCCCAGGATTTGGGGGGTCCAGAGCGGCCCGAACACCAGCATCCTCCCCCTGCCTCCCACTCCAGGCCACAGGCCCCTGGTGGGAAGGAAAGGGGCCAGCTGACCCAGAGCTGCCCGCCATGGCCTCCCCCATCAGACAGCGTGGCCCTGGTGACCAGCGTGGTGTCCAGAAGAAGATGCGTGGTCTGGCAAAGCTTGTCCCCTGTGAGATGATAGAGGACGGCGGAGAAAGTGCTGGGTTGATGGGTAGGGTGAGGCCCCTATCCCAAGCCAAGGGCACCATTTGCCTGATGGTCAAAGATGAGGCTGTCAGAGGAGTCTTGTGGCCACCCTAGGCTGCCTCTGTGGGCCTCTGGACTGGACTTGGGGACAACTTGGGTTCCCAGCCAGGGTTAAGAGGGACCTTGAGGACCTCTCAAATGATAGCCAAGCACTCCTGTGCTCTGTGACCTAGAAATGTTTGGTACCCCTTCCTGAGCGAACACTGAGTAGGGGGTAGGAAGAAACCCCCCAATATGTCCATGCCCCCCTGTGCGCCAGGAGCAGCCAGTCCCGGCTGTCACAGACGCTGGGAAATGGACCTGCTGTGTGGCTGGCTTGGTGAGCAGAGCTTGAGGGGCAAGGATAATGGAGTCTCCCCCCTCAACCCCAAAGACCAGAGCTTTGGCTTCTCGGGTTTCCCAGACGCTATGCTGAGGGAGGTGCTGGGCCTGGAGGGGGCGGTAGCCCTCCCTACAAAGAGGCCGCCAGAGGGGAGCCAACCAAGATGGCCGCTTGGTGGTCAACCCAGCAGAGGGCGGGCTTGGGGAGAGAGGCCCGGGTTGAGGGCAGTTGACTCCTACTCTAGCTAGTCCCTTTTCCTGTATCTCAGAGCCCATCCCAGCTCTTTTTCTTTCTTTCATTTTCAAGGTACAGGTAGCAAAAGGGCAAGCTTAACTGTCTCTTATTCCTTAGACCCTAAGTTTTGTTCTCCTAAGGGAGAAAGCCACAGGGTGGGCCGTGGCCTTCAGCTTTGACATCCACGACCTCCTGTGAAGCCTGCTCTCTTGAGAAGGCGAAGGCAAGGCGGGAGCTGTTGGCTGAGGCAGCCTGCCGTCCTTGGGGCCGATGGTGCCAGGAGTGGCCCGGGTCAGAGGGAGAAAGAAGCCTGTGGCCTGGACCGCGGCATCCGTGGTGGGGAGGGAGTTTGAGGCTCTCGGAACAAGGTGGGGAAAGGCTGGGAGTCAGGACGGTGTCGTGAGTTCGGCCGCATGTGTGTGTGTACATACACGTGGGGGTGTGCACGCCCTGTGTCCTACACATCGGCGTGTGTGCAAAGCCCACATCTGAGCCAAGGGCCTGGCTCGTTCAGTATTTTGAGGCCTCAAGGGCATTCTTACCCCGGGGGCTGCCTGTAGAGTTGATAGGGTGTGGGGGACAGGGATGTCCCCAACAGGGGCTCTGCTGTGCCCCACAGACGCCTGGCGGCCCACGCAGCCCATGCAGCCAGCCCCAAGGGGCTAGACCTGCCGGGCCAGCTCTTCAGGAGCGCCCAGCCCTGAAGACAGTATTCACGGGGAGACGGGTAGGGTGCCGGTGCCCCTTGCCTACCGGGGGCTCGTCTGCAAAGAGCGTCCAGTGAAGTCGGGGACCAGGGTGGGGAGTGCGGTTGGTGGTGGATGAAAAACGGGCCAAATTCGTGTCCCAAGAGCGAGGTCAAGCCCAGTGCGTTTTCCTGTTCTCTGCCTCAGTTTACCTATTCAGAAAATGGTCCAGGGAGAACTGAGCAGGGTTGGCTCCAAAACTGGGCGGGGTGGAGGTGGGGAGAGGGCAGGGGGCTGACAACAAAATCCCAAGTCCTTCTCTTGCTCTATGCCAAAATTATTTCCGTTATCCTGAGATGGGGGTGCGTGGATGTTGGGTGCATGATGGGGCTCCGAGGGGCCTCTGCCCTGCCCAGGGCCTCGCCTCGGGGGGTCCGGCCCTCACCTGGCAATGCCCCGGGTCACCAGCAGCAGCAGTGGCACTTAGATCTGTCCCGGGGCCTGGGCGAGGGGGGAGCACCGGGTGACCCTATGCCCCGGGGGCCCTCACGCTTACTCTTTTTTCTTGAAGAAACACAAAACCCTCGAGATTCATGTACTGTATGACGGAGAGAAAAAAAGTACCTAATGTTCCCCCCAAAAAAAGACAGTATATTTTGTACTTTGTAAAGTGTTAATTAAAATGGACAAAAAAACGGGTGGTGGCTGACGGCTGTGTGATTCGGGGCTGACCCGGGACCACGTCTGCTATCTTTCCCTTCTCTGCCACGGTCGGGAGCGGGGGTGGGTGGAGGACAGGCCGGGGGTGCTGGGAGGAGGGAGAACAAGGCTTCCAGCCCAACACCCAGAGTCTTCTCGAGAGAGGAAACGTGCCCCAGAGCGAGAGGCGCCGAATTGGTTGCCTGGTGCTGCGTAACGAGTGGCCCCCAAACTTAGCAGCTTGGAAAATGACTGTTTGCGCCTGGCGGTTTCTGTGGGTTAGGAATCCGGGAGCAGTCTGAGCAGTTCTGGCCCAGAGCCCCTCGTGAGGCTACAGTCGTCTGAAGTCTTGGCCAAGGGACCCGAGGATCTGCTTCCAAGGCGGTTTGTTCACACAGCCGGCAGGTTGGGCCCGGCTGCTGGCAGGAAGCCTGTTCCTCTCCACGTGGGCCCCCCCGCGGGGTTGCTCGAGTCTCCTCGCAGTAGGGTGCCTGGCCTCGCCCAGAGCAAGGGATTCGAGGGCCAAGGGAGAAGCCAGAATGGTTTTTTTCTTCCCAGGCCTCAGAATTCACACACCACCGCCGAGCGCCATGCCGTCATCATACAGCCCAGTTCGGATTGGACACAGGCCGAGGTTGCTCAGGGGTGTGAGAGCCGGCAGGTCGGGGGCTCGGGGGCCATCCTGGAGACAGGCCACTACACCAGTCATTCCTTCCCAGACCTCTGGCAGAGGTGGGGCCGGGGGGCGGGGGGGTCATGGAGGACAGGGCTTCTTCCCCAAGCCTGGGGCCCTGCTGTGGACGTCACACCCCCGGGAAGGGTTGCTCGGACAAGATACCCTGGAGGCAAGAGGGAGGGCACCTGCCCAGCGCCCCTCCCATGAGCCTCTGGTGTCTGGCTCCTCGCTGCCTTGGTAGGTGGGCATTGGGGCTGCCTAGGCACAGAAGAGATCCTGGAATCTCTGGCATTTTCCGTGGAAGGCAGGTGTGAGCAGGGCGGGGCTGAAGGCCTAGGTCTTCGCTTGGCCCCACCCACCGACCCCCACGCCCACCCCACCTCACCCCTGCCCCTGGAGATGGACGGGCTTGGCGCAGGGGGGCTGGAGCACTCTTACCACCCTGAGCTCCAGAAAGTTCTGCTGCCCTGAAGGCTTTTCCCTCTGGGGTCTGCAGGCTGAGTGCCCTCTCAGGCCTTCAGATGACGCATCAGAGCCAGGACATCCACGGGGACCCAACTGCCCAGTGCCGGGAGGGTCAGGAACGAGGGGACGGAAGCGGAGAGCCTGGCACAGAAGACGACTGTGGAGAGGGCCTGGCGTGTGGCTGACGCAATCCGACCAGCCAGGCAGACCAAGCCCCACCGAGGGCGTCCCTTACAAGTGCCGTGGTCGAGGTGTCCAAGATGGAGGTAGTTACCGGATCCGAATCTGGGGTGGGAGGCTTCAAACCACCCGACGGACCCTGCCCAGCACCATCACTTCCTGCCCCTGAACGCCACCGGGGGGACCCCCGGCATGACCGTGGCCTTCTGGGACACTCCCCCTCTGTAAACCGGCGGGTGCTTTAAGATGCGTAGTTCAGGGAGGACAGATTTCTGTCCTTCACCGCTGGGGCGACACGGTACGCGGCCCCACCATGAGTTTTGGGAAGGAAGGTGACAAAGCATTTTCAATTTGTCTCTCAAGTTTATGGGAAACCTTTGCTGTAAAGCTTAAGAACTGGTTCTCCACAGAGAAGAGGAGGTAAGCATGAGCCCGACAGGGGTCCCAGGGCCGCTCCCCCGGATGCAACCTGGCTGGTTCCTGCAGCCTCTGGCCACACACAGCAAGGACTCCTGCTTAAAGAAGTGACCGTTCCACGTTATTTTTTTTTTAAGACTTTATTTTTGCAGCGCCTGGGTCAGCTGAGCGTCCGACTCTTGATCTTGGCTCAGGTCATGATCCCAGGGTCGGGCTCCATGCTGGGCTTGGAGCCTGCTCGGGATTCTTTCTCTCTCCCTCTGCCCCTCTCCCCCACTCTCTTTCCAAAGTAAAAAAATTTTTTATTTTTTTTTAAACGTTTATTTTTGAGAGAGACAGAGACAGAGCGTGAGTGGCGGAGGGGCAGAGAGAGAGGGAGACAGAGAATCCGAAGCAGGTTCCAAGCTCTGAGCTCTCAGCACAGAGCCTGATGTGGGTCTTGAACTCACGAACCACAAGATCATGACCTGAGCCGAAGCTGGACGCTTAACTGACGGAGCCGCCCAGGCGCCCCCATAAAGATTTTATTTTTAAGTAATCTCTATACCCAATGTGGAGCTCGAACCTACAACCCAAAGATCGAGAATCTCCCGCTCCGAACCAGCCAGGCACCCCAAACATTCCACTTTAGACCGCAAAGCGCCCCACATCGCCAGCCCCCTCCCCCTGCTTTTTCTCCACAGCCCGCATAACCGTCTTACCGTATTTTCCATTTTGCCTGTTTACGGTGTTCCGCCTCCTAGAGGTCAGCTTCGTGACACCTGCTCGCGGGGCCCTTGGCCCCAAGTGACCCAGTGTGCTACACGAGCCTGGCATACAGGGGCTGACAGGAAGCATTTGTTGAGTGAATGGACAAAAGGAAGGGGGTGCAGCCACTGAGCTCCCCGGGTTGTGGCACGATTATCAATTATTTCAGATTTCGTCATTTTCTCCCAACTGAACTGTGGGAGGACACCCTGTTCAGAAAAATTGCCTTCAGGCAGGACTGTCCCCTAAAGTTATTTGTCACTGGCTTCTAGCTGTCTCTGTCCAAAGCCCGGCTTTGGAAAGCTAATCTCTAACTGATCAGGTAAAGTGAAAATAAAAGACTTCTTCAGTGCTCAAAAATAAAAAGGCAGAGAATAGGCTTTATTGCAAAAGAGAGTTCTAAAAGAAGTTTTAAGCAAGAGAACAGGTTATGTTACTCCTTCTGAGCCTCTTCCCCGGGGCCGGCCCTCCCGCCAGGCTTCCGCGGGGCGTGTTCAGCGCCCCAAGAATCGGGCCTCGCTCTTCCTCCTGCGGGGGCTCCTCGGCTTTCCCCACCAGACGGGGAGAATGGTTAGGAGGCTCCTGACGGCCGTGGGCCGTGCGTGCCGCCTGGGGCCCACCGGTACTCAAGGGACTGCAGCTCGTGTCCCAGCGCGAGCCGGCCGCGGGGCAGCAGAGTCGGGTGACTGACCGAAGCCACAGCCCGACTCCCTCGGTCAGGCCGGGGCTCGCGCTGGGGTCCACGCGCCAACCGTGAGCTCGGCCGTGGTCAGAAGGTCACAGAAGCCCTCCCGGGGCCCCGATCCCCCTTTACGATCAAACATGCTGTGGAGCTAAGCTTTCCTCGGACCCGCCTCTCCGGCCAGAGATGACCCCGGGAGCCGTCGTGTGTTCCCCGGAAAGAGCGGAGACGTGTGGATTACCCTCGCCCTGCCAGGGCCGCGCGGCCTGGGACTCGTCTCACTGGAGCTCGGCCTGGTGAACGTGGCAGGTCTCACCCGCAGCCAGAGGGACGGAATCGTGGGACTTCTTCCAGTACACTCCTGCTAAGGGCACCGGGAGAGCGTGTCACCCACCCTTCACGAAGGGCCCCGATCCCCTCTGACCCCCTGCTGAGCAGTCCAAGTGGCTCTGAGGCCGGGTCCGGGCTCGAGCCGGTCAGGAAGCAGCATCAGATGAACGACTTGGCCAGAGTCACCATGTGATCCACACCACACGCCACATCCACGGGCTCCCCGGGCATCGTCACCTGCAAAACAGGACCCAGCACACGGTGAGGGGACAGGGCCGGCTGGGAGGCGGACGGGCTTGGAGGAGGCCCAACCTGGGCCTGACCCCTGGCTCTGCCTCTTGGTAGGTGACTTACCCTCCCGGAGCCTCGGCTCCCCACCCTGCAAGTGGGGGTGCTTCTACCTAGCCGGCAGGCGTGTTAAGACGAATAAATGCGACCACCGTGGAAAGAGCCATCCCGACGTCCCACCCGGCCGATGGCAGACGGGACTCTTCATGCCCACTGTCAGAGAGGCTGCTAGAACATGCCTACTCCCCCAAGTATGACCCTGCCAGAGGTCAACACCTGCTCTCACGCCAGGTGCTTGCTGGCCATCCCTAGGGGTCACCACCACGGGTCACTGGGGCAGCTCAAGAAGCCCCTTCTCCTGCAGCCAGGTCCACTTTGGGAAGGAGGCTCCCGGGCCGGCGTCTTCACCCGAGTTAGCCGCCAGCCTCATTCCCAGGTCGGCCGTTTCCCAGATGACAGGCACCCTCGAGGGGTGTCCCCGGTGTCTCAGACGGTGCCAGAGGCCTCGCCGGCAGTCCCATCGGCACTGCCCACCTGCGCTGACATTTCACCGCACGCAGTCCAACCGGCGAGGTGACATCAGGCTGCCGTGGAGGCTCTGGCCTGCTCACCTTCAAAAGACCTCTCACTGGGGGCGCCTGGGTGGCTCAGTCGGGTAAGCGCCCGACTCAGGATTTCGGCTCAGGTCATGATCTCACGGTTCATGAGCTCGAGCCCCGCGTCGGGCTCTGTGCTGACAGCGTGGAGCCTGCTTGGGACTCTCTCTTTCTCTTTCTCTCTCTCTCTCTCTCTATCTCTCTCTCTCTCTCTCTCTCTCCCCCTCCCGT
Source organism: Neofelis nebulosa (assembly GCF_028018385.1). Taxonomy (NCBI): domain Eukaryota; kingdom Metazoa; phylum Chordata; class Mammalia; order Carnivora; family Felidae; genus Neofelis; species Neofelis nebulosa. The sequence goes on along the minus strand of NC_080799.1, from coordinate 11,056,881 downwards.
GCTTGTACTGTGTTGGTCTCTCTCAGGATAAATAAACTTAGAAAAGAATTTTAAAAATAAAATAAAATGACGCTCATTGTCCTACAGGCCTTGGAAGTGACCACCCCAACCAGCTCCAGGTGGGCCCACAACTCAAGGATTGGCACGTCCCCATAGCCAAGCCCGTTCTCCAGAAGAGGGGCGCTTTTCTTCCTCCTGTGACAATATTATTATCATTATTTTCAAGAGGTGAGCCACTCTCATGGCTCCCCCATAGAATGACATTCAATGAAAAAGAACGAAAAGGCATTAGATACCTTTTTTTCCCCCTGATTTTATTTTTAAGTAATCGCTACGGCCAGTGTGGGGCTTGAACTCACAACCCTAAACTCAAGAGTCGCACGCTCTTCCTACTGAGCCAGCCAGGCACCCTGGTATTAAATACCCTTTGGAAGTTTATCAAATGTTCGTTTATTTTGAGAGGGAGGGAGGGAGAGAGAGAGAGAGAGAGAGAGAGAGAGAGAGAGCATGTGCACGTGGGGGAGGGGCAGAGAGAGAGGGAGAGAGAGGATCCCAAGCAGGCTCCACACTGTCAGCAAAGAGCCTGAGGCGGGACTCGAACTCACAAACCGCGAGATCACGACCTGAGCCGAAATCAAGAGTCGGATGCTTCACCGACCGAGCCCCCCAGGCGCCCCCTAAATATGTCTCAGTCCCACCCTGTCAGCATCTCCCCCTTTATTCCCACCTTCCCTCGGAACTGGATTTTTAACTGGTTCCATGGCCTTCCAGACAGGATGCTGCCTCTGACCCGATCCAAATGCTGCCACCCTCCCCCGATGGCAAGCGCTCCGCCAGGCAGAGTGACAGCTGGAAAGGGGGTCCGCAGCAGCCCGTAGAGTTTACTGAGCATAGAGGGGGAAAGGGCTCCCCCAGATGGCCTGGCCTAAAAGCCCAGAGGCAGCGGAGCCTGCTGCCTTCCGTGTGGGGTGGCAAGTCCATTAGGGGCTCCTGGCCGGCAGGCAAATGGATGCGAGTGACTGAGGCCTGCTACCTGCCCCTCCCTCCCCAAACAAACGTCTTCGGCGACACCCATCACAGAAATCACTGAGCACACCGAGCAGCGCCCCAGGCTCATCGCAAAGGCACAGAGGTGCAGAAAGCGGGCCAGGCTGGCCACAGAGGCAGAAGAAAACAGGTTGCCTCTGGGGTGACTGGGCCCAGACGAACTCCTAGCAACCTTCCTGGGCCATTAGAGCGCATTTTGTTGACCTTTCCCGGGGAGGGTGCCGCCCTCGGCACTAATGTGTCCCCGGCCCCGGGCGCTCTGGCCATTAGGGCCCCAGAGCAGAGCAAACCACCTGGCCCTGGTCTACCGGCTCGGAGGCTGGTCGGGGCTAGGGCTGGCCTCTGAGCCCCTTCTGGGGAGGAACGGGGTTCCTGTGGTTCCCGCTCCCCCTGGCACGTGGGGGCTCCGTCTCTCATGGTCTCTGAACAGCGTCCGAGGGGAGATTGCCCCCGGCCGTGTGCTCTGTGTCTTCAACGAGGTTGAAGTTCCTAGTCTAAATCACTTTATGCTCACGACAGAATTACTGCAAAGGGAAACAGTTCCAAAAACTGAACCTACATCTGACCTGAAGGTTTGAGCAGAATCCTTCAGGAACATTCCTCTTCACGACAACAGGTGGTAAGACAAACATCCACGGGACAAAGGCAGGGGACTCAGAGGGAACATGGAGCTGGGCTCCCGGCTGCTCCCCGACTTGGCTGCGTCTGCCAGGTCGTTTGTGGCACCAAGAGGTCAGCTCCCCCAGACACCGTCCTGGGGCCCAGGGCCCATCTGCCAGCCTGTGCGCCCCAACCCAACCCGGTCCTGACCCGAGGGGCACAGGGCGAGGGGCGGCGCTGCCTGCACACAGAGCCCCAAGTTCGGGTCGCAGCCCCTGCTTCTGAGTTGCCATGAGACGGGGCAGCCCCCTTGACCCCTGAAGTCAGTGAGCCCGGCTGCAGGCTGGTGGGGGGTGGGGGGGCTTCAGGGGGTCCTGAGGCCGAGGGAGAACAGCAAGGTGCCCAGCACGCCGGAGAGCTGTCCCCTCAGGCAGGCAGCGACGCTGGCCTGGAAGGCCACACTGCCGGATGGGTGGGGCGCGTGCCCCAGTGGCCTGTTCCCACGCCCACGGTGCCGCCATACAGGTCGGAGGGTCCCATAAAGACCTGGACGGTGAGTCCCCGCCTCTCCCCACCGCTGGGGACCTCCAGCTCCAGCCCCGGGCCCTCCCAGAGGGCGGCACGGAGAAGAGACCACCGTCTCCAAGTCAGACACATCGGAGTCTGAATCCGGGCCCTGCTGCTTCCTGGATGAGCGGCCCTGAAGACGTCACTGACCCTCCCTGAGCTCTGAGTGTCAGTGGGCGGCAGGAAAACCTCCCAGAAAGCTTCCGGAAGGAGAGGGTTTTGAATCGGGTGGCTCTGCGGTCACTCCCTGGGCCTTCGCACTGTCGGGGAAGGCCGGGCTCTGGGAGCCCAACAGCAACAGACTCAGGGCCATTGTAGGAGCTACAAATAAGGCTTTACTGGTTTTCCTCCCTTCTTGGAATGCTTTTATTTTCTTTTTAATATGTTTATTTATTTTGAAAGAGAGAGCACAAGCAGGGGAGGGGCAGAGAGAGAGGGAGACAGAGAATCCCAAGCAGGCTCCGTGCTGTCGACACAGAGCCCGATGCAGGGCTCGATCTCACGAACCATGAGATCATGACCTGAGCTGAAATCAAGAGTTGGATGCTTAACCGACAGAGCCACCCAGACGCCCCGACCTTCTTGGAATACTTTTAAAATGATAGAACAGTCCCCCCCCCCCCCCGAAGATTAGTAAGAAAACACAGTTTTTAAAATAAAAGTCACCTGTAATTTAAAAGACAGTGAATGCTGGGGTGCCTGGCTGACTGTACAGAGCCTGCTTGGGATTCTCTGTCTCTCCTCTCTGCCCTTTCCTCACACACACACTCTCTCTCAAAAATAAGTAAACATTTAAAAAAAAAGAAGCGAGTGCAACTGAACAGACTAGAGTGAGGTCCGACTGCCAATAAGAGGCTGATCTGATCTTGAAGGAATCCAGCCCCGCTGACCCCAAACCCGGTTCCTGCCACGGCCCTCCCCAGAGGCCAGCCCGACACAGAGCACAGGAGGGGCCAGGCCCCCAGCACCACCCTCCACAGTGCTCTCCTTCGCCGGCCCTCCCGAACCTGCAAACACGCAGGGCTCGGAATACGTGCCAGGGGAGGACGACGGTCTGGCAGCCATCAGGGGGACAGCCCGGGGCGTCCCCTCCCCAACCACGCGGGTGCCCCACTTGCTGAGTAGGGAGTCCGTGGAGGCGGCTCCGGTCTGAACAGCAGGTGGCCCCAGGCCCCGGAAGCCTGCTGATTCCAGCTCCCCAACGGATGCCAGAGCCCAGCCATTTTTCGCTGGTACGGCGATCAGATTTGCAGTCTTATCTCGTGGCGGACCATCACTCCGATGAGGAGGACAGGAGGGCAGGTGGGGAGTCAATGCCGGTCATTCATCCAACACCTGGCTGCTCTACTGCGTCCCCAGCTTCCCCTCGGAGTGAAGGCAAGCGGGGCCTCTACCTTATCGATGCTCGCATCACCTGGCCTGCCACCCGCTGGCCACAACCGGCTGTCCACTCCTCCCACGTCACGGGAATCCCAGGCTCAGGGGAACAGGCGCGTGAGCAGTGAGCAGCCTGCAGACAGCTCTGGTGCACAACCATTTGTTCCCAACCAACATCGAGCCTCAATCCTGCCCTGTGTTCTTTTTTTTTTTTTTTTTTTTTTTTTTTTAAATTTTTTTTTTCAACGTTTTCTATTTATTTTTGGGACAGAGAGAGACAGAGCATGAACGGGGGAGGGGCAGAGAGAGAGGGAGACACAGAATCGGAAACAGGCTCCAGGCTCCGAGCCATCGGCCCAGAGCCTGACGCGGGGCTCGAACTCACAGACCGCGAGATCGTGACCTGGCTGAAGTCGGACGCTTAACCGACTGCGCCACCCAGGCGCCCCTGCCCTGTGTTCTTAGAGACTGCATACATGGTTTTTATAAAGGGGTCAGGGCCTGCCAAGGTCACAGGGGGCCAGGACGGCGGGCAGCCAAGGGAAAGAGCCCCTAAAATGCTCAAGTGCCTCCAAACGTTTTGCAGGGGGATCTGGATGGGCAAATCCTCATTATTTGATTTAAGTTATAAATTCCTTTTGCATTTTTACATGTCGTTTCAAAAAACGCTTTACACAATTTCAAAACCTATTATTTTTTTTAATTTTTAAAAAATGTTTATTTTCGAGAGAGAGAAAGCATGAGCAGAAGAGGGGCAGAGAGAGAATCTTAAGCAGGTTCCACACCCACTGTGGAGCCCGACATGGGGCTCGATCCCATGACCCCGGGATCATGACCTGAACCGAAATCAAGAGTCGGACGCTCGGCTGACTGAGCCACCCGGGCGCCCCTCACAACACATGACTAAAATCCAACGTTCACAGAAAATACTTTAAGCCGAGCACGCACACACACACACACGTGCATACACACACGCTTTCTATGCAGAGCCTGCTGTTTCCGGAAGGGAACATAAGAAACCAGTGCCAGCGGCTGCCTCCGTTATAAGAGATGGGGGGGGGGGGTCTCATATTTATAATACCTCTTGCACCATGTACGTTTGTGCTGTTCTCAAAAATACCAACAGCTTTTTCTGTTTTCAGGAGAACTTAGTAAACAACACTGAGATAAACTACAATTTAAGAGAGAACCTTTCTCCCCTTTGATTTTGAAACGAGCCTTTTTTGTGTAATTGCCTTTTGTGTAATCCTCCCCCTAAGAAAAACTTATTTTTTTCACTCTGCCGGCTGTGGTTACGGCACTGTGACTATGAAACAGCCCGCTTTCCTCCGAATTCGCTGTCAAACTTTCCTCCGCACAGGCCTCTGGGGACGGTCCCCGGACAGCACCTTCTTCGTCTCGAATCCCCCCCTCGCGGGGCCCGGCCTGCGCCCACTTCTCTCCCAGGCACTGGCGCGTCGTCTCCCCGCTCCGCGTGCCCACGGCCAGCCTCCCACGAGGCTTCTCCCAGGGCACCGCGGGACTGGAAGCCTCGGCCGGGCGGGCCGCTCACTCGACGGGCCCCAGGACGGAGCCGAGGGCAGCGAGGAGCTGGAGCCGGGCGCCGCTCGGGCTCCTCACCACGGCGCGGCCTCCCCTGAAGCCTCGGGGCGGCGGGGAGCGGGTCCCCGCGCCGCCACCCTGGGTGGCGGGGGGGGGGGGGGGGGGCCTCCCTGTGGGTGTGGCCTGAGCCCGCCCGTGCAGCCTTACCCTCCACGGGAAATACTGGTCTTCCAGGCGACCGATGCCCAGGCACCCTCGGATGTTCTTGCCCCACACAAACAGCTCTCCTCTGTCTGCAAAGAAAGGAAAACGGTAGCTCGGTTGGGGCCAGGCCAAGGGCAAGTCTCCAACAGGGGGAAGGGTCATGAGAACAGGCTTCCTAGGCACCCACAGGGCCCGACGTGAAATCTCAATTTCTCCCAGGCGTTCACGCTTTCCTCTGAAGGGAACAGTTTACCGCCACCAGAACACGGCCAAGCCCAGACCCGCGCTGTGTCCGTCACGTGGGAGGCTGGCACACGCGTGGGGCTCTGGCCACAAGCCCACTCTTACGCATATCCCGCCTCAAATCTCGAAAGCTGAGCACCCTCAATCCCCGGTCATGCCCTGGCGGAGTGAGGAGTAGGGCGATGTATTCCTTGCCTGGGTTTCTCTCTATCTCGGGAGCATCTGGTCGAGAGCTACAAAGTGACCAGAGCCTCTCTGGGCCAGGTCTTCGTCTGTGTGCTGGGAGCTGCGACACAGCAGTGACCGAACACACACACGGTCCCTGTCCTCATGGGGCTGGAGCTAGACACAAACAAATGAGCAGAACTCACTGTAAAAATGCAGGTTTACAAACTGTAAAACATGCCGTGAAGGAGGACAGACAGGGTGCCGTGGAGGGCAGCCGGGAGACAGAACCCAGACGGGAGCTCTGGGAATGCCAACCTGCCCGACGGAGCCCCAGCCCTAGCAGGGGACCGCCCACAGCCCAGCGCTCGCTTTAGACTTCCGTACACATCAGTTTGGGGTGCTCTGTGACACAGAGAAAAGGCTTTGGTCACGGGGACTAGAAGAAAGGCCACGGAGAAGCCAGGACGACAATGATCTGGTCTGATTAAATAAAGAATCCTTTTGTTCCGAGCTGGCAGATCCCCCTGATCCGACCGTCCTCCTTGGTCCTCCGCCCTCAGATGCGATGTGTTCAACAGACCCAGTCAGTCTGGGCCCCCAAAATGTTAGCAGACCTCAGGGTAAACCCAACACTGACTCCCAGCTGGGCCCGGGGGCAGGGCAGAAACCCAAACTCCGATGCCCCCCCCCTGCTAGGGATGGTGACCCCCATGTGGAGAGTGGCCAGGTCTTGGGGGAAATCTAGACGGGGAATTCACCTCAAGGTGACCCACAATGGCCACACGGCACAACCACAAACAGAAAACAGTCGCCTGCAGGCTAACACTCCGTATGGATTTCCAGGCAGGCGACTCTGCACACAGACGCAGAGGCCTGAAAACATCCTGCGAGACACATCTGCACTGCCTCCAGAATCCGTCCACACCGATGCTTACTTGCTGAAAGCAAAATAAGCTTCAAAAAACTCACGTGACTCAGGACGACCCAAACTCACCGTCCCAGAGCCCAGATGCTTAAAGAAAAAAAGAACATAAACCAGCCAATTCCTAACCGTGAAACGAGAAAAAGGGCTTCTAAGTGCAAGGAAACCGCGAGTCTGCTTGAGAATCACAACACGAAACTCAGTTCAGTCTTCCTATTCAACTAACGTGGGCAAACTGAACCAGCAGTCGCTATGGTTCAAGAGAAGCACGCAAGCTAGAGGGCCACAGAGGAACCGGATGCTTCACGGCCTCGTAGTCTGGCAAACCTGTGCGCAAACCCCGTCTCGCCTCCCCTCGGTCACGCTCCTGCCAGCCCTCCGGGGCACTCGCGCAGACTCACCTCCACAAAACCACAGGAGGGCCGACAGATCTGCCTCTTGCCACCCCACACGACCAGCTCCTAATTACCCGCCGTGGACTCGCCAAACCTCCACCGGTTTCCGCCGGCATCCCCAACACGCTCGACGGTCCCTCTCCCACCATCGCCTGGGGTCCTCTTGAGAGAACTCACTTTAACGTTAACCCGACCACAAACCAAATGAACCAAAAACACAACTTTGGGATGAAGAGAAGGTACACATCATACGTCCCCAAGCCAAGCAACTCTGGATTAGCCGCTCTCTTTAATTATCCAAGCAGAAACATCACCCCACTGCCTGGGGAGACAGCTAAGCTCTGCCCGTCTTTGGGGCCACACGGGCTTGGTCACTTACTGGTAAGGGCGGCAAAGTGGCTGAGGCCGCATCGGATGAGGGAGACTTGGACTTCTGGGTTGAACTCCGTCAGGCCAAAGAGGGTGGGTGGAATCATTTCTGGAAGTGCAGTTTCCACGAGGTTTGGTCCTTTCCCAAGAATTCCGTAGCCCCAGACAAAAACATGTCCTTCTCCTACATTACAGCAAAAACAACGGTCAGTAAGTCAAATCAAGTGCAGCCCGCCCTCATTAGAAATTCAGACTGTACCACCAAGACGCATTATGTCCACATGGATTTTTTTTTCCCCCCTCCTTGCTTGGCAAGAACATACGGACAGATACTTAAAATAATGTTTCTTTTCTCCTCTTTCTAATTCTTGCTTGTGGCGAATGTCTAGCCGGCTAGCCCACCTCAGGATACAAATTTCCCACATCTTGAGGGTCACCTGGATGGGCCCAGTTCATCAATCACGCAGAAGCCCCACCATGAGCACGGGGGAGGCCCAGAAGGATGGTTTTCCCCACACTGACACTCTACATTTCAAACGGATCAGAAGACCAACCCAAGTACACAAAGAACCTCTGGCCCGATTTCTGCAAGTCTTAGAAATGATTCTTTTCGTCATAAAAGTTTTTAATGCTCCTCAGCGACCCTAGACACTTAATCCCAGGGGCAGAGGCCTCGGTATCCAGACCCTACGGCCCTTCTCCTATCTGCCTTTGTCTCCTGGCACAGCCTCGCTGGGAAGGCAGGGCTGAGTCTCTGGCCGAGGCTAAGGGAGCAGGAGAGACAGCTCGGCCCCTCCGGAGGTCTGCTGTAACGGGCCAGGGTGACTGTGCCCTGTCGCTGTCGATCTCTCCACATCTGAATCACGACTGTTACCTCCTGCCAACAAGTCAAGTTCTCCGTCTAGTAACTGAGCCCAGTCTAGCTGGACCTTCCCAGAGCCATGCTGCCCTCCCTCCCTCCCTCCCTCCCTCAGGCTAAGGTCTGTGGCTGTGACGCCAACGGACACTGACCCTTCTCCCGCCCAACCCACTGGCCGTAGGAGGGTCTCACCATTTAACACCGCACAGCCTGTGCCACCGCACGCGGCCTGCTTCACCCTGCCCACTCCTGAGAAGGGCAAGCACCGGGGCACGTTCACCTGAAGAGAGCAAGAACCACGCTGTTAGGAAGGCAAACTCGGGAATGTTCCACCTTGTGGACAAAGCACGGAAGTCCCGGTTTGTTCATTCAATCTACAGATATTTCCTGAACGTCCAGGATAAACTAAACATCTAACTGGGCACTGGGAACTCGACAGGGAACAGGAGACTCGGGCCCTCTCTCAGAGCGGGGTCTGGTGGAGAAAGCAGAAGCCGGTCAAAATTAACATGAAATTAATCTGCGCTGAGGAGAGTCCAGGGTCTCTGAACGTCGGGAACCTGATCTAGTTTGGGGGTAGGAGCGGTCAGGGAAGCACCAGGAAGGCTTCATTTGATCCTGTGACCTGAAGGATGAGCAGAGGTAACCAGGCAAGGGGAGAGAGGACATCCCAAGGAGTGGAGATGGCACGTGCACAGGACACCTTCGGGGAGTCTGAACAAGGTCGCAGTGGCTGAGCAGACGGGGGAGGGGGGATACGGAGCATAAGCTGGTGAGGAATGAGGCCAGATCGGCAGGCCCGTAGGCCACAGTAAGGAGCTGGTCTCTATCCTGAGCACAATGGGGAGCCAGCAAGGGTTCTGGGTAGAGAGGCGATGTCAGGGGACGTGGGAGCCAGTGGAGGACCAGGATGTGGGGGATGTGCCTGCATTCCCTGGTGGATGTACCCAACTCACAGCGCCCAGGGACGGCCGAGTGGAAACAGCAGGTGACGCTCAACAGATGCGTGACCCTGAAGAACAGTGTGGGCCCAACGTGTGAGCTGGGGAGTCACTGGCACACAGCCGGTAACTGCAGCCACGGGTGCGGGTGAGACCTCTGAAGGGACCAGACACAAGGAGAGGACCTCCAACGTGTAAAGCCCGGCACAGGAGGAGCACCAGAAAACGAGGCCAAGAAGAAACAACGAGGGAGTCGGGAGAGTACTTAGGAGTCGTTAGAGGGGCCCAGGGAGGAGTGTTTTAACAGACAGTCAACAGCTCATGATCAGGGTCAAAATGATCAGGGTCAAATGCTGCTGCGAGGTCAAGATGGATAAAGGCTGGGATATGTTCTCCAGAGTCTTGGCTATTGTGTGAGCAACATGAAGGCCCTGGTAGCCCAGTGAGAGGCTCTCTGCCAAGTGAGAAGGCTGGAAGCCAAGTGGAATGGACTGAGGAGTGAGGAGAGGGAGACAAGAAGTGAATGTGGCTCTGAGAGTTGGCCCTAGAAGTGGAGGCAAGGGTGGGTGGAGATAAGGGGTGGGGGGTGGGGGTGGGTAGAGATGGGGGAGGGGTGGGGGTGGGACAGGGGTGGGTAGATATGGGAGAGTGGAGGGGGAGATGGCGGCGGGGGGGGGGGTGGGGGGGTGGAGATGGGGGAGGGGGCAGGACTGGGTGGAGACCAGGAAACCCACACAGGGCTTCTACAGACAAAGGCCACAGGGGGTCAGGGGTAAGGATGGCTGGGGAGGGACCAGTGGAGAAGGGGAGGTTGAAGCTATGGAGAAGGCCCCGTACATGGAGCAAAGCTCCTGAGAAGGCGGGAGGAGACAGGACCCGGGGCCCAGGGTGGGAGGCGCCTTCCCCCAGCCCGCCCCCTGCTACAGAAGGGGTGGGCCTGGCTGGAGTGTAAAGGGCTCGGCGTGGGAAACTGGGGGCACTCCCATCTGACAGCACTTGTTTTCTCTACTAATTGGGGGCCAGACACGACACGAGGGTCGGGGGTTTAGAGGATGAGGTGCTGCCCACTTAGCTCTCCAGCAGGACTTGGTGTTGGTGCCTCCACCGAGGCCGAACCCCGGAAAGACACACCTGAAGTGCTTCAGTGGCGGCCACGAATCATTACGGAGGTACTTTCAGATGCGGACAGCTGGAGGCTGACAACCCCTCAGTTGACTCAGAAGGAACAGGCGGCCTCACTGATCCAGAAAGCGCCTGCCTGGACGAGGCGAGGCGGTCAGAGGGTCTCTACCTGCCCCTGCTCTGGCACGACGCGCTCGGCAGACACCGAGGAACACGCCGGCACAGGGCCTCCGGGAACACCCCGCTGCCGTCACCGACAGGACGAGGCTCGGGCCACGGTTAGAGTCGGGCCGCGGTGGGCTGCTTCCAAGACCCGCGCCCCCCGCCCCCGCCACGCACACCCGAGTGTAACCCTGCCCTCGTGTGGGGCTGGACCCCCCGACTGGCTTCCGACGAGCAGAGTACCGGGGAAAGCAAGGCGAGGCCACTGCCAAGACTAAATTACGAAACGCTGGCTTCTGTCTCACCGGCACTCTCTCGCCCTCTCCTTTGCCTGCTCTGATGAAGGCAGCTGCCATGTTGGGAGCTGCTACACAGAGAAGCCAGGGACCAAGGGAGCCTTGGCCGACAGTCAGTAGCTGGCTAGCCAGCCACCAGCAAGCAACTGGGGCCCCAGTCCAACAGCCCACGAGGATCCGCACCCTGCCAACAAGCACCGGGGTGGTCCTGGGAGCGGGGCTTTCGCCCGCGGAACCCTACGATGCCTGCAGCCTTTGGGGGACCAGGGCCAGAAGACCCGGCTAAGCCACCCCTGGATTCCTGACCCACAGAAACTGTGAGGTAATGAATGCGTGTTGCTTTAAACCCCTAAGTCTGGGGTTTAAACTAAGTTGGGGTTTAAACATATCGCTGATATGCAGTGATAACAATGCCACGACACCGGACGTGTCCCCCACAGGAAGGCCGCGGGAGACATTTTTCTCAGGACTGGTAGCAGGAAGTGCGACACTCTTCCCGAAAACAGCATTTGTTTGTCTTATAGAAACAAAGAATCATTTACATGGGTACGTTTTCTTCTCTGCTTTGGCTACTAGGAAGCTCAGAACCAAACCTGCAACTGCTTCTAGCCACTGTGTCGGACCCCAGGGAACGCGTTCTCATCTTCTTCACTGGCTTTTAGTTTCTCTCGGTGCTGATCTCTTTATCAATATACATTTAAAACCCTCTGTACCTTGTCAGCAATTTGGTGGTATTAAGGAATGAAGTATGTTTTTTAAATAGTCCTTATCTTTTTTTTTTCAGTTTATTTATTTTGAGAGATAGACAGTAAGGCACAGACAGAGAGGGAAAGAGAGAATCCCAAACAGGATCCACGCCTAGCATGGAGCCCGACGCGGCACTCGATCTCACGACCTCGAGATCGTGATCTGAGCCGAAATCGAGAGTCAGACGCTTAACGGACTAAGCCACTCAGGCACCCCAGTCCTTATCTTTTAGAAATATGTATGGAGACTTTTATGGATAAAACATGACGTCTGACCTGAGCCTAGGCGGCTCGGTCGGTTAAGCATCCAACCCTGGGTTTCGCCTCAGTTCACAATCTCATGGTTTGTGGAGTTTGAGCCCCGCCTCGGGCTCTGGGCTGACGGTGCAGAGCCTGCTTGGGATTCTCGGTCTCCCTCTGCCGCACTCGCTCTCAAAAATAAATAAGTAAACTTAAAATATATACACAGACCTGGGATTTGATCCCAGGAATAATCCAGGGCAGAGGAGCAGATGGCAACAAACACTGGCCATTAGGGCATGGGGCTTTTGCGGGGGGGGGGGGGGGGGGGGGGAGGGAGTGCGGCAGGTAATGAAACTGTTCTGGAATTAGCCCACTGCACAACCTGTGACTCCGCTAAAACCCACCAAATTCTACACTTGAAAATGGTGAATTATATGTTTTCTTCTTTTTTTTTTTTTTTTTTTTTAATTTTTTTTTAACGTTTATTTATTTTTGAGACAGAGAGAGACAGAGCATGAATGGGGGAGGGTCAGAGAGAGGGAGACACAGAATCTGAAACAGGCTCCAGGCTCTGAGCTGTCAGCACAGGGGCCCGATGCGGGGCTCGAACTCACGGACCGCGAGATCGTGACCTGAGCCGAAGTCGGCGCTCAACCGACTGAGCCACCCAGGCGCCCCTGTTTTCTTCTTTTTAAATGGGCCATTAGTTGGTAATCGTTGAACACGGCTGAGAGATACATAGAGATTAATCATGCAGGGAGCTCTACTTTTGGTTCTTATTTGCAATTTCCCTTCACGTTTAAAATCCTGCCGTACTGTACTGACTGCAGGTGACTCCCTTCAGTGAGGAGGAGGGCGCGGTGACCAGAGAGGCCACGGGCAGTGGCTTCTGAAGTACTGTGAGTGTCCCACTGCTTGCGGCGAGGGGGCGGGGGACACAGGCATCCTCATCCAGGTGCAGACTCGGGATCTGCACCCTTTTGGGGCACTCATGTTACACTGCAATAAAAAAGCACAGGGCGACCCCACGGGAATGACATGAACAGCCTCGTACCCCTCGTGAGACGGGGTACACGGCCACACCTATCAGCCTGCTCTAGACCAGGACTATCGCATCAAAGGGTTGATAACGATGGCTTTGAACCCACGCTTTCTTTCCGGACTCCAACGAGATGGCCAAGGAGAGGCGGTCTTACAGGTGGCCAGGCCTTCACAGCCTGAAGGCCACACTTTGCTGAAGAACTTCTTATAAACACCCTTAACGCTTCGTCGTCTCCAAATCCCCCAGCCCGGCCGTAAGCGACCGCATACCTGCGTGGAGTCCGTGACAGAGGCCAGCTGCAGGTACTCGGAGTTTCCCCAACCGAAGAGGCCACCCTCAGCAGACACGGCCAGGCAGCAGTCACCGTAGGTGGCAAGCTGGACGACGTGCACCCCGGCCAGGTCTCCGCCCAGCTTGGTGGGTACGCTGGTGATATTGTAGTGACCCAGACCTAATACAGTGGGGAAGCGTTACTCTCGATTACCGACTCTTGGAACACTTTCGTAGACTTACTACGCGCCAAGCACAGTTTTGAACGCTTAATAAACATCAGCTCGGAAATGAGAATCTGCCTCTGCACTGTCTGCAACTTCCTTCCCCGGGCTCACTCAGTGCAGGATAAACAACGTAACAGTCACTGTTTATTTGTAAAACCCTTGAGACAGAGTCTGATTCACGCGAGAAACCCCTGTGAGACAGAATACCACTACAGTGAGACCAGAAGACACTATGACAACACACACAAAGAATTCTCAACCAGCAATCTCTAATGTACTGCTGGACTTGTGAGAAGATAAAGGACGTCTCTGAGAGTGTATCCCACCTCAACCCCCCAACATCGCCCCCCAAAATCACAGCAAACCGAAACTGGCAACCTGGCATGGCAGAGGAAAAGACAGGGCTGGCCAGAGGATATCAGGACGCATATCACTGCCAGCACTGTGATGGCGTTAAGCCCTGGGCAGACCAAGGCAAAATGCACAGCACGGACTCCCGCCTTAAACCAGGCTTCTGTAAATAAATGTTTTTTAAAAACAAAACAAAAACAAAAACACAGGGGTGCCTGGGTAGTTCAGTCTGCTGAGCGTCCGACTTCGGCTCAGGTCATGATCTCACGGTTTGTGGGTTCGAGCCCCGCTCTGGGCTCTGCAGTGACAGCTTTGAGCCTGGAGCCTGCTTCGGATTCTGTGTCTCCCTCTCTCTCTCTCTCTGCCCTTCACCCACTTGTCCCCCCCTCCTCTCTCTCTCAAAAATAAACAAACATTTTTTTAAATAAAAATAGGCCAGGCTTCCGCAAAGGGACCCAGAGCAGCATCAGAATGGCAGCACCCTTTAGCAACAGGTAAAAGCAAATCCGAATCCTCCCTGGAGGAATGCATCTCCAATTAAGGCCCTGAGAATTTCCACCAATTCAATTCAATGAAATATGAGCCCACAGTTAAAACTTACTAAACACATAAGGAAGGATGGCCCTATGAGTCAGAGAGTAAACTGAACCAACAAACTACCAACTGACGGCCTCCGGGTTTCAGACCCTGGGATTATGATGTACAAAATAAAAACAACTCTGTGTGCAATGTTTACGCAAATAAAAGCAGGAATACGAGGCTATCGAAAATGGCCAGGTACATCTGAAAAGGAAGCAATAAGAAATGAAAAAAAAGACAGCTAAAATTCAAAATCCAAACAGATGGACAAAAAGGCAAGCCACCGTCTGGGAGAAAACACATACAACACTAGAACTGCAAAGAATACAGATGAGGATAAAGAATTCCTAAAAATCAATAAGCGAAAGACACATAAGTCAACAAATGAGCAAAGAACACCATGTACATTTCAGAGAAGAGAAAATAAGACTGGCTTATAAATGTGTAAAACGGTGGTCACTCTCAAGCAGTTTTTCGGAAAACGAAATTGAAACCTCAATGAAATACGAGGTCACACCCACGAGACAGGGAAAAACTTCAAACTGGACAATACCAAGCCCTGACGAGGCAGTGAAATACCACCCTGTGGCCGGGGGTGACTTATTACGACTATTTTGGAAAACAACCGTTTGAAAACAGCTCTAACCCACGGCCACTCAAGGCATCTTCACGAGAGCGACGAGAGCTGTGGAACACGTGACCAAGGAGACAGACAGACGGCCCCAGAAGCACTGCTTGACATGTAACAAAAAGTTGTAAACCATCCAAACATCCATCAACACGAAACTGAATAAATGGAGGTATATTCCGTGGTAGGATGTCATCCAGCTATAAAAATGGACTGCATTCAGCAAAGAAGCAGAATACAAAATCAACACAAAGAAATCAACTGCCTTTCTCTACACTAACAATGAGCAATCCAAAAAACAAAATTAAGGGGCTCCTGGGTGGGTCAGTTGGTTACGCCTCTGACTCTTGATTTCGGCTCAGGTCATGATCCTCGGGTCACAGGATTGACCCACACAGTCAGCACCTGGGATTCTCTCTCTCCTCTCTCTGCCCCTCTCCCACTTGTGCACGTGCACACATGTGCATTCTCGTTCTCTCTCTCAAACAAATATTTTTTTAAAAAAGAAAAGATAATTAAAGAAGACAATTCTATTTACAGTAGCATCCAGAAGAATAAATACTCAGGAATTAACTCAACCAGCGATGTCAAAGATGTGTACAAGGAAAACTATTAAATACTGCTGACGGAAATTAAAGAAGGCATAAATATGTGAAAAGACATCTTATGGGGGCGCCTGGGTGACTCAGTCGGTTAAGTGGCCGAATTCGGCTCAGGTCATAATCTCACAGTCCGTGAGTTCGAGCCCCGCGTCGGGCTCTGTGCTGACAGCTCAGAGCCTGGAGCCTGTTTCAAATTCTGTGTCTCCCTCTCTCTGACCCTCCCCCATTCATAATACTCTGTCTCTCTCTGTCTCAAAAATAAATAAACGTTAAAAAAAAAAAAAAAACATGTTCATGGGCTAACAGATCTAATATTGTTAGGACGTCATTACTATTCAAAGTGATCTACAGACTCAATGCAATCTCTACCAAAACCCCAATAATGCTTTTTACAGAAATATTTATCCTATTATTCATACGAAATCTCAAAGGACCCTAAATAGCCAAGTGATCTTGGGACGACTCACACTTCCTGATGTCAAAGCTGCAACAGTCCAAACAGGGCGGCAGTGGCATAAAAGACAGACATAGAAACCAATGGAATAGAACAGAGAGCCTAGGAATGAGCCCTTGCGTTTATGATCACGTGATTTTTGACAAGAGTCCCAAGACCGATGGGGAAAGGGTAGTCTTTTCAACAAACGGTGCTAGGAAAACTGGATATCCACCTGCACAGGAATGAAGTTGGGCGCCTACCTAACACCACGTACAAAAGTTACCTCCAAATGGATCAAAGACCTACACACAAGAGTGAAAACCATAAAGCTCTTAGGAGAAAAACAAAGGGCGAGAGCTTAACGACACCGGGTTTGACAACGACTTCTTGGAAATGACCCCAAAGGGATAGGCAACAAAAAACAGACAAACCGGACTCACTACCAACAGGGTAAGAAGGCAACCCACGGAATGGCAGAAAACATTTGCAAATCATATATCTGATAAGGGATCAATATCCAGAACATAGAGAGAACTCCTAAAACTCTACACCACCACCAACAAACAACCAAAGAAAACAAAACCCAAAACCCCAAACAACCCAATTAAAAACTGGGCAAAAGGACTGGAACACACGTTTCTCCAAAGAAGACATCCAAATGGCTGCTAAGCCCAGAAAATGATGATCAACATCACTGAACACTAAGGAAATGCAGATCAAAACCATGAGTTATCAATTCACATCCATTAGGACAGCTTCCATCAAACAAAACAAAAATTAAAGGTGGACACCTGGGGCGCGCAGCTGGCTCGGTCAGTGGAGCGTGTGACTCTTGATCTCGGGGTTGTGAGCTCGAGCCCCACGGTGGTTGTGGGGATTACTTAAAAATAAAAATCTTTCTTTTTTTCATTCTTTTTTTTTTTTTTTTAAGTTTAGCTTATTCATTTTGAGAGAGAGTGAGCGAGCCAGGGAAGGGCAGAAAGAGAGGGAGAGAGAGAGAATCCCATGCAGGCTCTGCACTGCCGGCACAGAGCCCGATGCAGGGCTCGAACCCATTAACCACCAGAGCATGACCTGAGCTGAGATCAAGAGTCGGATGCTTACCCGACTGAGCCACCCAGGTACCCCTGAAATAGGTCTCAAAAGTCTACGTCTTTATTTTTTTTTTAATTTTTTTTTTTTTTTAACGTTTATTTATTTTTGAGACAGAGAGAGACAGAGCATGAACAGGGGAGGGTCAGAGAGAGAGAGGGAG
Organism: Neofelis nebulosa; assembly: GCF_028018385.1. Classification (NCBI taxonomy): domain Eukaryota; kingdom Metazoa; phylum Chordata; class Mammalia; order Carnivora; family Felidae; genus Neofelis; species Neofelis nebulosa. The sequence goes on along the minus strand of NC_080799.1, from coordinate 11,039,688 downwards.
ACACAGAATCGGAAACAGGCTCCGGACTCTGAGCTGTCAGCACAGAGCCTGACGCGGGGTCATGACCTGAGCCGAAGTCGGCCGCTTAACCGACTGAGCCACGCAGGTGCCCCATCAAAAGTCTACATCTTTAATTGGGTAGTACTCTCACAGGTGTTGATTTTATTACCACGTTTTATAATTTACATTTATGTTGCCTATCACTATTTTCTTTTTTGTATTTTTTTTAAAGATTTGTAAGTAATCTCTACACCCGACAGGAGGCTCAAACTCACAACCCTGAAGCCAGAAGTCGTATGTTCCACCGAGCCAGCCAGACGCCCCACCTGTTGTTTTTTATTGAGATAAGGTTCCCATGACACAAATTCACCACTTCCACTCTTCTGAAGTGTACAACTCAGCAGTTTTTAGTACATTCACGATGTTGTGCCGTCACCTTTAATGAATACATTTTCGTCACCCAGAAAGAAATCCCCTCCCCATTAAGCACTCATTCCTCACTTCCCCCCTCACCCTCAGCCCTGGAAGCCACTATACTTTCTGTCTCCATGGATTTGCCTCTTCTGGGCACTTCATATCAATGGAATCCCACAACATGTAAGCTTCTGTGTCTGCCTTCTTTCACTTAACAGCATGTTTTCAAGCTTCGTCCACGTTGTAGCGTGCATTAGGGCTTCGTTCCTTTTTAGGGCTGAATGATATTCCATTGTATGGATATACTGCATTTGGGGGCTTGGTTGGGTTAGCTTGACTTTGGTTTGGTCTGGTCTGGAAAAGACCCAACGCAATTCGTCTCCAATCCTTCCCTGCACCGTCCCCGGGATTCCCCGTGCAGCTGAGCGGGTGAGCGGCATGTGCGAATCCGGGTTTAGGGGGATCTGAAGTCCAAGTGTGCGACTCTGAGTTCTATGCCCTGGAAGTGCTTCCACAGGGCGCTAGGCAGTCTGTATAGCACAGGACTGGCAAAAGGGTATTTGTGTAAATGACACCTGCCACGGGACGGACGTGAGGAGGGCAGGCATTCGGGGTTGGGCCGTGGGCAGAGATAAATGAGGCTGTGCTTACTTCTTCCACTGCTGGAATTTTTCCCTGGTGTGTTGGCTTTTTTTTTTTTAATTTGTTTATCTTTTGACACCCCCCCCCCCCCCCGCTTTAAATAAAATGAATGTGTGCCGTTTATCCATTCAACAGCTGATGGACATTTGGGCTGTTTCTACCTTTTGGCTGTCATAAGGAATGTTGCTGTGAACATTTGTGCACAAGTTTTTGTGTAGACAAATGTTTTCATTTCCCGTGGGTCCCCGGCTAGGGGTGGGACTGCTGGGTCAGATGGTAATTCTATGCTCAACTCTCTGAGCACCAGCCAAACTGTTTTCCACTGCAGCTGCACCATTTGACAATCCCCCAACAATGTCTGAGGGTGCCAATTTCTCCTAAGCCTTGCCAACGCTTGTTATTTTCGGGGTTTTTTAAATAGTAACCATCCTAATAGATGTGAAGTGGTATCTCATTGTGAAACCAATTTGCATTCCCCTAATGACTAATTAATGAGGATCTGTTCCACATGTTTATTGGCCATTTGTAGATCTTTGGAGAAATGCCTTCACAAAACTTTTGCCACTTTTTTTTTTGGGGGGGGGGGGGGCGGAAAGAGCAGTGGGGAGGCAGAGAGAGAGGAAGACAGAATCCCAAGCAGGCTCTTGCACTAGACACGGGGCTCAAACCCACGAACCATGAGACCACGACCTGAGCCAAAATCAAGGGCCAGACGCTTAACCAACTGAGCCACCCAGGTACACTATCTTTTGCCATTTTTGAATTAGGTTGTTTTATCTTGCTATTGGGTTGTAAGAGCTCTTTATATATTCTGGTCCTAGACCCTTACCAAATATACAACTTACAAATATTCCTTCCCATTCCGTGGGTTATTTTTTCACTTTCTTGGTAGCATCCTTTGATGCATAAAACTTTTTCATTTTCGTAAGCCCAATTTACCTATTTTTCCTTTTTCGCTTATGCTTCGGGGATCATATTTAAGAAATTGCTGCCTTGGGGCGCCTGGGTGGCTCAGTCGGTTAAGCATCTGACTTCGGTTCAGGTCACGATCTCACAGCCTGTGAGTTCGAGCCCCGCATCGGGCTCTGTGCTGACAGCTTGGAGCCTGGAGCCTGCTTCGGATTCTGTGTCTCCGTCTCTCTCTCTGTCCCTCCCCCGCTCGTGCTCCATCTCTCTCTCACTCTCTCAAGAATAAATCAACATTAAAAAAAAAAAAAAAGAAATTGCTACCTAATCTGAGGTCTCAAAGAGTATACCCACGTTTTCTTCTAAAAGTTTTACAGTGTTAGCTCTTAAGTGGACTTTGATCCATTTTGAGTTCAAGTTTATTTATTTATTATTTTGAGAGAGCACGCATGTGTGCACACACGAGTGGGGGAGGGGTGGAGAGAGAGGGAGAGAGAGGACCCCAAGCAAGTTCCACACTGTCAGCACAGAGCCCGATGCAGGGCTCGAATTCACGAACCACAAGATCATGACCTGAACCAAAGTCAGATGCTTAACCGACTGAGCCACCCAGGTGCCCCATTTTGAGTTCATTTTTATAGATGGTGTAAGGCAGAGGTTCAGGTTCGTTCTTTGGCATGTATGTAACTAGTTGTCCCAGCACCGTTTGTGAAAGACTTTTCTTTCCCTCACTGAATGGTCGTAGCATTCTTGTCAAAAATAATGGATCACGTAAAGAAACTACGGTATACAGGTACAATGGAATATTACTCAGCCAGAAAAAATAATGACATCTTGCCACTTGCAACAACATGGATGGACTCTGACAGCATTATCCTAAGTGAAATAAGTCAAACAGAGAAAGACAAATACTGTATGGTCTCATATATATGTGGAATGAATGAATGAAAGAGAAAGAAATGGTGAAGGAAAGGCAGACAAACAAGCTCATAGATACAAGAGAACAGACTGGTGGTTGCCAGAGGTGGGGGTGGGGTGTGAGCAAAGTGGGTAAAGGTAGAAACTTCCAGTTATAAAATAAGTAAGTCCTGGGGATGTAGTGTACAGCATGGCAACTACAGTTAATAATACTGTACTGCAGGGTGCCTGGGAGGTCTGACTCTTGATTTTTGGCTCAGGTCATGATCCCAGAGTCATGGGATTGAGTCCCACATTGGGGCTCAGCATGGAACCTGCTTAAGATTCTCTCTCCCTCTGCCCCTCCCCGCTCGTGCTCAAGTGCGCACACACACACTCTCTCTCTCTCTCTCTCTCTCAAAAAATAAAAATAAAAAAGGGCACCTGGGTGGCTCAGTCGGTCGGGCATCTGACTTCAGCTCGGGTCATAATCTCACAGTCTGTGGGTTTGGGCCCCGCGTTGGGCTCTGTGCTGACAGCTCGGAGCCTGGAGCCTGCTTTGGATTCTGTGTCTCCCTCTCTCTCTGCCCCTCCCCTGCTCATGCTCTGTCTCTCTCTCTGTCTCTCAAAAATAAACATTAAAAAAAATTTAAATAGGAGCGCCTGGGTGGCGCAGTCGGTTAAGCGTCCGACTTCAGCCAGGTCACGATCTCGCGGTCCGTGAGTTCGAGCCCCGCGTCAGGCTCTGGGCTGATGGCTCGGAGCCTGGAGCCTGTTTCTGATTCTGTGTCTCCCTCTCTCTCTGCCCCTCCCCCGTTCATGCTCTGTCTCTCTCTGTCCCAAAAAAAATAAATTAAAAACGTTGAAAAAAAAAAAAAAAATTTAAATAAGATGAGCACATAAAATCACACCTATGGTATTATTATGATATAAGAGAGATGTACATGCATGAACAATAACTGGAAGAAAACACAAAACAGTGAACAAAGGTGATTTGATGCAGTGGTAGGATGATGGAGGATTTACACAACACTGAAATCTTAAATTTGAAAAACAAAACACACACAAAAAAGAAATAACTCCTGGGGCGCCTGGGTGGCTCGGTGGTCGGTTGGGCGTCCGACTTCGGCTCAGGTCATGATCTCACGGTTCGTGAGTTCGGGCCCCGCATCGGGCTCTGTGCTGACAGCTCAGAGCCTGGAGCCTGTTTCGGATTCTGTGTCTCCCTCTCTCTCTGCCCCTCCCCTGTTCATGCTCTGTCTCTCTCTGTCTCAAAAATAAATAAACATTAAAAAAAAAAAAATTAAAAAAAAAAAAAAGAAATAACTCTTAAATGTGAAGGCCCTCCCTTCAGACAAATACCAAAACAAGAAAAGGATTAGATAAGCAGGGTTAATACCTCCCGCCCTTAATCACATTCTCGTCAAAACAGTTAAAATCGAGCTCCCTTTAGATGGCATTTGTGCAGCTGTTTGTTGAGCAGCGGCCGTAACCCTGTCCCCAACCCTTCATGGGTTGTTCGCCGTGGGAGCCGGGGGTGAGGGGAAGGAGACAGAAGAGTCTAAGGAAGGGGGGTTCTGGCCCACGAGAGCCCTACAGCCCACAGCCCCCGGGGCGCCACCCCGGGGTGGGGGTAGGTCACCCACCTGTTTGCCCGTCGGCACCCCAGCCACACGAGTACACCTCTCCTTTATCTGTCAGGAACAGGCTATGGTCCTGGCCACAGACGACCTACCGGACAAACAGAGAGGAGGCCGATGAGAAGAAATCCACGGAGGCGCAGGATCCCGGTGGACGGACCCACAGCTTGCCACGAGCCCTACAGCAGCGAGCGAGACGGCCGGGTCCGGCAGGCTGCCCCGCTCGGCCTCCGCATCTTACTCATCCCCAGTCCGCCTCAGCCTAGCGTTTGCGTCCCGCTCCCCGAAACTGCTCCTGCTACAGCCAAGTGCCGGACGTGCCGAGGAGACCCTCCCCTCCGCCCCACCCCTGGGGGACCTCTCCCTTCTCCGTAAGCCTTTCTTTCCCCCCTTCCGCTCCTCTGCCTCTCTCTTTGGCTCTAGCTCACCATCCGCCCTTCCGAGCCCTCAGGCTGCACCTCCTTCTGCCATGAAACCTCTCCTACCACCCAGCCCCGGTCTATCTGATACACCTGCTCTCCCTCCCACTCCACCCCTGACAGACTTGACAGACCTCCTGCGCCCAGAGCCCTTCGTGTACGCACCCGCTTATGTATCTAAGGATTTTTCATAAGTACTTACCACGTGCCAGGCACTGCAGCAGGAATGGAAATAAAATGGTGGGCCAGATGCAGCCAGCCTGGGACACACACAGAGCGCTGTGGGACACTGTGACACAGCTAGCCTCACTTGTCCCTGCCCCCTAGAGGGTTACCCCCAAACCTTATTACACTCTGTACCCCCATAACCTAGCGTAAATCAACACTCTCGTGACCTACAGGAGGCAGCCAAGACTTTTTACTAGAATAATTCACCAATTCAGAAAACTGCCCTAACCGAGTTGCCGTCACCCCACCCAGCTTTCACCCCTGCAAAAGCACCCCCGGGGGCTGGCTGAGTGGCTCTCAGCACGTGTCCCTTACCTGAACCACCTGACCTTCGAAGTCCTGCAGTCTAGTGACTCTGTGACTTTCGCTGCAGCCAGAAGCAATTTGGGGAGAAACAAGAGATACGGTCACGGCAAGCACCGTGTGGTCCTGCCCCCTCTTGTCACCCCTGATGGCAGCCCCCCACAGGCACACGGTAACTATTAGGGAAATTCTCAAGGTCAAATATAAGGCAGGGGTAGGCCTAAGCATGAAAGTAAAACAAAACAAAACAACATCCCTTCGGTGGTTTTTTTTTTTTTTTTTCAGTAGGCTCCACACCCAATGTGGGCCTGGAACTCACGACCCTGCGATCAAGAGTCACACACTCTACTGACTGAGCCAGCCAGGGGTCCCCCCTTTGGCAACTTTAACACAATGTCAGAGATGAGACTGGTATTTAGACCCAACCGTATAATGTGAGGAAGGAGAGGGGAATTCTTTTAAAGACTAAAACAAACAAGGGGCTCCTGGGTGGCTCAGTTGGTTGAGCGTCCGACTTCGGCTCAGGTCGTGATCTCACAGTTCGTGGGTCTGAGACCACGTTGGGCTTGCTGCCGTCAGCGTGGAGCCCACTTTGAATCCTCGGTTCCCCTCTCTCTCTCTGCCTCTACTCTGCTCATGCTCTCTAAAAAATAAGCAACATTTAAAAAAGTTTATGTGTTTTATATATATTATATATATTATATATTATATGTTTTATATTATATATTATATATTTTATATATTACATACATATTTTATATATTATATATGTTTTATATATATATATATATATATAAACACATAAATAATAAAACACAGAGGAATTTTAATTAATTAATTTGGTAAAAATAAAAAACTAATTGGAGGGGCACCTGGGAGGCTCAGTCAGTTGAGCATCCGGCTCTTGATTTTGGCTCAGGTCATGATCTCACGGTTTGTGAGTTGAAGCCCCACATCAGGCTCTGCGCGGAGTGTAGAGGCTGCTTGGGATTGTCTCTCTCCCTCTACCCTTCTCCCCTACTTGTCACTCTCTCTCTCTCTCAAAATAAATAAATAAACTGGGGCGCCTGGGTGGCTCAGTTGAGCATCCAACTTCAGCTCAGGTCATGATCTCATGGTTCGTGGGTGTGAGCCCCGCGTCAGGCTCTGTGCTGACCGCTCAGAGCCTGGAGCCTGCTTTCGGATTCTGTGGCTCCCTCTCTCTCTGCCCCACCCCCCCCACTCATACTCTCTCTCTCTCTCTCTCTCAAAAATAAACATTGAAAAAAAATTTTTTTAATAAATAAACTTAAAAAAAAACCTAACTGGAAATAAGTTCTACACACCACAATCAACGCTAGTCCGCCCTCCCTTCCACCAAGCTAATGTCCGGAGCTCAACCCACAACGGAACAATGGCACAGCTTTCCAGTGACTTCTCACTGCCCCTCTCAGGTATCAGGAAGCCTGCAGTTCCCTGCTCCATGGGTCCATCACTTAGTAACCACAGAGAAACGTTAAATGCTTAACGCAACTTGGGGAAGGGCAGTCCTTTGGGGAACTCACCTGTAAATTTCATCTTCGACCACGTTTCTTCCACACTGCCCATAAGAATTGTTTCCCATGCTGAAGACTGAAGAATACCACCACTGATTAAAACCATTCTGCAGGTTCATGGGATCCCTGCACGTCAGGACTGCAAGGCGGTCTCGGAAGTCATCTTAGTCCAACCGCTCATCCTCACCGCCTCCTGACCTCCTTCTCTGACAACCCCAGCCCGGCAGGCACACCCACAGGCGTGCTGGGGTTTAGCCCCGCACCAACAGCCTGGGCCACCGTGACTGTTCCTTCTGCCTTCCCCCCCAGGCCCTCGTCCCACCTCTCGAGAACTCCACGTTTTGAGGCCAGCCCATCCTGGGGAAGGCCCCAACACCCCCACTCCCTGGACCTGTCACTAGGTTGCCCTCCACATAAAGCTACTCTTGAAAGAGTTCCTGAACGCCACCGTGGCCTTTTCCCGCAAAGCATGCTTAGCCAGAAAATGAAATTGGAAAAATCTAGTCCAGTGGGCCTTTCCGTAGACACCATCGGTCTCTGGAGAAAGTCGGTGTTATCTGGACTCCGGAAGCCCACCGAATGAAACAAGTATTAGCAAACGGGCTTCTTTCAGTACAAGAGAAAGAGCTGTCTCCACACAGGCACGCGCACACACGCCCGCACAGCCCAGCTCGGGGACTTCACAGCAAAGCGAGCAGGAGGCCTTGCTGCGGTACGCGCGGTCACATTTCCAAATCCCTAAGGTTTTCGAAGAATCGCAGAGAGGAGAGAACACAAAAGAGCTAGCAGAGTCTGCCCAACGTGGTGACCCTGAGCCATCCTACCGATTCGCTGGGGAAGTGCCGACAGCCTCACTGATGAGGTGCGGTTCAAGCAAACGAGCCACTGTGGACCCAAGGGCAACCGCGCGGCTCCCCCACTCCCCCGGGGAACCCGGAGCAGGCCCGTTCACCTCCTTCGCGGTCTGTGAGGATGAGGGAATGGGCTCTGCCGCACGAGACCTGCAGCACCTGCGTGTCCTGGGGTCTGTCCAGAGGCAGCGGCACAGGCGAGGGCTCCAGCACATACTCGTATCCCCTGGCTGAAACGAGGACGGCCAGCGTCACAGCACGTCACACTGGCGGAGAGGCACAGCGCTTCGGGCGTTAGAGATCACCCCCCACACCACACTGCCCCGCGGCCAGAGATCAGAGCGGCTACTCAAGGCACGCAGGCGAGGGGCAGAGCGAAGCCCAGAGGCCCGGTCCCCATTTCTGGACCCACGACACCCTCCAGGACGCATCGGGCGGCTGAAAATCAGACAGAGTCTAATTAGCCTCCCCGCGTCAGCGAGCACCATTTGCGCCCAAAGAAAGGAAAGCATTTTGCTCCTGTCATACCCACTACCATTTCTCAGGAAGGAAAACAGCAGCATACACTGGACGATACTGCTTATGTTAAAGCTGCTTACGCTAGAAGGAGGCGGAAAGAACGCGTAGAGGCATCCGTGTGCCTATACGCTAAATCCCTCTAGAAGGAGACACTGGAAGCTGTGGACACAGGTTGTCTTCCCGGGGAAAAACCGCGTGGCTAGGAGGGCAGAGGCAGAAAGCAGCCTTTTCACCATACATTCTACCGCACTGTTGGGATTCTAAAGGTACACGAATATGCTCTCTGGTCAAAAAAAAAAAATTTTTTTAGGGGCAGCTGGCCGGTTCAATCGGTAGTGCGTGCGACTTGATCTCAGGGATTGTGAGTTCGAGCCCCATGTTGGGTGTAGAGCTTTAGTTAATTAATTAATTAATTAGGAATTTCTCATTTAATTTAATTTTATTATTTATTATCTTTTTTTTAGGAAAATGTGAATTTTAAGTAAGCAAGTGAGGGAGAACGTTTTTTAGAAGTCACTCTACAGAAGAACCCTAATGTTCTTTACAATCCTGCAGGAGAAGCCAGAATGGCCTACGTGGGGAATTCCCCTTACAGGTTTTAAACAAAGAGCTTTTCATTTTAACATCTGTAATGTTGACTGAGGTTAAGGTCTGCAAGTACCAGTTCTCAACTTGTCACTAACAACTCCCGTGGTTTCTCCTATGGACCCCGTGTTTAAAAAGACTCTACCGAAAAAACGGCACTGTTACGGTCACAAGAGCACGCTTGCTCATTTGTATTCGTCAGCGACTGATAGAATATTCAGAGAGACCTTTCGATCAGCATGGAGTAACTGCTTTATCACTATGAGATGATGTCATTCGAGGCAAAATCAAAGAAACTGGGCAATGCTGTCAGCAGACGCAGCCTCATTAGCTGAAAATATGTGGTGCTTCCAAATACTAAAGAGTGACTCACATACCCCATTACTCTCTGCATAGAGCCCGAAGGGCCTGGGAAGCAGTAATTACCTAACATTTAAAAGGAATCTGGCTCTAAAAAAGAGGGGAGGGAGGGGAGGGAGGGAAGGAAGGAAGGAAAGAGGGAAGGGTTGGAGGGTCAGTGGGTGGGTCCGGCTCTAAATGCAGCTATCAATTGACAGGAAATACAGAGGACAGAGGATCGTGTTAAATGGCACCACAGGGATACATTCAGCAAACTCCAGACTGGAGAATTCTATAGGGTAACCAGTGTGGTTTCTCTTCTTTTTGTTTTTATTTTTCAAAGATTTTATTTTTACATAGTCTCTGCTCAACCGACTGAGCCAGCCAGGCGCCCCTCATTTCTTTGTTTCACAAATAAAGCTGGATGACTTCGTTGCCAAAGTCATTTCTTCGGCCAATAAGCCTTGTTCAAGGAAAAAAAGATTAAAATAGACTTAAAAGAAGTCTTATCAACGGGGGGGGCGCCTGGCTGGCTGAGTCGGGACAGCCTGTGACTCTTGGTGTCCCGTGAGTTCCAGCCCCACACTGGTGTGGAGTCTACTTAAATAAATAAATCTGTACATACATACGTACATTGGTCTTATCAACTGATTGCAATGCCGGGACCTTATCTGGATACTGATTCAAACAAATGTTTAAAAACTGAAATCTACTGACATTGATGAGACAGCCGACCGCTTGAACACTGACTGGATATTTGCTAATATGAAGGGATCGTGTTGTTCATTATTTTTATGCATTTGCTGTTTTTTAAGGGTCTTTTATTTATTTTTTAGATACATACTGAAATGTTTACTAATGAAATTAACAATGTTGGGATTTGCTTCAAAACAAATCAGGATTGAGTTGGAAACTGAAGCTGGCCACAGGACATGGCATGCTTTACAGGACTCGGCCCATGTCTGTGCGTGCCTCTAGGTGCTCCCAGTAAAGGGCACAGCAAATGGAATGTGGCATCTCACAGCCGAGACTTCAGGACTTATAAAAGACTCTCGATATAAAACTAAGTGGGAAAAGGCAGAAAACATACAGTGATCCAAATTATGCAAAAAACGGGCACATGACTAAGAGAACAAGGAAACAACAAAAAGGTTTATCCAGGCGGTAAAGGTACAGCCGGCCCCCCCTTAACCGTGTGGGATACATCCCAAGACCCCCAGTGGATGCCTGAAACCTCAGATAGGACCAAACCCCACATATACTGTTTTTTCCTGTACGTACATATCCATGATAAAGGATAAGTTATAAACTAGACTCAAAAAGAGGAATACCCTTGCTTATCAGCAAATGCTCTTTAGCCTAAAGGTTCAGTGTCCTTCCCAATGAGGCTGATAATCTAGTCCAGATGGTCTCAAATAACATCCGTTTAAGACGCTATCTTTTCTGTTGTCCCAGTCTGGCTTATGTAATCATGTTCTGGAAAACAAAAGGGAGCTCTCTCAGACCAATCACGGCACAGGGAAGCCAAGGTGACAACACTCACTAGTATCCTTGCGGCTCCTGTGAAATCCAAGCTGGGAATCTTTGTTGAGTCCCATGCCCCAGACTTTCGTAACATCCTTGGTTTTAGAGGACAGCAATGTGAATCCGTAGCCACAGGCAGCAGATGAAATCTGAAAAAGAGTTTCATGAAACAGTGATTCGTGATAATCGAGTTTTCTCAGCAATAAATGAAGGTTCTTTACCCAAAGAACACGTGCTATTAACATAGCGAGTTAACATTTTTCTTTAAGATTTCCTTTTTAATTAATCTCGACACCCAACATGGGGCTCGAACTACAATCCCTGAAATCAAGGGTCCCATATTCTACCAACTGAGCCAGCCAGGTACCCCAAGTATAGCGACTAACATTTGCCGAACATTTATTGTGTTGATATGTAGTATCTCACTTAATCTTCATAAACACCCGAGAACGAGTTATTATCATCAACCCCATTCACCACGACACGGTCTTACATGGTAGTCAAGTGAAAACTGCCTTTGTTTGAATCTCAGGTCCACCCCTTACCAGCTCTGTGACCTGAGACAGATCACCTCTCTGTAAAACAGAAATAGTGTCTCTCGTACTGGGTTGTTGTAAGGACTAAATGAGTTAATAAAGCTGAAGCCTTATGATAAATAGTATGTGACTTCACCTAGAGCTGTACAATGTCCTGGTAATTATTATTGTTGTAGTAATAACAGTACTCTGCAGATGGGAAAACTGAGGTTCCTAGAGATTAACTACAGGCTATTGCTTCCAGAGAGCATGCTCTTAACCCTTATGTGGCACTGTGACATTCTCAAACCAGTGCCTAAAGAAGAATTCGTATCACAGCTACGGTGAATTTATTTATTATTTTTTTAAGATTTTTTTTTTTTAATGTTTTAATTTATTTTTGAGACAGAGAGAGACAGAGCATGAGCAGGGGAGGGGCAGAGAGAGAGGGAGACACAGAATCGGAAGCAGGCTCCAGGCTCCGAGCTGTCAGCACAGAGCCCGATGCGGGGCTCGAACTCACGGATCCCGAGGTCGTGACCTGAGCCAAAGTCGAATGCTCAACTGACTGAGCCACCCAGGTGCCCCAACATTTTTTTTTTTTTAAGTCATCTCTATACCCAACACAGGGCTCAAACTCACAACCCTGCAATCAAGAGTCATGTGCTCCTCCGACTGAGCCAGCCAGGCGCCCCCAAAATATTTCTTTTAAATGTGGTTTGCTTTTGCCTTGTTTTGTTGTCATCCACATGTGATTTTCCCCTCCTGTTGCCTTGTGATATCTTCTCCCACAATTTTCGTATGGAACTTACACACATGCAACCATGTTCAAAAAACCTCAGTTCTCTGGCCTTCTGGAGCCCCTACACTTCTGGAATGGCTCCAACTCCACAGAAATGACCCAGTGAGGAAGCAGGAGACACAGAAAAGGAATAAATCCTTAGGTGATACCTGGCACACTACAACTATTCTCTTTGCTTGTGATCATCTGTTTATTCAACAGTCAACAAATATCTCCTAAGTACCTACTATAATATTAAATCTACTAACAGGCAGAAGAACTTTGAATGATACCTACACACAGTCAGCATTACATAATTTTTGTGGTAACGTGCCATCGGGGGACTTCCAACTATGACGGTATGAAGAGGTTAGCAAATCTCTACCCCCAAAAAAGTACAGAATTGGACAAAATTGTGAAACAACAACAACCAAAAACAAACAAACAAACCTCAACCATTTCAGGGATGGAGAAATCAAAGGCAAATAGACTGAGAAATGTTTACTTGTGAAGCGCTGGGGTAGCTCAGCTGGTTAAGCATCCAACTAACTCTTGATTTCAGCTCAGGTCATGATCTTACGGTTTGTGAGTTCGAGCCCCATGTCAGGTTGATAGTGCAGAGCCTGCTTGGGATTCTCTCCTTCCCTCTCTCTCTGCCCCTCCCCTGCATGCATGCTCTCTCTTTCTGAAAATAAACAAATAAACATTAAAAAAAGAGGAAGAAATGTTTATTTGTGAAAGACTGCTAGAGGGGGAGCCTGGGTGGCTCAGTCGGTTAGGCGTCCGACTTCGGCTCAGGTCACGATCTCGAAGTCCGTGAGTTCGAGCCCCGCGTTGGGCTCTGGGGTGACAGCTCAGAGCCTGGAGCCTGCTTCCGATTCTGTGTCTCCCTCTCTCTCTGCCCCTCCCCCGTTCATGCTCTGTCTCTCTCTGTCTCAAAAATAAAATAAACGCTAAAAAAATTAAAAAAAAAAAAAAAAAGACTGCTAGAACTTCAGGTAACAAGAGCGGGAGTCTGCAGGTTTCCCGTCTGGGGCTGGACCATCTACTCCAGCTCAGTGCACAGGTTTGAAAAGGCCAGGGTTGATCACCTTTGTGGCCAGGAAGGAAAGACGTACTTTAGGATATAAGGTGAAAACTCATGCCTGGTAGTGAACTCACCGGGAAACAAACAAGGAAAACAAACCCACAACTCAGCCAGTCTGTGGTTGCGATCCTGACCGGGGGCAAGGGGAGAGGAAGACCAGCCAGAAGGGTAATGGAACGATCCTAGAAATGAAGTTGTCACAGAAGGCTCTCCACACATCCACGGCTGACAGGCAAACTCCACGAGGGGACATGGGAGACCCGAGCACGCAGGGCCACGTAAAGCCGAGGCAGACATGAGAACAGCCTGATCGCTGAACGTGGTCTCCAAACCTATACTCAGAATCAAAGGTAGAAGGTAGAAACCTTAGAAGCCCAAAGTGTTTGAGCACAACCTCTGCCCAAGTCATCGGCTGACCGCAAAAGTACACGGATGGGGGCGACACTCAAGAAGCCAGGCTAAAAAAAGGAGGGGGAGGGAGACAAATCAAAAACCTGAACAAAGACATCAGTGGCCGTGCACCACAGGGGAGATGGATTCTACAGACGAATACAAGTTACTTAAAAAACCAAAAAACAAACAAACAAACAAAAAACCTCAAGGGAAAAATATCAGAATCCAAAGTCATTCTAAAAGTCCAGGTTTTAACCAAAAAGGAAAAGAACTGCGAAGAAACAAGAAAGTGTGAACTATACAGAAGGGACAAAAGCAGCTGACAGAAACCAACACTAAGGGGACACGTGCTGGATTCATCAAAGACTTCAATAAACCATTGTTCAAAGAATATTTTAAAACCGTGTTTAAAGAACAAAAGGAAAACATGATGACAATGACTTCACAGCTATGGAATCTGAATGTAAAAATAAAAACATTAACAAGTTAAATGGGAGAGGGGGGGAGGGACACCTGGCTGACTCAATGGGTACAGCATCTGACTCTTGATCCCAGTGTCATGAGTTCAAGCCCCATGGTGAATACGGAGCCTACGTTAAACAGTTAAACGAGGGGCGCCTGGGTGCCTCGGTCGGTTAAGCATCCGACTTCGGCTCAGGTCGTGATCTCGCGGTCCTTGAGTTCGAGCCCCGCGTCGGGCTCTGTGCTGACCACTCAGAGCCTGGAGCCTGTTTCAGATTCTGTGTCTCCCTCTGTCTGACCCTCCCCCATTCATGCTCTGTCTCTCTCTGTCTCAAAAATAAATAAACGTTAAAAAATTTTTTTTTAAAATACTTAAAAAAAAAAAGTTAAACGGAATTTCTAGGGTTGTAAAGTACAGTAACAAAGAGAAAGAATTCTCTAACAGGCTCAGCAGCTGATGTGAGATGGCAGAAGAAAGAAGCAGTTCACTTGAAGAAATATCAAGTGAGATTATTCATTCCGAAGAACAGGGCGTAAAAAGAAGAAAAAAGAACAGTGACTCAGAGACCTATGACCTACGACACAACATCAAGTGTACCAACATCTATGTAATTAGAGTCCCAGGAGGGCAAGAGAGAAAGGGGAGGAGGAGGAAAACAAAACAAAACAAAACTTTAAAAAATGGCAGAAAACTTACAAATTTTGTGAAAACATAAATCTGCAGATCAAAGCTACTCAATAAGTCACAGTTAAACTGTTGACAGGCAAAGAGAAAAATCCTGAAGGCATCAAAAGAAAATGGACTCAGCAAGGACAAGGGAACAATAAGTTTAACAGCTAAGTTCTTATCAGAAACAAGGGAGACCAGAAACCAGAATGACATATTCAAAGTGCTGAAAAGATAAAAAGTGTCCACCAAGAATGAATTCTGATAGCAGGAAAGGCCCAAAGACTGAGCAAATTCAGTAGACCTGCCTTACCCAAGTCCTGAAGGGGGGCCTTCAGGCTGAAATGAAATGACAGAGCACCCGTTAGCGGAATTATAAAGGTAACTATAAAGCACTGCATGAATAAATCTTTTCTCTTTTTGTCCTTAAATGATTTAAAAGACAACTGCATAAAATAATAATGGTAAAATTGTATTACCGGGCTTAAAATGTATGAAGATGTAATGTGTATCACAATAACCACATAAAGGGGAGAGGAAGAAATGGAGCTTTGCTGGAACAAAGTTGCTCTAGTTTTTTTCAGAATTAGGTCACTATTAACCTAAAGTAGACTATGATAAGTTAAGACGGATATTATAACCTCAAGAAAGACCTCCTCAAATGTACAGCAAAACACCCAACAAAGGGATTTAAAAGGTACACTAGAAAAATACCTATTTAACACAAAAGAAGGGAGCAAAGGACGAACAGAGAAACAAGAAAGACATAGCAAAATGGCACATGTGATCCAACCACCTCGGTAATTACATTACAAGGACGTGGACTGAGTGACATCAGTGAAAATGGAAGGGCAACAAAGAACTGGCAAGCGTCAGAACCAATTTTTTCAGAACTCTGAAAATCACCCAAAGCAATCTAGGGAATGTTTACTCAAGAAAAGCAGCTGCGTTTCAGTAAGAACCGCAAGCTCTGCAGCATTTTAACTCAACCTATTCCCATCCACCTCTGCTCAGCTCTGCAGTGGCTCTGAAAACCAACAGCTCACAATTACAGCGCAAGCCAGCGGTCTTGCAGCCACTGGAGGGGTCAGAAAGGGACTGAAGCAACTTCAAAGCTCCACTCCCGGAGCATTCCCAACCATCTGTCTGGTGGATCCCCGGAAGACTCCATTCACAAGGCTCCATTGATTTGACCTGACCCAAATATCACTCGGTGCGAACAGCCTTTACCCCCAGGGATATCTGTTGAAAACAATCAGCGGCTAACGACGAACACTGCAGCTGCCTGAGCAAATAATATTTTAGCCAAGAAGTTACGGACTAACTTGACCTGACATCAACTCCGCCAACAGCCGAACACACATCCCTTTTCAGGCACACGTGGAACATTCTCTAGGGTAGACCGTACGCTAGGCTACGAAACAAAGTCTCGATACATTTAAGAGGGCTGAAAGTAAAGAAGGTATATTCTGTAGCCACAACGAAATTAAACTGTAACTGATCACATCCCCGACTCCGGGGGTGAAGTGCGAAGGACACCGGTCGGGCACAAAACGGGCACGTTTCGGCCAAACGATAAATGCGAGCAGCGCCCTAACGCCTTCCCCTGCCGGGCCTGCAGCCCGCTCGAGGGTCCTCCTCCCCGACGTCGGACCACCCGGCTTCCCAACTTCTCGCAGAGGGCCTCGGGGAGCAGCGGCGGAGGCCGGAGGGCGCGACCGAGAGAGGGAGGCGCGGCCCGCACCTTCTGGTCCAGCTCCAGGCGGTAAGGCACAGGTTGGATCCTGCGTCGCGGCCGCGAGCCGGCGCGAGGCTCGGGCCCGGCGCCGGGCAGCACGAAGGTGGGCACGCCCAGCGCCCCCGAGAAGCTGAAGCCCCACACGAAGATGCGGTCGGCACGGGCCGCGCGCTCGCCCACATATTGGAACACGGGCGTGTCTGCCTCGCGCGGGCTCCGCGAGCGCCCGGCCGCCGTCCAATGCCCTCGCCCCGGCCTCAGCTCCGGTCCCGACCCGCTCAGCCGCCACCCCGGCCGAACCCTGGCGGCCAGCGCCGCCAGCCCCATCCTCAGCTCCACGCCTCAGCGCCTCCTGGGCGCCGCCATCTTGCGTGACCCTTGGCCCCACTCCGTGACGTCAGAGTCCGAGGCCACGTCGCCTACTGGCTGAAGGCAAAGGCGCCGAGGGCTGCCATTGGCTGAAGGGAGGCGGGGGGCGGGGCGGAACCGGGGAGCGGCGAGCCTAAGTGGGCGGAGTGCCGGGCTGGGGGTTCGGTCGCTGATCTGCGCTCCTGAGCGCGGTCGGTCTCCGAGCTGCGCAGCCGGCCGAACGCCTCGTTATTGAGCTCCGGCAGGAGCGGAAGGCCTTTGTTGCTTGTCGATTAGCAGAGGTAAAACTTAGAGGTGGCCCGCTCTGCGCGAGTCCCTTGTGGTGGTCTCCCCTTGTCCCCGTTTTCCTGCCTTGTCGCAGCCTTCCCGTCCGCTTCCAGGACAATCAGTCGTGCTCCAGTCAGAGCGCGCTAGAGTGCAGCTCTTACGGGCGCGGGCGCTGACCCTGACCCTGCCGCCTTCCAGAGTGTTTCCTCTTCCCCAGCTCAACTCGCCCCATAGCCCCCCACGCCACTGGAGTCAGGTAGCTTTACTTGTAATTTCCGAATCCCAGGGCCGCTTCAGGCCTCCCTGCTTTGCACAGAGTGCCTCGAATGTTCTTCCCGCCGCCCTCTTCCCTGCAGATGTCTGGCAGACTCCTGCTAAGATCCGGCACCTCCTCAGAAGTTCCGTGAAGGAACCTGGGGACCTGGGTCTAGTCCTGGCTCTGCTACTGACTTGATAGGTATCTTTAGCAAGTTGTGTCCTTTTCTCTGGATCACACCTCTATAGGAAGGTTTAAAAAAAAAAAAAAATCAAAACGTGAAATGAATTTTTTTAAGTGAATGAGCTATCTAGACTTGACCTCTTACAGCCCGTTATGATCCATGATAGATGTTCCCAAATACTAGTCCCTAATGCTGAGGACAGACTGTCCCGAAACTGGGGACCCCGGGGGATGGTAGCGTTCCAGAACAGCAGAGCCAGGTAGCTGGACTTCGTCGTCACAAGTAAGGTAGGTAGCAACCGCAGTGGCCATGACACCAGCGATCTATGCCGTTGGCTGTCTGACCATGATATTCCAAAGGAGGAGGTATAAGGGCCGACAGCTACAGTGCTGCCTTGACTTGAGGAACCAGAAAAAATCTGACCCAGTTCTCAGACCAGAGTCCAGCAATTGTAAGGGAGGGAGAATCCACTAGAGGAGGGACCCCATAGAGCCAGCACAAGTAGAGGCAATACTCTAATCATTCCCCAAAGGCATTTGTGGTTATTTACCAGAGTTATACACTGGAGAAATGTGCGCAGTGACCCCAGAGAACCTGAAACGCTAGCAAGGACCCCAGTTAGAGTGGGAGCTTATGGGGCCAGGCAGAGGCATGTCTCTCAGTGGGTCAGGGTGTGCGTGGACCCCCCCCCCCCCCCCGCCGCCCCTGTGGAAATTTCCTTGGTTCTGAGCACACAATTGGGACAGACATACTCAGCAGGAGGTTCCCTCCTCCTGTCTTGACTCAGCCAGCATTAAATCAGGAGCCAGACCTGAGTGCCATCTTCAAAGATGAGGATTCAGGGGTGGTGGTTCCCCGTCTTAACCCCATTCAGTTCACTTGTTTGGCTCCTGCAAAAGCCAGATGGAGCACGGCAGGCAATGGTAATAAACTACATAAACTTAGCCAAGGGCATATAGCCCAATCATCACTGCTGTGCCAAGGGTAACGTTTTACTGGGCCAGATCAACACAGCTTCTGGAACTTAACTATGGGATACTGATCTGGTGGATGGGTTTTTCAATTCCAATGGTAAAGATGCTCAAAGGCAGTTTGCCTGTATGTAAGAAGGACAGTATTGGGGCGCCTGGGTGGCTCAGTCGATTAATCATCTGACTTCGGCTCAGGTCATGATCTTACAGCTTGTGGGTTCGAGCTCCCCGTTGGGCTCTGTGCTGACAGCTCAGAGCCTGGAGCCTGCTTCAGATTCTGCGTCTCCCTCTCTCTGCCCCTTCCCTGCTCACTCTCTGTCTCTGCCTCTCTCTCACTCTCTTGCTCTCTCTCAAAAATAAATAAACATTTAAGAAAAAAAAAAAAAGGACAGTATTGTACATTAACTTTCCCTGCCCTTTCACTCCTGGTACCTCCCAAATTAAGTATCTGTGTACAAGATCTTGTCTCCAGCTCTGCTTTTATTTATCAATCTGAGACATATATTGATAAAGAAGAATTATGTAAATGTTATCACATTGGTGAGGGTTCTCCAGAGAAACAGAACTAGTAGAAACAGGAGTCCCATGATCCACCTGCAAGCTGGACACTCAGGAGAGCCAAAGGTATAGTTCCCAGTCTGGGTACAAAGGTCTGAGAACCAGGAACAGTGGTGTAAGTCCCAGGTCAGACACACTCAGAAATAATGTTTAACCGTCAGTCTGGGCATCCCATAGCCCAGCCAAGTTGATGTATTTAATAGCATAATTAACCATCTCAGTTATTAACGTAGTTATAGAATGCTTACTCATGAAATGTGTATCCGGTTTTCAACTGTTCCTGCACAAACAGGACCATCCTTTTATCTGAGTTCATGGCCTCAAGTATCTGTTCTTTTACTGGCCATGATGATAGATTATGCTTTTAAAACATCCTTACTTGTCAGAATTTAAAAATTGATAACCTAGAGGCGCCTGGGTGGCTCAGTTAAGCTTCCGACTTCAGCTCAGGTCATGATCTTGGTGCTTCGGGCTCTGTGCTGACAGCTCAGAGCCTGGAACCTGCTTCGGATTCTGTCTGTCTGTCTGTCTGTCTCTCTCTCTCTCCCTCCCCCTCCCCTGCTCACACTCTGTCTCACTCTCAAAAATAAATAAGCATTAAAAAATGTTTTTTAATTGATAACCCTACGTAGGTCCCTTAAATTTATTTATTTTTTAAAGATTTTATTTTTTTAGGGGTGCCTGGGTGGCTCAGTCGGTTAAGCATCCGACTCTTGATTTTGGCTCAGGTCTTCATCTCATGGTCCCTGGATTTGAGCCCCATGTCGGGCTCCACACTGACAGCACAGAGCCTGCTTGGGATTGATTCTCTCCCCCTACCCCTCTCAAAAATAAATAAATAAATTTTAAAATTAAAAAAAAAAAAAACACATTTTTTAAAGTAATCTCTACACCCAACATGGGGCCGGAGATCAAGAGTCATGTACTCCATCAACTGAGCCAGCCAGCTGCCACTGGTCTCTTGAATTTATTGAACATTTGACTGTTAAAGTATATCCAAAAGATAGAAGCATTGGTTTGAGATTAAGGGGACAAGAGGCACAGTGATGGATTCTGCAATGTGAGCCACAGCCACTAGGTGGCAATGCTTGCCCATCAATTTTGTGTCTCTTGTTCACCAAGAAATGGGATAAAATCGACTAAAAGCCGGTTTTGCCAATGAAGAGCTGGGTTTGTAGTGACAACTGGGCCTTTATATTTTACTATCAAAACCTGGTTGTTTTATATACTGGCTGTATGCTAATTCTTGCGTTTCTGTCCATATGGTTGCTGGGGAAAAAGATGGTCCTACAGTGAAATATCAGCTCCCCTGGAGTATTAAAATATCTACTAGTGTTAACCAAGCTCAGTTTTTCCCCCCACCTATGATGTTTTCCTGTAGACGTTCTCATTTCTTTGTTACATTGGGATAGCTGAAATTCTCTGGTCTGGGAAAGAGTGAACCTACCGAGCCATATATACTTTAATTATTGTTATTAACTTTTAATTATGCAGTTAATATATGATGAAGTCTCTTTGTAAAATAATTACTTAAGTGATTTATAGCGATAAAGGTAAAGGCTCCTTCCCCCCCTCCCCCGTGTTTATTTTTGAGAGACAGAGAGTGAGCGGGGGAGGAGCAGAAAGGGAGAGGGAGACACAGAATCCAAAGCAAACTCCAGGCTCCAAGCTGTCAGCACGGAGCCCAACGCGGGGCTTGAACTCACAAACTGAGATCATGACCTGAGCCGAAGTCGGACGCTTAACCAACTGAGCCACCCCGGACGCCCCTAAAGGATAAGTGTTTCTTTAACCATAGCCCCACATGTATCCATTGCCATAGAAAAAATATTTTTAAGTTGTTCTTGCATGTGTGTTTAAAGAAAATGATGTAATATGTACCTCATTCTGCACCCTTGTCTTTTCACTCAAAACTATGTTGGAGATTATTATTATTTTTTTTTTTAGTTTATTCATTTTATTTTGAGAGAGAGGGAGAGCATGAGCAGGGCAGGGGCAGAGAGTGAGGGAGAGAGAAAGAGAATCCCAAGCAGGAAGCGTGAAGCCCAAACTCACAAACTATGAGATCATGACCTGAACCAAAATCAAGAGTCAGACACTTAACCAACTGAGCCCCCCCAGGAGCCCCTGGAGATACTTTCATAGCAATTTGTTTTCACTTAGCCCATTCTTTTTCACTCTTGCATATTAGTTTGAATAAGTCTTAGTTAACCATTCTTTTGGTGGATATTTGGTTTTTTTGTTTTGTTTTGTTTTGTTTTTTGTTTTTGTTTTTTGCTATTACAATATTACAATGAATGTTCTAGTACATGTTTCCACTTGCACCTGTGTGAGGGTGTGTCTCTTGGGTAGATTCTGGTAGAAGTGCCAGGTCATAGAATATGCTCATTTTAACTTTTTTCTTTCTTTTTTTTTTTTTAAGTAGGTTCCACACCCAACGTGGGGCTTGAACTCATGACCCTGAGATCAAGAGTCCCACGTTCTGCTGACTGAGCCACTCAGGTACCCCTGGGAAATGCTCACTTTAAAATTTTTGATAGCTATTTTCAATTCATTCTCCAAAAGTTGTGCTTCAGTAGTATGAGTTGATTCATTTTTTCTGTATACCCAGCACCTGATAGAAAGTTTTTAAAATGTTTGTCAGCCCGATACCTAAAGCATAGCTCTCACTGATTTTTTTTTTCCCATTTCTATAATCTCTAGGAAGGTCGAATAACTTGTGGTTACTGGCACTACATGAATTGTTTGGCCATTCATATCCTTGGGCACATTTCTGTTGAATTGTCTCGTATTAATTTTTGGGAGTACTTGATATAATCTGCATGAAACCTTTTGTTCTGAGTTGCAATATTTTCTCCTGTCTTTTTGCTTAATTTGTGGTGTCCTTCTTTCTACAAAATTTTATTTTTATGTAGTCAGCACTAATCTTATCCACTAGAGCTTTTCTTCTTATTGCTTTGCTTAGTTAGACTACCGGTTATATAAGATAATATAATTATGTTGTATAATATTTGTAAAACACCTAATCTAGTACTGCACTTTTATTTTTCATATTTAGATATGGAGTTAACTTTTGTGAATGATATAATTGTATATTTATTAATATTTTATCTGATATATGATTGTCCCCAAATAATTAACTGGCTATAACAGACTTTAAAGATTTAAAATGTCATTTATAGGGGTCCCTGGGTGGCTCTGTCAGTTAAATGTCTCACTGTTGATCTCAGCTCAGGTCTTGATCTCAGGGGCATGAATCCTACTTTAAAAAAAAATTTTTTTTTTTTTAAACATTTTATTTTTTATTTTTTTTTTAACGTTTTATTTTATTTTTTGAGACAGAGAGACAGAGCATGAACAGGGGAGGGGCAGAGAAAAAGGGAGACACAGAAACGGAAACAGGCTCCAGGCTCCGAGCCATCAGCCCAGAGCCTGACGCGGGGCTCGAACTCACAGACCATGAGATCGTGACCTGAGCTGAAGTCGGACGCTTAACCGACTGAGCCACCCAGGCGCCCCCCAAAAAAATTTTTTTAACATTTAATTATTTTACAGAGAGAGACAGAGTGTGAGCGGGTGAGGGGCAGAGAGAGAGGGAGACACAGAATCGGAAGCAGGCTCCAGGCTCTGAGCTGTCAGCACAGAGCCCGATGTGGGGCTTGAACCCATGAACTGTGAGATCATGACCTGAGCCGAAGTCCGACACTTAACCGACTGAGCCACCTGGGTGCCCAGGCATGAATCCTACTTTAAACAAACAAATAAACAAATAAACAAAATGTCATTTATAACATATGATGCATTTCTATATACAGGGGTCAATTTTTGGAGTCTGTTCCTTCTGATCTTTAATACAAGGGTTTCACGGCTACAGCTTCACACTATGCTTTGAGTTTTATTCAATCAAGTCCTCTTTGTTCTTTTACAAAATTGCCTTTGCTACTCATAATACTGCCATATAAATTTTAAAATCATCTTGTCAGTTGCATGAAAGATCCCTCTGGGACTTTTGTTGGAACTAGATTAAATTCATGACCTAATTGGGATAAAATCACTAACAAATGCCGTTTAACAATCTTGAGTCTTCCCATATCACATAAGTGTGTGTACTCTCTGCTTGAATGAATTCAACCCTTTGCTTATAGATAAGTTCGTCTATCAGTTTTCTGAGAACAGAACCTTCCAAAGTTTTAGGGCAATAATCTCCAAATCACTTTGATTATATATCCATATGGGTAAAATTTGTGAGCATGAAAAAACACATATGAATTATTTACACACATTACTGTCCTCATATGTACTTTATAAAACATACGAAGATACTATGCAAATAGTGTGATAAAGATTAAACAATATTTTTTTTAGTAAACAATAATTTTTAAATGAATGTCCTACTTTTTTTGATTTTTAAAGTGTATTTATTTATTTTGGAAGAGAGCGAGAGCATGCACCCGTGTGTGAGCACAGAAGCAGGGGAGGCACAAAGAGAGAGAAAGAGAGAGAATCCCAAGCAGCTCCACACTCCATGCTTTGCCCAACGTGGGGCTCGATCTCACAACCGTGAGATCGTAACCTGAGCCGAAATCAAGAGTAGGATGCTCAACCCAACTGAACCACCCAGGCACCCCTGTCCTGTTTTGTTTTCTAAACCATTTACTCTCATTAAAAATAGTACTGGTAAAAAAAAAAAAAAGGAATGGTAGGAAGCTAGCAGTCGTAAGATGACGTGAGAAGAACAGTGTGATGCACGTGCTTCATGATACAGAAATGTCAACGGCTGAGTCATCAATATCGGGGTAAATTTTTGTATAATAAACTGCACTCATTGAAACTGTACAGTCTGATGAATTTTGAGAACTACTCACTTGTGCGAGCACCACGACAGTTGAGGTGCAGCATGGTTCCATCCCCCTAAAAGCATCTTCTTGTCCTTTGTGGTCAATCCCTTTTTCCACCGCCGGCACTAGGAAATTGCTGTTTCCCCACACTGTGCGATACAGTTGATCTTTGAACAGTGGAGGGGTTGGGGTGCCCAGCCCCCATGCAGTCTAAAATCTGAGTGTAACTTCAGACTCCCCCAAAAAACTTAGGTAGTAATAACCTACACTTGACTGGAAACCTTACTGACAACACAGTCAATTAGCATACATTGTATGTTGTATGCACTATATATACTGAATTCTTCCAGTGAAGTAAGCTAGGGAAAAGAAACAGTCAAGAAAATCATTAGGAAAATGCATTTACAGGGGCGCCTGGGTGGCTCAGTCATTTGAGTGTCGAACTCTCGATTTCAATTCAGGTCATGATCCCAGGGTCATGGAATCGAGCCCCACATTGGGTTCCATGCTGAGGGCGGAGCCTGCTTGAGACTCTGTCTCCATCTCTCTCTGTCTCTCTGTCTCTCTCTCTCTCTCTCTCTCTCTCTCTCTCTCCCTCCTCTGCCACTGTCTCCCACTTGTGCATGCTCTCTCTTTATAAAATAAAATAAAATAAAATAAAATAAAATAAAATAAAATAAAATGGCGCCTGGGTGGCTCAGTCAGTTGAGTGTCTGACTCTTGATTTTGGCTCAGGTCATGATCTTGTTTAGTGAGTTCGAGCCCTGCATCAGGCTCGGTGCTGGGCATGTGGAGTCGGCTTGGGATTCTCTCTCTCCCTCTCTGCCCCTCCCCTGCTCGTGCTCTCTCTCTCTCTCTCTGTCAAAAATGAATAAACTTTTTTAAAAGATTAAAAATAATAAAAAGGAAAATACATTTACAGTACTTTTTGTTGTTTATTGAAAAAAATCCACATAGAAGTGGGCCCGTGCAGTTCAAATCTTTTTATTCAAGAGTCAACTATAGTTAGCACTTTCTAGAATTTTATAAATGTACAGTCATAAAGTATGGATTCTTTTATGCCTGGCTTCTTTGACTAAGCATGATGAATTTGGAGATTACATGTACCCATAATTCATTTCATTTTCATTTTCTTTTTTTTTTTTTAAGTAATTGCTACACCAAAATGGGGCTCTGGCTCATAACCGTGAGATCCAGAGTCACGTGTTCTACCAACTGAGCCAGTCAGGTGCCCCAATTCATTCATTTTTAATTCTGAGTACTGTTCCATTACATGGGGTACCACACAATTTGTTTCTTGATTCACCGGCTGATTGACATTTGACTTGTTTTCTGCATTCAGATATCATGAACAAAGCTGCTGTGAACATTGGCGTACGAGTTCTTGTATTCTCATACATTCCTTTTATCTTGGGGGTAAATTCTTGTGAGTGGCATGGCTACGTCATGTGGAGGGAAATTCTCACCTTTAAAGTGTTTGTGGTCAAATATACATAACATAAAATGCATCATCTTAACAATTTTTAAAGCTACAATTCAGTGCAATAAGTTGAATTCACAATGTTGGGCAACCATCACCACTTCTATTTACAAAACTTGTTCCTGACCTCCAACATTGTTACAATAAAGCCAGCTTTTATCAGTGCCCATACACTTCCTTTTGTTGAGGTCTTTATTTCTCTGTATGGCTTCAAGTCACCGTCCAATACCTTTTCATTTCAGCTTATAGAACTCATCTGAACGTTTCCTGCAGGGCAGTGGTAACAAACCCTCTCCTAGGGAAAGGACAGCCTTTTGTAACTTTGGTTTGTACAGGTTTTCCTTTCTAAAGGTTTTAAGAGAGTAATGCATTTAAAAGAATTACTAGTTTGTGTTTCTGGGCACACAGTGTATAAAGATGTAATTTTTGTGACATCAGCGATCAAAAGGGTGGGGTTGGAGCTATTCAAGAGCCGAGTTTTCAGACGTTGTTGAAGTTAAGCAAGTGTAAATTTAGAGTGTTAGAACTTTAGGATGTTAAATGCAATCCGCATGGTAACCCCAAAGAAGATAGCCATAGAATTTGCACAAAAGGAAATCAGAAAAGAATTTAAACATTTCACTATAAAAGTCAACTAAGCACAAAAGAAGACTGTAATACAGGAAATGAGGGACCAAAAAAAGCTGTAAGGCACCTAGAAAACAAGTAGTGCAATGACAGAAGTAAGCCCCTCCTTATCAGTAAGTGCTTTACTTTTTAAGGAATCTCTACACCCAACATGGGGCTCAAACTTACAACCCCAAGATCAAGAGTCACACTCTACTGACTGAGCCAGCCAGGTGCCCCAGTAGTTACTTTAAATGTAAGTGGATTAAACTCTCCAATCAAAAGATAGAGATTGACCAAAAGATAAAGACACAAGATCCAAATGTTTGCCATCTATAAGAGGCTCACTTTGCATCAAAGACACAAACATTGAAAGTGAAAAAATGGGGAGCCCTGGGGGGCTCAGTTGGTTAAGCATCCAATCTTGCTTTCAGCTTAGGTTGTGATCTCATGGTTCATAAGATTGAGCCCTGAGTTGGGCTCAGCACAGAGCATTGGAGCCTGGTTGGAAGTTTTCATTTATTTTTATTTAATTTTTTTAATGTTTATTTTTGAGAGAGAGAGAGACAGAGTGTGAGTGGGGAAGGGCAGAGAGAGAGGGAGACCCAAAGTCCAAAGCAGACTCCAGGCTCCGAGCTGTCCACACAGAGCCCGATGCAGGGCTCAAACTCATGAACCTCAAGATCATGCATGACCTGAGCTGAAGGCGGACCCTTAACCGACTGAACCACCCAGGTGCCCCAACATGGAGCATTAGAGCCCACTGGGGATTCTCTCTCAAAGTAAATAAACTTGAAAAAATAAAAACTAAAAAGAAAGTGAAAAAATGGAAAAAGATATTCCATACAAATAGTAACGAAAGAGCAGGAATGGCTATACTGATACCACACCAAATAGACTTAAAAACAATTCCAAGAGACAAGGAAGGACGTTATATATTAACAAAATATAGCAAGATACAATAAACATTCACCCACCTAGTGATACACCACCAAAATATACGAAGCAAAAACTGACAGACTTGCAGGGAGAAACAGACGGCTCTGTGATAATAATTAGAGACTTCAGTACTCCCATTCATAACAACGGATCGGGCAACCAGGCAGAAGGGGATAAATAAGGAAATGGAGGCATCACATAAGACAATAAACCACCTAGACTTAACAGACACATACAAAATACACTTACAGGAATAAGCTGGCTCTAAAAAGGCAAGTGCTGTGTGACGGCACTTATAAGGCACTTTAGTAGGCAAAGTCACAGACAGAAAGTGGAATGATAGTTGGGCAGAGGGAGAATGAGGAATCCTATTGAATGGATATGGATGGAGCGTCAGTTTCACAAGAGGACAAGAATGACAGAGATAGATGGTGGCAATTGCACATTATGAAGGCATTTAATACCACTGAACTGTACCTTGAAAAATGATTAGGATGGGGGGTGCCCGGGTGGCTCATTTGGTTAAGCATCTGACTCTTGATTTCGGCTCAGGTCACGATCTCCTGACTCATGAGGCTGAGCCCCACATCTGGCTCTCTAAATAAGTAAATAAATAAACATTAAAATTATTTTTTAGGGGCACCTGGGTGGCTCAGTCGGTTGGGCATCCTACTTCAGCTCAGGTCATGATCTCGCGGTCCGTGAGTTCGAGCCCCGCATTGGGCTCTGTGCTGACAGCTCAGACCCTGGAGCCTGTTTCAGATTCTATGTCTCCCTGTCTCTGACCCTCCCCTGTTCATGCTCTGTCTCTCTCTGTCTCAAAAATAAATAAAAACATTTTTTAAAATGTTTTTAATAATAAATAATTTTTTTTTTATTTTTATTTTTGGGACAGAGAGAGACAGAGCATGAACGGGGGAGGGGCAGAGAGAGAGGGAGACACAGAATCAGAAACAGGCTCCAGGCTCCGAGCCATCAGCCCAGAGCCTGACGCGGGGCTCGAACTCACGGACCGCGAGATCGTGACCTGGCTGAAGTCGGACGCTTAACCGACTGCGCCACCCAGGCGCCCCAATAATAAATAATTTTTTAAAAACGGTTAGGATGGCAAATTGTATGTTGTGTGTATTTTACCACAATTTTTTTAATTGGGGGGAAAAGCTTATTGGGAATTTTTATATCTGTGTTCATGAGAGACATTGGTCTTATTAGTGCTTTTCTTGTGATGTCTTTGGTTTTGGTATCATGGCAATGCTGGCTTCCTAGAATGAGTTCGAAAGTATTTCCTCATCTTTGGCCTTTGAGAAGAGTTTGTGTAGATTTTTTTTTAATGTTTATTTATTTTTTATAGAACACAAGCAGGGAGAAGAGAGAGAGGGAGACACAGAATCTGAAGCAGGCTCCAGGCTCTGAGCTGTCAGCACAAAGCCCGACGCGGGGCTTGAACCCAAAGACCATGAGATCACAACCTGAGTTGAAGGTGGTTGCCCAATGGACTGAGCCACCCAGGTGCTCCCGTGTAGATTGCTTTTTACCTTAAAGTTTTGGTAGATACCATCAGTGAAATCATCTGGGCCTGGGATTTTTCTTCATGGGAAGGTTTTTAACTTAACTTTCAATTTTTTAAATAGATACAGAGTTATTCAAGTCACCTAGTTTTCTTTTTTTTTTTTAATTTTTTTAAGTTTATTATTTTGAGGCGGGGGGAGGGGCAGAGAGAGGGAGACACAGAATCCAGAGCAGGCTCCAGGCTCTGAGCTGTCAGCACAGAGCCAGATGCGGGGCTCGAACTCTCAGACCACAAGATCATGACCTGAGCTGAAGTTGGATGCTCAACTGATTGAAGCACCCAGGCACCCCAAATCACCTAGTTTTCTTGAATGAGCTTTGGTAATTTGTGTCTTTTAAGGAATTTGTCCATTGCACTCAAATTGGCAAATTTAGTGCCCAGACTTGCTCGTAATTTTCCCTTATTATTGCATTTTTTAAAGTTTTATTTATTTATTTTCAGAGAGAGAGAGAGAGGGAGCTCAAGTGGAGGAGGGGTAGAGAAAGAGGGAGAGAGCGGGGAAGGGAGAGAGAGGATCCCAAGTAGGTTCTGTGCTGCCAGCGCAGAGCCCAATATGGGACTAGAACTCACAAACAGCGAGATCATGACCGGAGCCGAAATCAAGAGTAGGTTGCTTAACTGAGTGAGCCACCCAGGCACCCCGATTATTGCGTTTTTTTATTCTCGTGTTTGTCTTTTAGTTGTTTCAGGCGAGAAGGTGAATCCAATCCTGGTGACCTCATCTTGGCCGAAAGCATAACTCAGGACCTTTTACTTTTGTTCTGAGACGGAAAAGTTACGGGACAACTGTGAGCAGAGGAGTGAAACGAGTTACGGGTTCCAGAATTTTTCCAGTTGCTGTGTTAAGAAGGGTCTGAAGAGAGTTAAGGGCAGGATCAGGGAGACAAAGTAGGAGTCTGTTGCAGGAGACGATGGCGGCTTGGACCAGTGTGGTGGTGGTCGTGGTCCGAGGGTACTTAGGAAATCGGAGCTGACTGGCTTGTCTGAAGGATGAGCAGTGGGAATGGGAGAAGCGAAGTAACTGGAAGAATGGCGCTCCAGTAACTGAGATGGGAAAGAACTACAGGAGAATCCCCAGAGAGGGTGGGTCGCGTCTGGCTTGAGCTGCCTCTTCCTCCTCCACGCGAAGTGTCAAAGTAGCCAGTCATTGTACAAACCAAGCTGGAGGTGAGCGGGCAGGGCTGAAGATACGTACTTGAGAGGCATCACCATATGGAAGGTTTGTAAAGACCTGAGATTGGACACAGTCATCTAAGGAGTGAGAGCAGGCAGCGAAGAGATCCAGGACAGCCCCGGGGAATGGTCATGTCAAGTGCTGACAGATCGAGCGACTCACAAACTGAAAAATGGCGAGCGATGCGGGGGGGTCACTCGTGACCTTGGAGTGAACAGTTTTAGTGGAGTGGGGGGGGGGGCTAACTGGAGTGGGCTCAAGGGAGAATAAGAGGAGAGAAATCAGACTCTTGTTGATGTCAGCTGCTCTTTCAAACCACTGGCGTGTTTTGACATTTTATTTATTTATTTATTTATTTATTTATTTTTTTCAACGTTTTAAATTTATTTTTGGGACAGAGAGAGACAGAGCATGAACGGGGAAGGGGCAGAGAGAGAGGGAGACACACAGAATTGGAAACAGGCTCCAGGCTCCGAGCCGTCAGCCCAGAGCCCGACGCGGGGCTCGAACTCACAGACCGCGAGATCGTGACCTGGCTGAAGTCGGACGCTTAACCGACTGCGCCACCCAGGCGCCCCTTTTTTAATTTTTTTTTTTTTTTTTGACATTTTAAACAAATGGTTCGAAACATTGAAACTCTTCCTGTGGAAGATTTTAAAAAGCGGATTAGAAAACTGTTTCCAGATTCCCTTGTCAAGTAGGCGTTTTAGGCGGCGCCTTGTTTTTGGCAACAAAACAGAACCAATCCTCCTTACTCATCAATTTCATGTTTGTGAACTCACCTACCCACTCATGCTTTCTTGGTCGTCCTCAGACACGCGCCCAGTGGCAAGAAAACAACTGGGCATTGCCTGATGCACACTTCCCAGCGGAGGTGGGCACGCTTGTGTTAGCTCTCGCACTGTAAAGAAGTGTCCTTTCCCTGGTCTTTTTTTTTTTTTTTTTAATGTTTATTTTTGAGACAGAGCAGGAGTGCGAGAGGGGCAGAGAAAGCAGTAGACACAGAATCTGACACAGGCTCCAGACTCCGAGCTGTCAGCACAGAGCCTGATGCGGGGCTCGAACTGCCCAATTGCGATAGCGTGACCTGAGCCGAAGTCAGACACTTAACCGACTGAGCCACCCATGCACCCTTCCCTGGTCTTTTTAATGCTACGTTTTCCACATTTTGTGCTTCTTGTTGGTGATTTTGCTGCTTAAAGTGGCTCTCAGACATAGTGCTCAACTGTTGTCTGGTGCCCCTAAGCACAAGAAGGCTGTGATGTGCCTTAAGTAGAAAATACCTGTGTTAGGTAAGGTTCCCTCAGGCATGAGCTGTAGATAGTGCTGTTGGCCATCAGTTCAACTAATGAATTGACAATGCATGTTACATAAGGTGTCTTTGAACAGACACACATAAAACAGGGTTACGTATTGACAGGTTCACAAAAATGTCATGACCAGAGGCTGGCAGAAACCTAACCTTGTATTACCCCCCGGAGTAGTGGTTCAGTCTTGCTCATTGTTTGCCTAACTTCATAGAACACAACTCTTTGGAATGAGGAGAATCAACTGTAACATAATGGGAATATTTTCCAACATCTCTTTTATTTTTTTCAACTTTTTTTTTTTTTTTTTTTTTTAATTTATTTTTGGGACAGAGAGAGACAGAGCATGAACGGGGGAGGGGCAGAGAGAGAGGGAGACACAGAATCGGAAACAGGCTCCAGGCTCCGAGCCATCAGCCCAGAGCCTGACGCGGGGCTCGAACTCACGGACCGCGAGATCGTGACCTGGCTGAAGTCGGACGCTTAACCGACTGCGCCACCCAGGCGCCCCATCCAACATCTCTTTTAAAAATAACATCAAGGGGCACCTGGGTGGCTCAGTCAGTTGAGCATCCGACTGCGGTTCAGGTCATGATCTCATGGTTGGCAAGTTCAAGGCCCACATCAGGCTTTGTGCTGACAGCTCGGAGCCTGCTTCGGATTCTCTGCCTCCTCTCTCTCTCTCTCTCTCTGCCCCTCCTCTGCTCTCTCTCTCAAAAATAAATAAACATTAAAAAATAATAAAAACTTTAAAAATTAAAATAATGTCAAAAAAGCAGGCACTTTGAAAAAAAATTTTTAATGCTTATTTTTGAGAGGGAGAGACAGGGACACAGAATCTGAAGCAGGCTGCAGGCTCCAAGCTGTCAGCACAGAGCCCAACACAGGGCTTGAACCCATGAACTGCGAGATCATGACGCAAGCCGAAGTTGGGTGCTCAACAGTCTGAGCCACCCAGGCGCCCCTGAAGCAGGCACTTTTCTAATTAAGTTTTTTTTTTTTAATCCCAGTATCGTCAATATACACTGTTATATTAGTTTCAGGTATATAATACAGTGATTCAACACTGCTGTACATCACTGAGCGCTCATCATGGTAAGTGTATTCTCTTTAATCCCCACCCCCCTCCCCTCTAAGTAACCAGCTTGTTATCTATAGTCAAGAATCTGTTTCTTGGTTTGTGATACTTTCAAAATTACTTGTTGAATTGTTAGCTTTACTCTGAAAGGATACGGTTTTTTTTTAATGTTTATTTATTTAGAGAGAGAGAGAAAGAAAGCGTGGGCAGGTGAGGGACAGAGACAGACACAGAGAGAGAGAGAGAGAGAGAGAGAGAGAGAGAGAGAGAGAGAGAGAGAATCCCAAGCAGGCTTCACGCTGACAGTGCAGAGCCCGACTAGGGACTGGATCTCATGGAGTGTGAGATCTTGATCTGAGGTGAGATCAAGAGTCAGATGTTAAACCACTGAGCCACCCAGGTTTTGTTTTTTTTTGTTTTTTTTTTTTTAACAGCATCTGCTAGGAAGCATATCTTTGATAGACACAGAAAGAAAGTCTCAGCAAATTTGAGACACTTGTCTTTTTGCAAAATGAATGTATATTAGTGGGGCACCTGGGTGACTCTGCCGGTTACCGGACTCTGATCACAGCTCAGGTCTTGATCTCAGGGTTGAGTTCTGCCCTGTGCTGAGCTCTGTGCTGGGAGTGGAGCCTACTTAGAAGGAAAGACAGACAGAAAGCGTGTACTAGAACATATAAACTGCGAGACAGTAATTACCTGTGGGGAAGAGAAGGGAACAAGAACAGTGCCTTCGGTTGTGTCTCTGTAATATTTCTTAAAACTATGAAATAAATATGGCACACTAGGTTACATCTGAGCGATGGGTAGGTAAATGGTTTCTGTTCTTTTCTCCTTTTGGCACAATAATACACGTAAAGCGTAACTAAGAAGAAATAACACTACTGTAATACTGGGCTGTTTGCTGGAGCGCCACCACCAACGGATGAAAGGCTCAAGATTGGTTGGCGATGGCACTGACCCTACCAAAAGGTCGGGACACGCCGTTACAGTTCCTGACAAATAACTCGATGGCTTCAAGGCAGAGTCTCGGGTCCGTCGAGTTGCAACCTCACCGCTTTAAAGCCACAAGCTACAGGCGTGCAAAATACCATATTAAACAACTGCATGAAAGGAGGCCCACGTCTGGGGGCGGTGTGCAGGGGTGAGGCGGGACACGTGCCAGCCACTCATCAAAGGCTGGGGACCGAGGCGCACGCCTGGCCTTCTGCGGACCGCGGCTAAGCCTGCAAACAAATCCGGCGTGCAGCTCCCCTGGATTCCACAGCACCGGAAACGGCAACGCCCACTGGGGGCGCTGCGGACACACGAGTGGAGGCTGCCTTCCAGGAAGCCAAAAAAAAAAAAAAAAAAAAAACCACAACGGGGGTGGGGGGGGTGAAGAAAGAAAGAGAAAAAGGAGGGATAGTGGAGAGCCGGGCCCTGGCCGCCGCCCCCACGCCGCGCCCCGCCTCTTCGCCACCAGGGCCGCCGCCGCTGCCCACGGCCGCTCCCCGGCGGTCCAGCCCTCGGACCCCTCTGCCGACCCGGCGCTGCCCGCCGCCGGGGACCTCAGGTGCGTACCCGGCCCCCGCCGCGGCCGCCATTAAGAGCGGGTGCTTCTCCTGGAACTTTCTACGCTCGCGGGGGCTGGCCAGTGGGAAGACTGGGGCGGGGGAGGCAGGCCGGCCGTCCAGGCGCACGGCGGGAGGCGCCCCTGTCGCCGCCCCGGCGGCCCCAGAACCCCGTTCCCCGCGGGGCCGGGCTCAGGAGTGGGGGTGGGGCAGGGAAACCCCGCCGCGGGGACGACGGTCGCGCGCACGGACGCGCAGCCCTGTCCTCTCTGATTGGCTGGGCGGGGGCGGCGGGGGCGGGCGTCTGCAGGCTCTGGGCTCTCTGGGCCCAGTGCGCGTGAGGTCACGCTCGGCCTGGCGTACGTGGGGCTCTCCCGCTGCGTGCGGACGTGCTTGATTGGGTAGGTGAGGGGCGGGGCCGCGGCTGTTGCCTGGTAACTGCCGGGCGACACGGCGAAGGCGTGGGACTCCGCCCCCCGCGTCGCGCGTAGCGAAGGGTCCCCCGCGTGGGTTCTCGCGTGGATTGTGGCAGCGAGCGGACTGGGGCGCCCTGTCTGTTAGAAGAGGAGCCACCGACCCCGTGCTGCGGTCCGTCTCGGTGATGGCTTAGAGTTCAAGGGCGGAAGGGCATTCTCCGCCGGTCAGACCCAAGCTTAGCTGTTTTAGTAACGGCTTTATTGAGATAGGTCGTCAGGTGCGCCTTTTATAGTGTATGATCCATGGTTTTGGGTCCACTCAGAGAGCTGTGCGGTCACCACCGTCGTATCTCAGCACTTTTCCGTCACCCAAAAAGAAGCCCCCTTCCCCTTCCCAGCCCCCTGCAACCGCCAGTGTCCTGTCTACCTAGGTGGTTCTGCCTGTTCTGGACGTTTCCCGGTAGATGGGATCATCCTTAGGAGTCTGTGTCTTTAACTTCTTTTTTATGGCTGAGTAGTGATCCATTGTATAGTATAGATATGCCATGTTTCCCCCTCCCCGCCAATGGATATTTGGGTTGTTTCTACTTCTTGGCTGTGATGAGTAATGCTGTACGATGGACATTCGTGCACGTGTTTTTATGAGGACCTGTTTTTTACTCTTCGGTATATACCACGGAGTGGAATTGCTGAGCCCAAATGTGCCTTTCGAGGGGAAAAGGTTTCATGTTTTGGTGGCCTGCTGGGAATGGTTTGTGTGACTGGCACAGGGGGCCTTCAGTACCCACAGGACTTGGTGTCAGGCTGCAACAGGTGTTAAGCTGCAGTGCTGCTGTGGACTGGTTCTCAGTTCTACCTGCCTGCCTGCCGGTTACTTCCTGAAGTGGGCTGCCTGAGCTCTGGGTCTTTACCAGGACCTTTACCCGGAATGCCTGGACATTCTCTTCCTCATTCTCAAGCTGCCCAACTTGGAAATCATGCTGGCATGCCTTCATCATCTTATCCCTTTCGGTTACTCTCTTTCCACATGCCCTGGACCATTTCAGGGGTGGTCTGGCTTTCATTTAGCCTTGATTACCTGGTATTCCGCCCGGTCTATGGAGGTCTGTCTCACTTGAGAGCAGTGGAGGTAGAATTTATACACCTTTCTTTCTTGGTGCCCTTCCTGTGAGCAGTGTACGCCAGGTGCTCAAAATGTGTTTTTAAGTTTTTATTAATTTTGGCTAAGCTAAAGTTCTTGACTAGTTGTTAATATTTAAACTTGACTAATCTTACTCTGTGACCTTGAAAATACATACTATTTCTTGTTCTCTTCCATATTCCTTGCTAATTGCAGAATAGAATACCTTGTTGTCTTGAAATTTATTGATATTTATTTATTTTAATTTTTTTAATCTTTATTTTTGAGAGAGACTGCACAAGCAGGGGAGGGAGACACAGAATCCAAAGCAGGCTCCAGGCTCCAGGCTCCCAGCTGTCAGCACAGAGCCTGACGCAGGGCTCACTCATGAACTGCGAGTTCCTGACATGAGCCAAAGTCGGAAGCTCGAGCAACTGAGCCACCCAGGCGCCTCTATTTATATATTTTTTAATTTAATGTTTCTTTCATTTTTGAAAGGAGGAGAGCGCACCAGTGGGGGGCGCAGAGAGAGGGGGGGACAGAGGATCCAAGGCAGGCCCTGCACTGACAGTAGAGAGCCTGATGTGGGGCTCAAACTCACAAACCCCATGCGGGGCTCCAGTCCATGAACCGTGAGATCATGACCTGAGCTGATGTCAGAAATGTAATGGACTGAGCCACCCAGGTGCCCCTGTTATTTTTTTTAATGTTTATTTATTTGTTTTGAGAGAGAGAGAGAAATCATGCGCATGAGCCAGGGAGGGGCAGAGAAAGAGGGAGAGAGAGAATCCCAAGCAGGCTCCATGCTGCCGGCACAAAGCCTGATACGGGGCTCAGTCTCACGAATTCTGAGATAATGGCCTGAGCCGAAATCAAGAGTCGGACACTCAACTGACTCAGCCACTCCGGCACCCCTGTTGTTACTTTCTTTTAAGTTTTTATCTGGCTTTATTGAGATATTATCGGCATGTAACGTTGTGTTAGATTTACTTCTTTTCCAACGTTTTTTTATTTATTTATTTATTTATTTAATTTTTTTATTTTTGGGACAGAGAGAGACAGAGCATGAACGGGGGAGGGGCAGAGAGAGAGGGAGACACAGAATCGGAAACAGGCTCCAGGCTCCGAGCCATCAGCCCAGAGCCTGACGCGGGGCTCGAACTCACGGACCGCGAGATCGTGACCTGGCTGAAGTCGGACGCTTAACCGACTGCGCCACCCAGGCTCGTTGTGTTAGATTTAGATGTACAGTGTAGTGATTTGCTATATGTATGTATTGCAATATGGTCACAACTAGTCTAAGCAACATCACCTCATGTAAGTTACAAATTTTGTTTTTTAGTGTTTATTTATTTTTAGAGAGAGAGAGAGCACAGACAAGGGACAGAGAGGGGCAGAAAGAGAATCCCAAGCAGGCTCCGCACCGTCAGCACAGAGCCGGACAAGGGGCTCAGTCTCATGAACCATGAGATCATGACCTGAGGTGAGGTCAGGAATTGGATGCTTTACCGACTGAACCACCAGGTGCCCCACGCATTGTTGTTTTCTTGTAATGAGAACTTCTAACATTCATCCTCTTAGCAACTTTCAAACATAACAGTACAGTGTTGTTAACTCCAGTTGCCATCCTGTGAGTCATAGCCCCAGGACTTCCTATTTTATGACTGGAACTCGGTACCTTTAACCCCCTCCATACATTTGTGTTGAATGGTGAATAGGTCCACTTGAGTTTATAGTTCCCATTTACTGTGGCCCGAACTTTGGAGAAGGTGACAACTCAGGAACTTAATTAAAATCAAGGTCTCCGAGGGGCGCCCAGACGGCTCGGTGGGTTGAGTGTCCGGACTTCAGCTCAGGTCACGATCTCCCAGTTTGCGCATTCGAGTCCCGCATCGGGCTCTGTGCTGACAGCTCGGAGCCTGGAGCCCATTTTGGATTCTGTGTCTCCCTCTCTGCCCCTCCCCTGCTCGTGCTCTCTCTTGCTCTCAAAAATAAATAAACATTAAAAAAAAAAAGTTTTTTTAATAATAAAATAAAGGCCTCAGAGACCTGAAAAATTCACCTTTGGAAAGGAAAACCCAGAAACAGTCTGAAAAATAAACTGGGCCACTATTTCAAGATGTGAGGGGTTTGCCAAATGGAGCAGATGACATTCTAAATGATGACCAGTATAGGTGATGGAAGTGAATGCTGGATCAGGGATGGGCAAACTTCTTCTGTGAAAGGCCAGATAATAAGTATTTTCGGTCTCTGTCACATGCATGCAACCCTGTCTTTGCAGGAAAGCAGCTACAGCTGAGATGGAAACATCTGTGTTTCAGTAAAACTTTATTTACAAAAAGACGTGGCAGTCTGGATTTGACCCACAGGCTGCAGATTGTTTACTCCTGTTCTAGATGTTTGCTTTTCATTAGCAAAATATTGCATTGAACAGGAGAGACCCACAGCCCTCAAGGATTGCTGGGAAAATATGTGAGATTTGAGAGGGTTTTTTTGTTTTGTTTTGTTTTGTTTTGTTTACATCTCCAGTCTTAGAAAAAAATTGGGGCCCCTGGCTGGCTCAGTCAGAAGAGCCTGTGACTCACTCGATCTCGAGGTCAGGAGTTCGAGCCCCACATTGGGTATAGATTGCTCAAATAAATATACTTTTTAAAACCCAATAAATACAAGAGCAAAAGGTTAAGCACTGTGTAAAATCTCTGATCTAAAGGAACATTGCTTATTCTTTAGATTTGAATAGAAAAGAATTAATCACCAGGTAAGCTTTGGGAGATTTTACTCTGTGGTACAAGCTCTCACCGTTAAGGAATTTTAGCTTTGTTAGAATGAAACATGAGGACCCCTGGGTGGCTCAGTCAGTTGAATGTCCAGCTCTGGATTTCGGCTCAGGTCATGTTCTCATGGTTTGTGAATTCAAGCCCTGCATCAGGCTCTGTACTGACAGCGTGGAGCCTGCTTGGTATTCTCTCTCTCTCTCTCTCTCTCTCTCTCTCTCTCTCTCTCAAAATAATAAACTTTTTAAAAAAGGGGGGGGGGAGAATGCAGTGATTTTTTTCCTGGAAAATGTTCTCAGGGTGGGAGACCCCAGATCAGCTTCTAATCATGTTTCGTTGTATTGTTTTAAGTAATCGCTACACCCAGCACAGGGCTTAAACTCACGACCCCAGGATCAAGAGTCACATGCTCCAGCGACTCAGCCAGGCAGGCGCCCCCAGCTTTCATTATTTCTGATGCTCCATTACTGGATGGGGTCTTCTAAGTCAGAAAATTGAAAAGACAAGGTTCCTGCCTGCATTCGTTGCTAGGTGAAGGATGCAACAAAACGATAATTATGCAACACTTGCTTTTTTGTCATTGCGGGTAGTGCAGTCAGTACCAAGTGATCATATCCTTTTCAGTTCCACCTCGCTTGATTTTGCCTATCATGTATTCTCTTGTAAAAACCAGAGTTTTGACATCACAGTCCTCTTAGGGATTACTGTGGTGTAATTAGCAGAAATGATACCGTATGTACCAGGGGCACTAACAGATGTCAATCAAGCAGCTCACTCTTGGGTTTTGCAGGCAGGCTTTGCTAGAACCGTCTCCATGCAAAATATCGTGCAAAAGGAGAGATAACGACGGTGCTTGCTTCAGCAGTGCGTACGCTCAAGTTGGAACAACACGGAGAATAGTAGCACGGCCCCTGCACGTGGATGGCACACAAAATGAAATAGATACAGTGGTGTCCATACCTGCACTTGACTTAGGAGAGTTCAGCCATGGTCGAATTGCAACAGTGAAAAGAGGAAAATCACTATTTAAATATTTTAGGCACCTTCTGTCGTTCCAGTGGAGGAACATCCGATTTAGGAGCACGCAGGACACAGGAGCCTGGAATATTCCAGTCCCTTAAAGGGTCTCAGTTCTCAGGGGCCTCTCAACAGGAGCATCTCAAAGCACCATATGGGATTCCAGTGTTTTAAAATGTGCTTTTTGGGGCACCCGGGGTGGCTCTGTCGGTTAAGCGTCCGGCTCTTGGTTTCGGCTCAGGTCATGATCTCGTGGTTCGTGGGTTTGAGCCCCGCATCGGGGCCTGTGCTGACAGTGTGGAGCCTGTTGGGCTCTCGTTCTGTCTCTCTCTCTCTCTCTCAAAAATAAGTAAATATATTTTTTAATGTGTTTTTTTCGGGTCACCTGGCTGGCTTGGTCGGTGGGACGTGTGTGACTCTTGATCTCAGGGTTGTGAGTTCAAGCCCCAGGTTTGGTGTGGAGATTGATTAAAAATAAAATCTCTAAAAAAATGTGTGTTTTTCATACATCGTGGCCCCTAAACTAGTTCACTGGATGATTAATGGAAGAAACCATGTCAACACTGCAGGGAAAACTGGCTGGCGGGACTCCATGAAGGGTTACGATCAGAGACATGGTCACAGTGAATGTAGTAGTCCTGCCATCAACACGTGAGTCATCAAACAGTGGCATTTCGTGTTCCAGTAGCTTCTTGGTGACCAGCCAAATAGGTGATAAGATTTTAGACAGATGGAAAATATTAAAATTGTGGCTGAAAGACATGAACTCTGAAGATACAGTCATTGATGGCAAAATTCGGAAAGAAAAGGGAGCCCTCCCCCAACCCAAGAAGAATGGCCTTCTGATACGCAGCTCAAAGTCACTCTGAGTGGTTGACATGTTTCAGGACCACTGCCTTGAAAAAATGTGCGTAGTGTTGGCAAAGTTGCATCGGGTGATAAAGAGCTAGAAGTCAGCTCCCTAAACAATTAACTCATAGAAGGAAAATGTTCCCTCTGGGACAGATAATTTATTGCTTCCTAAGATAATTTTGACCATGGGTGAATTTGCCTTTGGACGTACCTACTTCCATTATAATATGGGACTCTGTTGTAGGAAAAGTTTGTTTTTTTTTTTTTTAATGTTTATTTATTTATTTATTTTGAGAGAGAGAGAGACAGAGAGCACATTCGGGAGCAGGAGAGGGCAGAGAGAGGGGGGAGAGAGAATCCCAAGCAGGCTCCTTGCCATCAGTGCAGAGCCCAATGTGAGGCTCTACCTCATGAACCATGAGATCATGACCTGAGCTGAAATCAAGAGTCAGATGCTTAACTGCCTGACCCCCGCCCCCACCCCCCTACAGCTTTTTGTTTTGTTTTGTTTTGTTTTGTTTTGTTTTGTTTTTTTAGCTGACAACACTCTGTCAGATAGGATACAGAGCACTTGGAATTCTCACGTATTAGCAATAGGAACACAAAATAGTACAGCCACTTTGGAAAACAGTTTAGTCCTTTCCTGTAAAGCTTAAAAAGCCTACTTCTCTTGGGGCGCCTGGGTGGCTCAGCCAGTTAAGCATTTGACTTCAGCTCAGGTCGTGATCTCACGATTCATGAGCTTGAACCCCGCATCCAGCTCTCTGCTGACAGCATGGAACCTGCCTTGGATCCTCTCTCTCCCTCTCTCTCTGCCTCTCCCCTGCATGTGTGTACATGCGCACTCTCTCTCTCAAAAAAAAATTACAGATCTTACACTCAAAAGAATGAACTTTACATAAATTATACCTTAATTAAAAAAATTTTTAAATGACACGAACAGGTCTTTCTTTAATAACCAAAGATGTGAAATGTAATCCTACTAAGGATCTAGTATACAGCAATTATAAATAATTTTAAAATAAAAACTTTCCTTTATTTAAAAGGAAACTGTGAGTGATCCATTTTTTTGACCATTTTTTTCCCTTGCTAAATAAAATCTGCAGACATAAACAATGTTTGAGTTCAGAGATGAGTGCCCCACTTTGAT
Source organism: Neofelis nebulosa (assembly GCF_028018385.1). NCBI lineage: Eukaryota > Metazoa > Chordata > Mammalia > Carnivora > Felidae > Neofelis > Neofelis nebulosa. The sequence continues at coordinate 10,998,764 of NC_080799.1, read as the reverse complement.
TGCTTTATGCTCCGCTTCATTGAGAGACCTCTGTACTTGGAGGTTATTTTAAGCACATGGAACACCATGTCCTTTTTCATGTTACAAACCACCCACACATAAACAGCTTATAATTACAGACTTCTACTTGTTCTCAAAAATGGGTGTGATAACAAGAAGACACTCAAAGGTTTTAGGATCATTATTTAAAAGCTTCAAATTGGGGGTGCCTGGGTGGCTCAGTCGGTTGAGCCTCCGACTTGGGCTCAGGTCATGATCTCACGGTTCGTGAGTTCAAGCCCTGTGTCAGGCACTGTGCTGACAGCTCAGAGCCTGGAGCCTCCTTCGGATTCTGTGTCTCGTTCTCTCTCTCTGCCCCTCCCCTGCTTGTGCTCTCTCTCTTTCTCTCTCAAAAATAAATAAAAACATTTAAAAAAGAATACAAAAAAAAATACAAGCCTCAAGTTGAAGTGTGTATATTTCCTCAATCACTCGTGGCCAGGTCATGCCTGGTATGAAGTCACATTCTATTTCATAATAGGGAGACTGATTTATAAAAAGTTTTAACCAAAAACATTTGCATCCTAATGGTTCTGCTAGCCTATGGTCTGTCTCAGGAAGAACATAAATCTAATTAAGGCATCCTCAAGTGTCTTCAGAGAATTTATTTATTATTATTTTCTTAATGTTTATTTTTGAGAGAGAGAGACAGAGCGTGAGCAGGGGAGGGGCAGAGAGAGAGAGGGAGACACAGAATCCGAAGCAGGCTCCAGGCTCCAAGCTGTCAGCACAGAACCCGACGCGGGGCTCGAACTCACAAACTGCAAGATCGTGACCTGAACCAGTTAGACGCTTAACTGACTGAGCCACACAGGCACCCCTATTTTATTTTATTTTATTTTATTTTTTATTTTATTTTATTTTTTTATTCTATTCTATTCTATTCTATTCTATTTTATTTTTAGTGTGTATTTAGTTTGAGATAGCACTGGTGGGAAGAGGGGCAGAGAGCGAGGAGAGAGAGAATCCCAAGCAGGCTCCACGCTGTCAGCATGGAGCCTGAAGCGGGGCTCGATCTTACGAACCATGAGAGCATGACCAGAGCCAAAATCAAGAGTTGGACTCTTCACCGACTCAGCCCCCCAGGCGCCCCGGTTTCTTCACCCATAAAGGGAGGTGGGAGCTAGGTCATCTGTGAGAACCGTCCCAGCTCTAGATGCGTACTTAGAGGTCACTGTGGATTTCTACCACTCACTGTCTTGTTACTTCTCTTGGACAGGGATCATGGCCCAGGTGGCGGTGTCTGCCCTGCCCATGGAGAACGAGGAGGCCTCAGAGAGCAGGATGGTGGTGACGTTCCTCGTGTCTGCTCTGGAGTCCATGGTGAGGCGGTCTGCGGTTCTGTACAATGTCCCCTAGTTGGACCACTGTCGAAATCCTAGAGCTGGGCCACACTCTGACGCTCGGCCGCAGTTCTGTACCCTGTCTGTGTAACCGTACCCTTCTGCGTAGAGGTCACGGGCTTGGCAGGTGATTTTAAAGCCGCTTCTTACATGGTGGAAGTAATTCTGTCAATGTGAACTTTCCGGATCTGAAAATTTAATGAAGGCACCTCTCTTCCCTTGTTTGAGAACGTTTCTGTTCTAAATTCAAAAGCAAACCAATGAGGCTATTTCTGCACGTCTATTTAGGTCTGATGTGCAAAATGTACCTCGTGGGTAAAAACATGGTGAGAAACGTGTATAACCTCAAAGTGTCTGATTGCAAGATACTTACCGATTAGAAAGGGAAAATCAGCACCTTAATAAAAGTGGAGAAACCTGAGAAACACCCCCTTTAATCGAGCGATCAGAGTGGACATCAGCAGTAATGGGACAGACCGACATCCCACGCCTCCCGACGTGACGCTCCAGGCGGGGGCTTCACCATTTCTGTGCCATTCCTGCCCAAAACGCATGCCGAATCTAATGGGGAAACACCAGGCAAGCCAAATTAAGGGACATTCTACAAAATGACTGGGCTGGACTTTTAATAAACATCAATGTCATGAAAGACAAAGACTGGAGAACCATTTCAGATCGAAGGACAACTGAAGAGCCAGGACGTCATGTAGAAACTGTGACCCTGGGCTGGATCCTTGACCGGAAAAAAATAAATAGATTTTTTCTTTTTCTATAAAGAACACTACTTTTTTAAAAATTTTTTAATGTTTATTTATTTTTGAGAGACAGAGACAGAGAATGAGTAGGGGAGGGGCAGAGAGACAAGGAGACACAGAATCCAGAGCAGGCTCCAGGCTCTGAGCTGTCAGCACAGAGCCGGACATGGGGCTCAAACTCATGAACTGTGAGATCATGACCTGAGCCAATGTCGGACGCTTAACAGACTGAGCCACCCAAGTGCCCCTCTATAAGGAACGTTATTGGGTCTGGGCCCCTGGCTGGCTCAGTCTCAGGAGTATGCGACTCTTGATCTGGAGGTCGCAAGGTCAAGCCCCACATTGGGTGCAGAGATTACCTAAAAGTAAATAAACCTTTAGAAAAAGGATATTATGGGGTCAGCTGGCAAAATACCAAACACACAACGAAGCTCCCTCTCGTGCACACGTACATGTGCACACACACACGTGCTCACACCCCTAGAACCATCATGTTTGAACTAGAAAACCAAATGTAAAGAGAAATTTTGAAAGTAACCCAAAGTAAACTGAATAATGGCCCCCAAGATGTCTGTGTCCTCACCCCCTGTGCCTGTGAATGTTCTTACTTGGCAAAAGGAACCTTACAGATGTGATTAAGTTAAGGATCTTGAGATAGGGACATTATCTTAGGTTATCTGAGGGTAGATAGATAAAACTGTTTTAAAAAAAAACTTGGAATAAATTTTAAAAGAAAGTGTCAGTGTCTGTTTGAAGAACAAACTAGAAATGTTTTACTCAAGAACTGACCATCTTCCTTCCCTTGACAAATGTTCATAAAGTGCCTTCCACGTCTGAGCCCTTTTTTAGGCACTGGGGCCACAAGCTTTTTGAAAAGACAGATAAGGTCCTCCTCAGACGATCCCACGTCCTATTTGGGGAGACAGACGATAAACAAATTCCATGTGGATGTTTATATTGGTAAAGATAATAAATAACAAAAACAGAGGGTCAAGAAACACTTGGAGCGAAAACAAGTGGTTATGGCGGGGTGATCTGGGGGAGATTCTGTGGGCAGTTGCCTTTTATGCAAAGACGTGGATGAACTGAAGATGTAGGCCAGGCCGGTATCCAGCGGCAGAGTGCTCGGTGAGAACAGCTTGTGCAAAGGTCCCGAGGTGGAAATAGGTGTGGTATTTTGGAGGAGCATCAAGAAGTCCAGTAACGCTGCAGCAGGGGGAGGAAAGGAGAGGTGGCCAGAGGTAAGATTAACAAGGCACCAGGTGGCCAGATCATGTAGAGCTCGGGGCTTCTCTCCTCAGGGCTCTGGGAAGCCATTGGAATGTTCTGAGTGAAGGAATCATTTGGGGGAGTGGTTCCAACGGCAGTGGACTAGGCTGGAAATGGTGGAGGTGGGGAGAAGTGATGGCTCCAGAAGGGTCTGTGGAGTTGACAGGACTTAGCGATGGGTTGGATGAGCTGTGAGGTTTTCTTGGGGAAAAAAAAAATCAAGAGTATTTTTCATATTGTGATAAGGTATATAAAGATCATAAAATTTACCGGTTTCATCACTTTTAAGCGCACAGTTCGAGGGCATGAAATGCAACCGCATTGATGTGCTGCTGTGGTCACTGTCCCTCTCCAGAGTTTTCCGTCTTCCTCAATCAAAACTCTGTCCTCATTAAACAAAATTACTCCCTACCCATCCTTCCCCTAACCCTATGGAAATCAAGGAGAGTTGTGTTGTTGTTGTTGTTGTTGTTGTTGTTGTTGTTGTTGTTGTTGTTAAGATTTTATTTTTAAGGGGCGCCTGGGTGGCTCAGTTGGATGAACCTCTGACTCTTGATTTCAGCTCACGTCATGATCTCACAGTTCATGAGTTTGAACCCCACCTTGGGCTCTGTGCTGACAGTGCGGAGCCTGCTTGGGATTCTCTCTCTCCTTCTCTCTCTGTCCCTCCCATGTGCTTGCTCTCTCTCTCTCTCTCTCAAAATAAGTAAAATAAATTTTAAAAAAATTATTTTAAAAGATTTTATTTTTAGGCAACCTCTACTGCCAATGTGAGGCTCGAACTCACAACTCTGAGATCCAAGAGTCACATGCTCCACCAACTGAGCCAGTCAGGCGCCCCTGATTTTTCATATAATACACTTTTATTTAGGAATACTTCGTTTTTATTTTTATTTTGAGAGAGAGCGTGCACGCGCAAGCAGGGATAAGGGGCAGAGGGAGAGAGAATCCCAAGTAGGCTCAGACCAGAGCCCGACGCGGGGCTCAATCCCACAACCCTGGGAAATGACCTGAGCCGAACTCAAAAGTCAGACGCTCAACCGACTGAGCCACCCAGGTACCCCTGTTTAGGAATACTTTAAAGATTTACGGAAAAGTTGCAGAGTGAGAGATCTCCCACGTGCCCCTCACCTATCACTTACCTAACTATGGCACATTTGTCCAGATTGATAGATCAGTATTGCTCTCTCACTACTAGCCAGCTCCATACTTTCCTCGATTTTCATCAGCATTGTTTTGTTTTGTTTTTTTTAACCTGTTATTGTTTTTAATTTTTTTTAACATTTATTTATTTTTTGAGAGACAGAGAGGGATAGAGTGTGAGTGGGAATGGGACAGAGAGAGGGGGAGACACAGAATCCGAAGCAGGCTCCAGGCTCCGAGCTGTCAGCACAGAGCCCGTTGTGGGGCTCGAACTCACGAACCGCGAGATCAGGACCTGAGCCGAAGTCAGATGCTTAACCGACTGAGCCCCCCAGGCGCCCCAAGATTTTACTATTTTTAAACGATCTCTACACCCAGTTTGGGGCTCAAACTCACAGCCTTGAGATCAAGACTCGCACGCCCGTCCTTTCTCTGTCCAAGGTCCACTGGTGGCACCACATTCCTTCCGGTCATCAGGTCTCCTTAGGCGCCTCTCATCTGTGACAGCTTCCCAGTCTTCCCTTGTGTTCCATGACCTTGACAGTTTAGAAGAGGACTGGTCAGGCCTTATATCGAGTCTCTGTCAATCTGGGTTTCTCTGAGGTTTCACCTCCTGTTTGGACTGGGCTTTTGGAAAGAAGACCACAGAGGTGAGATGCACCCCCCCACCCCATCACATTGTATCGGGGCGCAGGACATCACCGTGACCCATCGCCGGTGGGGCTCACCTCGGTCTCTTGGTCAAGGCGGTGTGATGGTTAACTTTATGTGTCGACCTGACCGGGCCACGGAATGCCCATTATTTCTGGGGGTGTCCGTGAGGGTGTTTCAGGAAGAGATTAGCACTTGAATTGCCGGGCAGAGCAAAGCAGGTGGCCCTCCCCACCATGGGTGGGCGTCACCCAGCCCGTGGAGAGCCCGAATAGAACAGAAACTCAGAGGAATGGTCCAGTCCCCTCTCTGTCCGACTGCTCGAGCGGGGACATCCGTCTTCTGCCCTTGCCCTTCTGGCTCTCGGGCCTTTGGACTCAGAGTTGAATCTATACCGTCAGCTCTCGGGCTCTCAGAACTTAGAACTGCCCCTCTTGTGTCTGCAGCTTGTGGACGGCCCGTCATGGGACTTCTCAGCCTCCGTAATCACATGAGCCAACTCCTTATAAGGACCCGCACATTAGCGAAAGAGAGAGACAGAGAGAAAGAGAGATCGATTATCTCCTAGTAGGTCTCTCGAGAGAATCCTAACACAAGTAATGTCTGCCGTGTTTCTTCATCATACAGTCGCTGTATTTCCCCCTCCATGTCTGGTTCTTGGGAAGCAGGTCACAAAGTCCAGCCCACGACTGATGATCCTCGTAATGGGAAGGTGTCATGGCCTCTGTCACGGTGCTGGTGGGAGTATGAGCCCCGCTGAAATGTTACCTGTAATATGTTTGAAGAAGCTGACAAGAATTGGGGGGCGCTGGGGTGGCTCAGTCGGTTGGGCCTCTGATTTCTGCTCAGGTCATGTTCCCAAGGTCGTGGAATCGAGCCCTACATCAGGCTTGGCATTGAGTGTGGAGCCCACTTGGAATTCTCTCTCTCTCTCTCTCTCTCTCTCTCTCTCTCTCTGTCTGCCCCTCCCCCCCACACACACACTCTATGTGTCAAAAATAAATACGTATTTTTTTTTAATGAGTGACTCTAGGGGCACCTGGGTGGCTCAGTCAGTTGAGCATCCCACTTCTACTCAGGTCATGATCTCACAGCTCGTGAGTTTGAGCCCTGTGTTGGGCTCTGTGCTGACAGCTCAGAGCCTGGAACCTGCTTCATAGTCTGTGTCTCCCTCTCTCTCTGCCCCTCCTCTGCTCACCCTCTGTCTATCAAAAATAAATATTAAAAAAAATTTTGGGGGGGTGCCTGGGTGGCTGAGTCAGTTAAGCGTCTGACTTCGGCTCAGGTCAAGATCTCATGGTTAGTGAGTTCGAGCCCCGCGTCAAGCTCTGTGCTGACAGCTCAGAGCCTGGAGCCTGCTTCGGATTCTGTGTCTCCCCCTCTCTCTGCCCTTCACCCGCTCGTGCTCTGTCTCTCTCTGTCTCTCAATAATAAATAAACATTAAAAAAATTGTTTTTAAATTTTTTAATGAACAACTCTACTGGATACCAGGTTCTCTATTTCAGATAGATTAAATGCCGAATGTCAGGTTCATTCGACACAAACACAGAGAGATTTGCCATGAAGCTAACAGAGCTTAAACTTCCTGCCCTCCTCTTGCAGTGGCCTCTCCCGTGGCTGTGGGAGAGCCCCAGCAATATGTGCATGTATGCATTTGCACAGATTTCTAGGTAAGATATTTTCTTTTTTTTTCTTTTTTTAATTTTTTTTTGACATTTATTTATTTTTGAGACAGAGAGAGACAGAGCATGAACGGGGGAGGGTCAGAGAGAAAGAGGGAGACGCAGAATCTGAAACAGGCTCCAGGCTCTGAGCCGTCAGCACAGAGCCCGATGCGGGGCTCCAACTCACGGACTGCGAGATCATGACCTGAGGTGAAGTCGGCCGCTTAACCGACTGAGCCGCCCAGGCGCCCCTCTAGGTAAGATATTTTAACCACATCAGCTAAAACCACATCGCTGTCTCCTGCTCTCACTTTCTTGCTGCCACAACCCCTGTATCCGTTTCCCGTTGCTGCTGTCATTAAGTCCCACAAACGTAGTGCCTTTAAACAACATGCACTTACTTCGGGGCGCCTGGGTGGCTCAGTCGGTTGAGCGTCCCACTTCGGCAAAGGTCACGATCTCGCAGTGTGAGTTCGAGCCCCACGTCCGGCTCTGTGCTGACAGCTCAGAGCCTGGAGCCTGTTTCAGATTCTGTGACTCCCTCTCTCTCTGCCCCTAACCCACTGGCATTCTGTCTCTGTCTCTCTCAGAACTAAATAAACATTTTAAAAGAATTTAAAAAACAACAACATACACTTACTGTTAAGACAGTTCTAGAGGTCCGGAGGCAGGAAATGGGGTTTTATGGGGCGCGGATCAAAGGATCACTGAGCCTCCATTCCTCCTGGAGGCTTCCAAGGAGAATACGTGGCTTGCCTTTTCCAACTTCTGAAGGCTGCCCGCATTTCTTGACTCATGCTCCCTTCCTGCAAGGGTCCACTCTGCCCTCTGCTTCCCTTGTCACCTGTTCTTCTTCCTCCTGCCTCTGGCCCTTATCAAGAACGTGGTGACTGCATTCGGTCCACCTGCATAGTCCAAGATAACCTTCCCCAAAACAGTCACATCTGCAAAGTCCCTGTTGCCACAGGAGGGAATATATTCACAGGCTCTGGGGATTAGGATATGGACATCTTTGGGGGGATGTTATTGTGCCTCCCAGGATCCCCTGTGGCAGGGGATACTGGAGTGGACACAGGCACTTTCGGGGTCTCAAAAGGGGAAGCTCCGTTGCATATACGTTTAGTTTTCGTTTAGCTTCTTAGGTGACTTGCTGTCATTTCTGTGTCGAGGTGAGCTATTGCTAGGAACCCCAGCATGAGAACGGTTTCCAGGAATATTCTTACGATCCAGTGGGTCCACTCACCCAATGATGGGACATCAAGGGGTATGTTACGACCTGAGGTCACACTGTGGTGTGAATATGTGCTCAACTCCAGAAGGATGTGGGGAGCAGAGGAAAAACAGGTCTTAAATGTGCAGAGCCAGAGGGGCCTGGGTGGCTCAGACGGTTGAATGTCAGACTCTTCGTTTTGATTCAGGTCATAATTCCAGGGTCATGGGATCGAGCCGTGCATCGGTCTCCACACTGAGCATGGAGCCTGCTTAAGATTCTCTCCCTCTGCCCCTCTCCTCTGCTCATGCTTGTGCGCGCCCTCTCTCTCTCTTTCAAATGAGTGATTGAGTGAATGAGTGAGTGAATCGAATGAATGAATGAATGAATGAAGTCAGAAGCTAGTCCTGGAAAATCCTTCCAGTCGTTAAATGGGTAAATTGTAAATAGGGGACTTGTTTCTCTCAAAACAGAACTCCTCTCTGGTCAAGAACAGACTGTCCACTGTAGCATTTGCAGTCATAAATGCACCACACGTTCTTTTAAATCTGTGGAAGGAATTGCACAAAGTAGAATCTTTCAGAATTCTCGTCTGTAGGGCATATAGCCTATAGCACTGTGATGATAGCCGGCGTGTCTTACATAGGAATTTTCATGTTTTATGCATCCCTACCATCAATAATAAAAACGCAATCAACCATGTTGGAGGAAATATAAAGTTATCTCTCTGTTCTCTCTATAGAAAATATTACAGAATTATTGTCACGGGAAGAGGCAATCAAAGAGTCTGTAGCCAAAAATGTAGGGGAAGAGGGCATGTTGGAGAGGCATGTCACTGGTAAAAATACTGCACCCAATTTCGACAAGCAACAAGCACTTCTCTGGCCCCAGTGTCCTGCAGTTTAACTCAGTTCTGACTCTTATCTCTGTGGAGAGAGTGTCAGATCCCACAGGTTAAGGGCTCAACCCTCCGAGGCCGCCCATCGCTTCAGACACTAACATCAAATCCAGGTTGCCAGCTGGGCTTCTGACCGATGGCTATAGATTGGAAGTTCCACAGCCCCCCACGTTGGGTCTGCTTGATTGGCTAGAGCAGCTCACAGAACCCAGAAGCATTTTACTTAGTGGATTACTGGCTGATTACAAAAGGATGTAACTTAGGAACAGCCAGAAACAAGAGATGCAGAGGGCAAGGTAGGGGGAAGGGTGCGAAGCTGCCGTGTCCTCGCCCAGCTAGCCACTCTCCCTAAATCACCAAGTGTTTACCCACCCGGGAGCTCCGACTCTGTCCTTTCGGGTTTTTATGGAAGCTTCATAATATAGGCACAGTTGGTTACAACACTGGCCGTTAGAGATTGAAATTAACCCCTATCCCTCCTCTCCTTCCTAGAGGCCAGGGAAGCCACTCCTCCAATCACGCGGTCGGTTCCCCTGGCCACCAGCCCCATCAGGTGCCCACCTAGAGTTACCTCATCACCCTTGACCAAAGACACTGCTCTCAGGAAATTCCAAGACTTTCAGGAGCTCTGTGCCAGAAACAGAATGGATGAAGACCAAATATGTATTTTTTAGGTGGCTAATAAAAATATGGCCTTCTCTGGGTTGTATGATGTTTATAGTATTTGCTTAGTGGATGCGTTTCATTTTTCTTTCCTGGGGGACTTTTCTTATTTAAAAAAATTTTTTTTACCTTTATTTATTTATTTTTTTTGAGAGACAGAGAAAGAGCACCAGTGGGGAGGGGTAGAGAGAAAGAGACACACACACACACAATCCAAAGCAGGTTCCAGGCTCTGAGCTGTCAGCACAGAGCCAGACACAGGACTTGAACCCACGAACCATGAGATCATGACCTGAACCAAAATCGGACACTTAACCGACTGAGCCACCCAGGCGCCCCTGTATTTTTTTTTTTAATTGAGTAATCTCTATGCCTAACATGGGGCTCAAACTTACAACCCTGAGATCAAGAGGCTCATGCTTGAGGCACCTGGGCGGCTCAGTCAGTTGGGAGTCTAACTCTTGATTTTGGCTCAGGTCATGATCCCAGGGTCATGGAATCGAGCCTTGTGTTGGGCTCAGTGCTGTCAATGCAGATCCCGCTTGGGATTCTCTCTCTCCGTCTCTCTCTGCCCCTCATCTGCTTGCATTCTCTCTGTCTCTCAAAATAAACAAACATTAAGGGGCGCCTGGGTGGCGCAGTCGGTTAAGCGTCCGACTTCAGCCAGGTCACGATCTCAAGGTCCGTGAGTTCGAGCCCCGCGTCGGGCTCTGGGCTGACGGCCCGGAGCCTGGAGCCTGTTTCCGATTCTGTGTCTCCCTCTCTCTCTGCCCCTCTCCCGTTCATGCTCTGTCTCTCTCTGTCCCAAAAATAAATAAAAAACGTTGAAAAAAAATAAAAAAAAAAAATAAACAAACATTAAAAAAAAAAAGTGGGTGGCTTCAAAAAGGAAAGTTAAAAGAGTCTCGCGCTCTACCAACTGAGTCAGCCTGGCACTCCTATATTTTCTGCTTAAAGCAGACCCTCTTAGGCTCCGCAAAATCTGGTATATAATACTTCATTCTTTGTTTCTATTTCAGTGTAAAGAGCTGGCCAAGTCCAAGGCAGAAGTGGCCTGCATCGCAATGTATGAGACAGACGTGTTTGTTGTTGGAACCGAGAAAGGACGTGCTTTTGTCAACGCCAGGACGGATTTACAGAAGGATTTTGCAAACTACTGTGGGTGTTAACAGTTTTATCCTTTGTATTCATGACTCTTAAAATACTTGCAGGGAAGCCTTATGTAATGTTTTCTTCTACAACAGTCTCAGCAGGGGCACCTTGGTGGCTGTTGGGTGGTTAAGCGTCTGACTTCGGCTCAGGTCACGATCTTACGGCTTGTGGGTTCGAGCCCCGCATTGGGCTCAACAGCTCGGAGCCTGGAGCCTGCTTCAGAATCTGTGTCTGCCTCTCTCTCTGCCCCTGCCCTGCTCGTGCTCTGTCTCTGTCTCTCTATCTCTCTCTCTCAAAAATAAATATTAAAAAAACCTTTTTTAAAAATAGCCTACACGTTATCCTGAAAATGGTTCTGATATGTCTCTTGACTTGGCATACCAGCAAATATCTGCTTAACATTGATAGGTCCAAGAAACATGGTCAGTGTATTTTGTACTTTGTCCTCAGAGGCACCCTGGTTTTATAAAATAAATTTGAGGAACATAGAGTAAATTGTCTTTGATTCCTAAAATAAACCCACATTAAAATAAATTCTTATTTTACTTGTTCCCAGAGGAAAGGGAATAAAAAAAACTCTGGGCTCGTCAGGTGGTCCATTGAGTTAACAACCATTTTCTCTTTTTTCGCTATGGGACCTTCAGAGCCTTTTCTCTTTTCTTTAACGTTTGTTTATTTTTGAGAGAGAGAGAGACAAAGTGCAAAGGGGGAGGGATGGAGAGAGAGACGCACACAGACTCAGAAGCAGGCTTCAGGCTCTGAGCTGTCACTACAGAGCCCAGTGTGGGGCTCGAACTCACGCACTGTGAGATCACGACGTGGGCTGCAGTCAGATGCTTGACTGACTGAGCCAACCAGGTGCCCCTTTACAGCTTTTAATGTGTTATAAGTGTCCAGCAGCTCTAGTGAGTGGATGTGGCCACATGCAACAGAAACTAGGATGTTAAAACCTACACCTTGTATAGCAATGGTCTCTACCATGGTAGGTCATCCACCTAGCACCTTAGTATTTTCTGGAACGAAGAAAGGAAAAATCAAACCCACCAAAGTTATGAGAGTAATGTCATTAGGACTGTGGAGAGAGACAATAGATGAATATAGCTGTAGATGTTTCCAAAGGTCGTCAGAGGGAATGGGAACATGAATAAATATTTACGTATGTCCAGATCATCGGTATGTATGTGAGGGAGAGAGGGATTGATTGATTCAGATTGGTTTCCAAGACCAAAATTATAGTCTCCACAATCAGGAAGATAGATTCAAATATGAAGCAATCTTTAAATAATACAGTAAGTGTATAATGGATGAACAGGAAGGGTGTCCTCAACTCATTAATGTCAGTTGCCAGATGGATGTCTAATCGTTGAGATTTAATTACAGACTTTTTCAAGTTTCCCAGTTGCATACTCATTTTTCAGATATAGGGCTATTCATACTTTCTATTTCTTCGGTGCCCATTTCAGTAAACTTTATTTTCAACTTTATTATTTTTAAAAAAAAATTTTAATGTCTATTTATTTTTAAGAGGGAGAGACACAGAGTACAAGCCGGGGAGAGGCAGAGAGAGAGGGGGGGAGACACAGAATCCGAAGCAGGCTCCAGGCTCTGAGCTGTCAACACAGAGCCTGACGCGGGGCTCGAGCTCATGAACTGTAAGATCACGACCTAAGCTGAAGTCAGATGCTTAATACACTGAGCCACCCAGACGCCCCTCAACTTTATTTTTAACTTGTTCATTTCATGTACGTTGTCGAATCTGTTGGGGAAAAAAATGGTTTATAGTATTTGCTTTGTAATTTTAATGTCTGTGTTGATGTCTCTACTTTTGTCACGGTGAAGGTCCTCCTATGGTCACTTTCAGACCGTATAGCAAATAACATTTTTGTTATCGTTTCCTTTGAACTACTACTATTCCCTCTGTGTTGAATTATTTATAGTTCTTTATCAACAGTTTCATTTCAGAGGTGACCACCATGTTATGCTATCCTGTTCATCATAAATACCCTTTCTTGGGGCGTTTGGGTGGCTCGGTCAGTTGAACGTCCCAGCGTCAGCTCAGGTCATGATCTCGTGGTCTGAGTTCGAGCCCCATGTCGGGCTCTGTGCTGACAGCTCAGAGCCTGGAGCGCTTCAGATTCTGTGTCTCCCTTTCTCTCTACCCCTCCCCCACTCATGCTCTGTCTCTCTCTCTCTCTCTCTTAAAAATAAATAAACATTAAAATGTTTTTTTTAATGTTTATAAAAAAATCTTGTTTTAGGGGCACCTGGCTGGCTTAGTCGGTAGGACATGTGAGTCTTGATCTTGGGGGTCATGTGTTTGAGTCCCACGTTGGGGGTAGTTTACTTATAAAAAAAGATCTTGTTTTATGTTTATCCATTTCCCCCTCTTTCCGGTATAATACCAGAAGCGTAGACATTGAGGGAATGTTCGGAACAAGCGCTTGAAGACTGACTGTGCCTGTTGCTTGTTTACAGGCATTGCCGAAGGGGTGCGTGAGGCCAGATCCCCATGTCCTGCGAACGGGATGCAGATCGATTCAGGAGAAACAGAAATACTCAGAAAAGCAGTTGAGGACTATTTCTGCTTTTGTTACGGTAAAGTTCACCGTACGGTAAAGTTCAACCATTAGGATCGGCATAGGTCACTAAGGAGCTGGAGTGTTACAGATCACTTTATTGGTGTGACTGTTTAGATGCCGCTAACATTTAAGACTCTACATTCTCCTTAAGCCAAGAGCCGGGTCTTCAGGACCAGAGGGCGCCTTGCAGAAGACAGCTTGATCTCTGCTGGTCCATAGAAACCTCTGATTGATCAGCCTTCATTCTTCATTCTTTGCTTCCATTTGAGGGAGCCCCCACTGCAAGGCCAACACAATTGTACCTGACCCTTGAACCATGCAGGGGTTGGGACACCCACCCCCACTGCAGTCGAAAATCCATATCTAATCTTTGACTCCCCCAAAACTCAGCTAATAATAGCCTACTGTTGACTGGAAGCCTTACTGGTAACAAAAATAGTCCCTTATTACCTCTTTCGTATGTCATACGTATTACACAATGTATTTCTGCAATACAGTAAGCTAGAGGAAAGAGTTATTAAGAAAATTGTCAGGAAGAAGGGCATCTTGGCCGGCTCAGTCGGTGGAGCGTGTGACTCTTGATCTGGGCGTTGTAAGTTCGAGCCCCACGATGGGTGTAGAGATTACTTGAAAAAACAAATTCTTAAAAAAAAAAAAAAAAAAAAGAAACAGAAAATCATAAGGAAGAGAAAATACGTGTGTAGTATCATGATGTGTTTATTGAAAAAAGTCTATGTATACGTGGACTTGAGCAGCTCAAACTTGTGTTGTTCAAGGCTGAACTATATTAAAGACATTCACTGCTGGTTCAGGCACCAACCTCAACCTCATCAGTCTTTCCATGTACTCATGTCTTTTTTTTTTTTTAATGTTTATTTATTTTTGAGAGAGAGAGAGAGCACGTGAACAGGGGAAGGACAGAGAGAGAGGGAGACACAGAATCCGAGACAGGCTCCAGGCTCCGAGCTGTCAGCACAGAACCCGACACGGGTTTCGAACCCACGAACTGTGAGATCGTGACCTGAGCCGAAGTCAGACACTTACCCGATGGAGCCAGCCAGGCGTCCCTCCATCTACTCATGTCTTCCACAGGCATTAAGAGGGATTTTTCTTAAGTTTATTTATTTATTTAATATAATCTCTACACCCAATGTGGGGCTCAAACTCATGACCCCAAGATCGGGGGTCACATGCTCCATCGAGTGAGCCAGCCAGACACCCCAAGATAAGGATTTTTTTAATACCTATGCAGAATTTTATCTCCTTTTATTATTAAAATTTTTTTTTAACATGTATTTATTTTTGAGAGACCAAGAGAGACAGAGCACAAGTCGGGGAGGGGCAGAGAGAGAAGGGGACACAGAATCTGAAACAGGCTCCAGGCTCTGAGCTGTCAGCACAGAGCCCAACGCGGGGCTTGAACCCATGAACTGTGAGATCATAACCTGAGCCAAAGTCACACACTTAACCCACTGAGCCACCCAGGTGTCCCCTATTATTTTTTTTATTTTAGAGAGAGAGAGAGAGAGAGAGAGAGAGAGAACATGTGCACACACAGGGACAAAGGCCAGAGGGGTAAAGAGAAAGAGAGAGAGACAGAGAGATTGAGAGATAGAATCCCAAGCAGGGTGTACATTCAGCACAGAGCCTGACGAGGGGCTCCACCCCTCAACCCTGGGATCGTAACCTAAACTGAAATCAAGAGTCAGATGCTTAACCGACTGAGCCACCCAGGCACCCCCTGGGTGGCTCAGTCGGTTAAGCATCTGACTCTTGATTAGGCTCAGGTCACCGTCTCACAATTCATGGGATTGAGCCCCAAGTTGGGCTGTGTGTTGACAGTGTGGAGCCTGCTTGGGATTCTCTCTCTCAATCTCCCTGTCTCTCTCTCCGCCCCCTCCCCCTGCTCTCGTGTGCCTGTTCTCTCTCTCTCTCAACACAAATAAATAAACGTTAAAAAATAAAATAAAATCTTAAAAAAGAAAAGCTGGGTAACTCAATAACCACACAGGTGTTGGGCTTAGTTGTGACACAAGCGCCTGCCTTAGCCTCTCAGAGTCCTGTCATTTTTAGAGAGTATCACACGTTTATGGGACCTGCAGGTCCCTGTGAGCATTTGACTGTGGGGGACCTCGAGCCTAGGGGATCTCAGAGTCTCAGGCTACGCTTCTGAGAGAAATGGGGCTCCTGCACCTGGGGGCTGGCCAGCCAGCGCAGCACGACTGACCCGGCCCCATGATGGTGACCCGAGGCCACGTTGACTCCATAACTTCTCCACAGGCAAGTTGGCCTGAGTTGTGCAGAGCCACCTAGGGTCCTTGTGGACCTTCGGGTGGGGGCTCTCATCCTCTTTTGGCACTGAGTAACCGTGGGGCACCCTCTGCTGCCCTGGGTGTGCCACCTACAACCGAATGGAGAAGACCTGTTATTTCCTCTTTCTTACGTGAAGATGTAAAGTAAAACGTCTCATAAGCTTTTCCTGTGGCCCTTTGGGAATTCTATTAACGGGTTATAGAGGACTAGGATGCTTCAGCTCTTACTGTGGCTTCAAAGCCGGGCATTGCCACCTGTGTTTCTTTCTTTTTTGTTTGTTTCAGAGTGTATTTATTTATTTTGAGACAGAGAGGTGGGGGGGGAGGGGCAGAGAGAAAGGGAGAGGGACCCCCCAGCAGGCTCCGAGCTGTCAACACAGAGCCCGACGCGGGGCTCGATCTCACGAACTGCAAATCATGACCTGAGCCGAAACCAAAAGTCAGACGTTCAACAGACTGAGCTACCCAGGCGCCCCAGCACCTGTGTTTCTTTACTGCACTGAATGCAGCTGACAGGTAGGGTTTATGTTCGTACCATCTAAAGACATCTCCCCTCTTCTAGGCAAAGCCTTGGGGACCACAGCGATGGTGCCTGTTCCGTACGAGAAGATTCTGAGGGACCCAGCGGCCGTGGTTGTACAGGGGCTTCCAGAAGGAGTGGCCTTTCAGCACCCCGAGAACTATGGTCTCACCACCCTGAAATGGATTTTGGAGAACAAAGCGGGGATTTCATTCATCATCAACAGGTGGCAGGCTCTATCCCCCTCATAAAGCCTAGTTCATTTGAGGATAAACTGACAGCTTAATTTCAATTCGTTTGTTAATTATGTCCTCTTACACTTAGAAGTTGGTTATTCAAATGTTTAATCTGTCTTTCATGTCGGGTAATAGTGTCGGTTTTCTTGCAGACCTTTCCTAGGTCCAGCGAATCAGCTCGGTAAGTGACAGCTTCTCATAATCGGTGACTGACCCTGGCTACTAAGCCAGTCCTGCTTTTCTTTAAAAAAATTTTTTTTTTGTTTTAATGTTTCCTTTATTTTTGAGAGACTGAGAGAGACAGAGTGCAAGCGGGGGAGGGGCAGAGAGAGAGGGGGAGACACAGAATCCAAAGCAAGATCCAGGCTCTGAGCTGTCCGCACAGAGCCCGACACGGGGCTCGAACCCATGAGCTGTGAGTTCCTGACCTGAGCTAAAGTCAGATGCTTAACCGACTGAGCCACCCAGGCACCCCTCCAGCCCTGCTTTTCTTACTTGAAATGCAAGTCTGGTACATTCTAAAACTTGTGTGTCCCTTGCCTGCTCACCATGGAGGAAGTAACTGCTGGCACCCCGGGGTGGGGGGGGGGGCCGTGCCTCTTGTGGGGTGCTCAGCTCAGGGAAGGACACACCCCGACAAGAGCTGAAGGGATTCTGCTCCCAGGTCTGAAGCCGGGAAGCTCCCACGGCCAAGCTCCTAGGTCTCAAGCCGGCAAGCTCCTACTGCCCACAGAGGACAGTAGGCCTATCTTGTCCTCGAGTCCAGGGTCATGAGGATGCTGGGTCACTTGATAGTCCTTTGACCCCCAGCCACAGGCCGGGCATCGTTGGGTTCGGGAGTGGATGGAGGAGGTATGGCCATTTCTCGTGCTTCTGAGACTCACCGTCTAGAAGGAGCAAGTCTGTCCAACAGAGAACCAGGGGTGACCCGAGGTCTCCCCAGGATGCCCGGCGGAAATCCCCGGAAGTCCTGGGGAGGGTTTAGAGTTGTATGATCAAAGGGGCTTTGTGGAGCCACCAGGTGGCTCTCAAGCCGAGCAGGGTCTCAACACGTTGGTTCTGCCGGGAGGCCCATCCACGTGCCCAGGCAGAAAGCAACATGGATGGGTGTTTGAGGCCGAGTTTGAGAACCCGGGGCCCTTCATAATCTCCTCAATTTACAACGACGAACAGACCAAAAGAATAGCAATTTTTCCAGAAGCGTTTAGAGATCCACCTCTGCCCACTTCTTATTTTCCCAGATTATTAATCTGGAACATAGCTGGAAACTGTGGGCCGTACCTGTCCTGGAGAGACCAGGTCTGTCTAAGAGGGTGCTGTGCTGAGACTACCTAGGTACAGAGACAGGATGTCCAGAGAGGGGTGGGCAGAGTTCACGAGGCGCACGCGGGAGCGCACAGGGCTTGGGCTGCTCACAGAGCGCAGTCCGTTTCCAGAGCAATGGAACGTTCCCAGAATTCCCTAGCTTATGTTGAAGGGGAGACCTGAGGGGGAGGGGCGGCGGGTGACTGGGTGACCGTTGCCCCAGACGGCTTGTATTTTCATCATAGAACAGTAACAGCCACACCCGCTAATTCATTGCTTCCGGCATACCCGGCATGGTTCTGTGTTCTTTGCACGTTTTAATTGATCCTCACCCAACCACCATTTTCAGATGAGGAAACTGAGGCCCAGGAAGGTTTAGTGACTTGCTGGAGGTCGCTGCGGCCCCTGTCTACTCCTCAGCCCCCACTCTGCCCACACACACGGCACGAGGACACAGGGGCCTCTTCGAATTGGTCTCTCCCCACTACTATTCTGTAAAGGCCTGGAGCTGGAGTTCTGTTCTCTCTGTATTTACTTTCACGTTACGTGCCTTCGAATGGTGTCATTTTCAAGGTGCAGAAAGGGGCTAGTGTGTGTCTTTTTACTTCTGCACAGGTGGGTCTTTGGTGGTCATGGATGCTAAGAGATCGGTGACGTCACCAAGTGAAAGGTAAGGGAAATAAAAAAATCCACATCTAACCCCAGAGTGTTAGTTTTTAGACCATAGAAAGTTTCCCTTGTTTTGTTATATATTCTTTATTCAAAAGGATGTTTGAGGTTTTAAGACTATGTTCAATGGACTCCTTTAATGGTATAACAGATTATTAAGAACATTAATGTTACATGAACGAGTTAGTTTTGCGTTGAGCTGGATGGTGGGCAGGGGAGGTAGGACGGCGTGGAGATCTGGAAATTGGGGGGTTTGAGTACAGTGCATCCAGATCCCCGTGGTCACGTCTCACCCCGGCCGGCTTGTCTTGACAAGGGTTCCCTTCTCCTTGCAGCTGTGGCCCCATCAGTGTGAAAACTGAACCCATGGAAGATTCAGGTACGTACACGGATGCTTATAGAATCGAGTATTTGGCAGATTATCATTTGACCCCTTTCTTTTGTTTTACTTCTAAAACATGGACTTGCAGTAAACTAAGAATGGGGGGCAGGGCGCTTCCTCAATTTGGTTTTAAAAATCTACAAAAAGCCGAGTGAGAAGCTAGAACCTTTCCCACTGAGGTCAAGAACGAGGAAGGATGTCCCCTCTTGAACTTCCTTCCAGTGTTGTACTGAAAGTCCTTGCTAATGCAATAAGACAAGAAAAGGAAATATAGGGCACACAGATTGAGAATGATGAAATATAACTGCCTTTGTTCACAGATGACATGGTCATCTATATAGAAAATCCTGGGGCGCCTGGGTGGTGCAGTCGGTTGAGTGGCCGGCTCTTGATTTTGGCTCAGGTCATGATCTCACGGTTGTGGGATCAAGCCCCACATCAGGTTCTGTGCTGAACGTGGAGTCCGCTTGAGCTTCTGTCTCTGTCCCTCCCCCTGATCACTCTCTCTCTTTCTCTCTCTCAAATAAAAATAAATGTTAAAAAAAAAACCCAAAGAATTGACCAGTGAAAGGGGTGATGGTGACTAGGGCACTATTTAAATAACCTCAGTAGGGGCCTTATCCCTGCCTTCCCCCACTCCTTAAAGAAAGAAAAATGGCATTGATTAGAGGGGAAATGTTAAAAGGTCAAAAAAATGTTTTAGATGCAAATGCTTGAGGGATGGGAAAATCTTTGAAAGCATTAAAGCCGCAAAGGTTAGAAAACTTAAAGTAACCAAGTACATAAAACCAAAACTCAAAATTCAAGTTAATAAAAATGAACACAAGCTGGGGCACCTAGCTGGCTCAGTCGGAGGAGTGTGTGACTCTTGATCTCAGGGTTATGTGTTCGAGCCCCATGTTGGGCGTCGAGCTTACTTTAAAAAAAAAAAAAAGAAGAGCCGTGCAGTCGGTTAGGCGTCCGACTCTTGATTTCAGCTCAGCTCATGATTTCACGGTTCATGAGATGCAGCCCCCCGTCAGGCTGTGTGCTGACAGCACGGAGCCCCCTTGGGATTCTCTCTCTCCCTGCCCCTCCCCTGCTGGTTCTCTCTCTTTCTGTCTCTCTCTCTCTCTCTCTCTCTCTCTCTCAAAATAAATAAACTTAAAAAAAAAAAATAGGTCTCTTTTTGTCTTTAAGCTCTAAACTGAACCCGGGGCTTGAACTCACAACCCCGAGATCAAGAGCTGCACACTCTTCCGACTGAGCCAGCCAGGCGCCACGAGGCCTCTTTTGTTGATGCTTCCTTTTGGAGATGTGGTTCAGTTTAGACAAAAATGTGCTCCGTACTAACATGACTCTCTACCTTGGATTTCATGATGCCATTCAACTCGCTGCCGGACGGCCCCTGAGAGCCTCATTTCTTGTGATATTTCTGCACCCCTTGCTACACAGAACAAGTGTCAAAATGGTTTTGAGTTTCAAATTTCTCTCTTTCTCTCTCTTTCTCCCCAAAACAAAGTGGCTTCAAACAATGATTAGTCTTTTATTTTTCTTTTATTATGTTTATTTATTTTTGACAGAGAGACAGAGCATGAGTGGGGGAGAGGCAGAGAGAGGGAGACACAGAATCCGAAGCAGGCTCCAGGCTCTAAGCTGTCAGCACAGAGCCCGACGCGGGGCTCGAACCCACGAACCGTGAGATCATGACCTGAGCCGAAGTCAGATGGATGCTTAACTGACTGAGCCACCCAAGCACCCCCAAACAATGATTAGTCTTTCTGGCAATTCCACACATTGGCCGGGTAGCTGTCTGCTCCCAGGTGACCTCGCTCCTGAGTCCGAGGCCGCTGGGAGAGCCTGGCCTCCGTCCGCTTGGTCTCACGTCCCCTGGGAGCCCGGGCGCGTTCACACGGCCACTCAGTTCTGAAGCAGCAGCTCAGACGCAGCTGCACTCTTCAGGCCTCGGCTCGCGTCCTGTTGGCCAACGTCCCATTGGCCAAAGTGAGCCATGAGACGAGGCCCAGCTTTACAGGATGGAGAAGTAGCCTCCACTTCTAGAAAAGAGCAAGAGAGACATTGCAGACAGGCATGCACACCGGGGTGGGAGAAACCTGTGGCTAATTTTGCAGGCTACCACACCTTTCCCTGATGACGGGTTTTGGTTTCACTAACGTAGTTCCCCCAGGTTTTGAAATTTTGAAATTCATGTCATTGTCGTAGGTAAGATTACACGTAGCCACCGAGTGATGTATGGAAGGCTTGAATCACTGTATTGTACCCTGGAAACTGATACTACTCTATGTGTTAATTAACTGGAATTTAAATACAAACTTTACAAAAAAGGGGGGCGCCTGGGTGACTCAGTCGCTTAAGTGTCTGACTTCGGCTCAGGTCATGATCTCGCGGTTCGTGAGTTCGAGCCCCGCGTCGGGCTCTGTGCTGACAGCTCAGAGCCTGGAGCCTGTTTCAGATTCTGTGTCTCCCCCTCTCTGCCCCTCCCCGCTCACTCTCTGTCTCTGTCTCTCAAAAATGAGTAAATGTCAAAAAAATTAAGAAAAAAAACCTTAAAAAGGTGACATGTGCAAATGCATATCGCATTGGAGAAGAATATTTTACCGTATTTTGCATAAATGCACGTATGTACGAAGCCTCCTTGAAAAGGAAAATGTTCCCAAACTGGGAACCAGACCTTCTTCTTCCCTTCTTTCCCTCCCTCCCTCCTTCTGTTCCTTTCTACATCCTTCTCTCCTTCCTTCCTTCTTTCCTTTTATATTGATTTTATAGTGTTTTGGTTCTGTTACTTGTATTGTTATACGGGAAAGCCGACTGTTCACAGTGTGTGAGCCCCACGTTGTTTTGCTGGCGATCACGTTGCCCTGTTCATCAAGGCAGAGCCTGGAACTGTCCCAGCCGGTCCTAGTTCTCTGTGGCCTAACACGCGATTTTATGATTTTCATTGCTTCCAAAGGCTCGGCACTGAGAGCGACGGCTGTGTCAGTCAAGAAGGAGTCAGAAGATCCTAATTACTATCCGTCTAATATGCAAGGTAATCCCATTTCATTTTCATTTCCTTCCCCAAATGTTGTTTGTGACAGGACGTTTTTTTGTCGTATTTTTAAAAATTAATTTGTTTTGAGAGAGAGGGAGATAGAGAATCCCAAGCCGACTCCACACTGTCCGCGCAGAGCTGGACGCGGGGCTTGAACTCGCAAACCACGAGATTGCGACCTGAGCCGAAATCGAAGAGTCGGACGCTCAACTGGCTGAGCCACGTAGGCGCCCCCAAGATGAGAAATTTTAATTAGCCCCCATCTGGAAAACAGGCCGAAGCAATACGTTTACTGGGATGTAGCATACTGCCATTTAAAGTAAAGCATTTTACGGTTAGGAAATAGATCCGTGTTCAGCCTAAATCCGCATGCTTCGAGGCAAACGTGAAGACAGAGGTATCCTGGTGCGTTTTACTTGAGCTTGTCTGTTAAGTATTCTTATTTTGCATGTTCTAAAGTATGTCCCCCTAATCCTTTGCTGTCCTGTCTGTCCCCTAAGTTACTGAGAAAATATCGAAAGATCAAGACATTCAGGTACCCCGTTCTTAATAATATTTGCTTCATTGATGTCATACAATTTAAACGGCAGAACAGCAGACACTGATTAGCTGGTAGGCGGTCTATGCACTCGCCTGGCTTGGTCCTCTCCCCAGAGACCAGATCCCTGCCGGACCCCGACGTGGTACCAGTTTGACGACGTGGTGTTGTGTGGGATGGTTCTAAATCCTCGACCGCGACCAGGTTTGAAGCGCTTCCTACAAAATCTTAATTTTGAAGTTTTCCTGCAGCATTACAGAGCTCTGTAACTTAGACACTTTTTTCAGAATACCTGGGTGGCTCAGTCAGTTGAGCCACCCCCTCCTGGTTTTGGCTCAGGTCATGATCTCAACGGTGCGTGAGTTCGAGCCCCACGTTGGGCTCTGCGCTGACAGAGTGGAGCCTGCTTGGGATTCTCTCTCTTTTTCTTTCTCTCTCGCTCTCTCAAAATAAACAAACCGCTTTTTTCAAAAACTCTGAAGACCAGTGAAAAAGTGTCCATTGTCGCGGCACGTGGGTGGCTCAGTTGGTTGAGTGTCCCAACTTCGGCTCAGGTCACAATCTCACTGCTTGTGGGTTCGAGCCCCACGTCGGGCTCTGTGCTAACAGCCTGCTTCCGATTCTGTGTCTCCTTCTCTCTCTCTGCCCCTCCCCCACTCACACTCTGTCTCTCTCTTTCTCAAAAATAAATAAACATTAAAAAATATTGTTTTTAAATAAAATACTTAAGGGGCGCCTGGGTGGCTCAGTCAGTTAAGCAGCCAACTTTGGCTCAAGTCATGATCTCATAGTTTGTGGGTTCGAGCCCCGTGTCGGGCTCTGTGCTGACAGCCCGGAGCCTGGAGGAGCCTGCTTCAGATTCTCTGTCTCCCTCTCTCTCTGCCCCTCCCCCACTTGCATGCTGTCTCTCAAAAATAAATACACATTAAAAGAATTTTAATACTTAAGAAAAAATTTAACCAAAGAATTGCAAGACTTGTACACTGAAAACTATAAAACGTTGTTTAAAAAATTAAAGGAGATCTAAATAAACGGAAAGATATTCTGTGTTCATGGACTGGAAGACTTCCTTAAGATTGTTATGGAAATTCAAGGAACCCGGAATGGCCAAAACAATCTTGAAAAAGAACAGAGTCAGAAGACCCACATTTCCTGATTTCAAAACCTACTGCAAAAGCTACAGTTATCGACTGTGGTCCTGGCATAAGGTTAGACAGTGGATATTCAGTGGAATAGATTTGAGAGTGCAGAAATAAACCCCTATCTTTATAGCTACTTGATTTTCAACAAGGGTGCCAAAACAATTCATTGGGGAAAGAATAGTCTTTTCAAAAAAAATGGTACTAGAATAACCAGCTTTCTACATACAGAAAGATCCATTCGGACCTCTACCTCACACCATATACAAAAACTAACTCAAAATGGATCAGAGACCTGAATGTAAGAGTTAAAAATTCTCATGCACTTAGAACTCCTAGACGCAGATGATTGTGACCTTGGATTAGATAATGGTTTCTTAGCGAGAGCAGCCAAAGGAAAAAAATAAATTAAACTTCATCAAAATTAAAAACTTGTACTTCAAAGAACTCTGTCAAAAAAGTAAAAAGGCCACCAATGGAATTAGAGGAAATGTTTGCAAGTTATATATCAGATGAGGATATCCTATCCAGAATAAGAACTGTTTTAACTGACCGACGAAAATGCAAATTATGCTATTTAAAATGGAAAACGGGGTGCTGGCTGGCTCAGTCAGTGGAGCACGTGACTCTTGATCACGGGCTTGTGAGTTCAAGCCTCACATTGGGGGTAGAGATTGCTTACAAATAAAATCTTTAGGGGTGCCTGGTTAGCTCAGTCCGTTAAGCGTCTGACTTCGGCTCAGGTCACGACCTCATGGTGCGCGAATTCGAGCCCCACATGGGGCTCAGACCCTGGAGCCTGCTTCAGATTCTGTGCCTCCCTCATTTCCCTGCCCCTCCCCCGCTCATGCTCTGTCTCTCTCTCAAAACCATAAATATTTTTATTTAAAATTTTTTTTTTTTTCCAACGTTTTTTATTTATTTTTGGGGCAGAGAGAGACAGAGCATGAACGGGGGAGGGGCAGAGAGAGAGGGAGACACAGAATCGGAAACAGGCTCCAGGCTCCGAGCCGTCGGCCCAGAGCCCGACGCGGGGCTCGAACTCACGGACCGCGAGATCGTGACCTGGCTGAAGTCGGACGCTTAACCGACTGCGCCACCCAGGCGCCCCATAAATATTTTTAAAAAAAGAAAAAAGGCTCTGAAGATCCCATAGTGAAAAAAAGGGGGCACAGAAAAACAGGATATGGAGTTGGTGACTATTGGCACCAGGGAAGGGCACGTGGAATTATTGTACCATCCCTGCTTCTGTAGGTGTGAAACTTCTCCAGAGTGCGGTAAGACAACAAAAGACATAGAGAAAGGACCATTTGTGTGAATTTTATTTCAAGGAGTTGAAGTATTTTTCATGTGCATTCCTGCGTGGGTCTTGAACTGTTTGGATGGTTTTAAATGGATTCTTGTTTAGGGGAACCTGGGTGGCTCAGTAGGTTAAGCGTTCAGCTCTTGGTTTCGGCTCAGGTCACGATCTCACAGTTCGTGAGTTCCAGCCCCGTGTCAGGCTCTGTGCTGACAGTGCAGAGCCCGCTTGGGATTCTCTCTCCTTCTCTCTGCCCCCTACTCTTGCTGTCTCTGTGTCTCTCAAAATAAATAAATAAACTTAAAAAAATTCTTTTAAATAACAAACATAAATGGATTCTTGTTTACATTTTGCATTTTGCCCTTTTTAAATATCTGTATCATTTGCTTCCCTTTCAGACAGCCATCATCCTTCTGGGAGCAGCGACGTAACAGACATGGAATTATCCATGGAAGGTTGGAAAAGCCATTTTATGCTTTTTTCTTTTTTCTTTTTTTTTTTGGTTTTGTTTTAGTCTACAGTATTTTGCAAAGAACACAGTCTTTGAAACGCCCATGACGCATGTTTGAAACTAAGGCAGCTTCCTGGCATGCCTTCTTAGAAAACCAGATGAGTCTTAGCCCTAGAATGTGGCTCTGGGAATCTGTCAGTCTCTTCCTTCTCCGACCTGTAAGAGATTCTACGTAAAGCACCTGGATTAGAGGTCGCGTGGTGAGAAAACTTCACATCAAGAAATGACATGTGTCATTTGTTGCTTTATTCCATTTTCTCTTCTTGAATGGGTATACCAGAATTCTTTTTTTATTAATGTTTATTTATTTTTTGAGAGACAGAGCATGAGCAGGGGAGAGCAGAGAGAGAGGGAGACACAGAATACGAAGCAGGCTGCAGGCTCTGAACTGTCAGCACAGAGCCCGACACAGGGCTCGGACTCACGGACCGTGAGATCATGACCTGAGCCGGAGTCGGACGCTCAATGGACTGAGCCACCCAGGCGCCCCAGCGTTGTTGTTTTTCTAATGTTTATTTATCTATTTTTGAGAAAGCACAAGCAGGGAGGGTGCAGAGGGAGAGGGAGACAGAGAATCTGAAGCAGGCTCTCCACTGTCAGCACAGAGCCTGATGTGGGGCTTGAACTCACTAACTGTGAGAACATGACCTGAGTCAAAGTTGCATGCTTAACCGACTGAGCCACCCAGGCATCCTTGTGTGGTCTTTTGTTTTTCTTTTGTTTTATTTTATTTTTAACATTTATTTATCTTTGAGAGACAGAGAACAAGCAGGGGATGGGCAGAGAGTGGGGGAAACAGAATCCGAAGCAGGCTCCGGGCTCAGAGCTGTCAGCACAGAGCCCGACGTGGGGCTCGAACCCACAAACTGTGAGATCATGGCAGATGCTTAACCAACTGAGCCACCCAGGCGCCCCTATTTATTTATTTTTGATGAGGGTCGTACAGAAAGGGGGAGGGAGAATCCCAAGCAGGCGCGGGGCTGGAATCCATGAACCGCAACATTGTGACCTGAGCTGAAATCAAGTCGGGCACCTTACGGACTGAGCCACCCAGGCGCCCCTGTGTCATTTTTAATAGCTTCTCTGAGGGGCACCTGGGTGGCCCAGTCGGTTGAGCGTCCGACTTCAGCCCAGGTCATGATCTCACGGTCCGTGAGTTCGAGCCCCGCGTCGGGCTCTGTGCTGACGGCTCAGAGCCTGGACCCTGCTTCGGATTCTGTGTGTGTGTCTCTCTCTGTCTCTCAAAAAAACACGAATAAATGTTAAAAAAATTTTTTTGTAAAAAAAGATAGAGGAAGGCCTACATGGGAATCCGGGTGGAACTAGTATGGAGTGAGAATCGGAGAGATGTCACTGGATGTTGGCCTTTGAAATACTTTGTTTCTGAAGAGATTTTTTTTTTAAGTATTTTTTTTTTTTTTAGTAATCTCCCCACCCAGCATGGGATTCGAACCCACAACCCCAGGATCAAAAGTTGCACACTCTACTGCCTGAACCAACCCACGCCCCCAAGAGGTTTTTTATTATTATAGTACAGCAGGAAACCCATTTATGATACACCTGAATTCGTTTGATTTGGGTTTTTTTTTTACCTTTTTAACTAAAGATTCAGAAAAAGCTGCAAGAACAGTCAGAGAGGTCTGGTGTCTTCACCCGTTTACCCCCAAGCATTACGCGTTCCATTACCATAGTCCAATATCCAAACAGCTGATTTGTTTTGCGTCTTTCTCCCTTCATGAACAATTAATG
This sequence comes from Neofelis nebulosa, assembly GCF_028018385.1. Taxonomy (NCBI): domain Eukaryota; kingdom Metazoa; phylum Chordata; class Mammalia; order Carnivora; family Felidae; genus Neofelis; species Neofelis nebulosa. Next base: position 10,971,705 of record NC_080799.1, on the reverse strand, counting down.
GAAGGTATTTTTTTTTTTAGTGTTTATTTTTGAGAGAGAGACAAGAGTGCTTTCTTTGATCCCTGTGATTCCTGACAACAAGGAAACGCTATGACCACAGGAATTCCAGGGGCGCCTGGGTGGCGCAGTCGGTTAAGCGTCCGACTTCAGCCAGGTCACGATCTCGCGGTCCGTGAGTTCGAGTCCCGCGTCAGGCTCTGGGCTGATGGCTCAGAGCCTGGAGCCTGTTTCCGATTCTGTGTCTCCCTCTCTCTCTGCCCCTCCCCCATTCATGCTCTGTCTCTCTCTGTCCCAAAAATAAATAAAAAACGTTGAAAAAAAATTAAAAAAAAAAAAAAGGAATTCCATTAGATGGACATTCTGTGTCCCCTGACGTGGGTAACCGGGTGTTGTGTTATAAGATCTGAGAGTTTCTTCTCTCCCCTTAACCCTTATAAGGTTGTCCTTTCTTACCCTGTGATCCCTTTGAAAGTTAAAATTACAGGGGTGCCTGAGTGGCTCAGTCCGTTGAGCGTCCGACTTGGGCTCAGGTCATGATCTCACAGTTCGTGAGTTCGAGCCCCACGTCGGGCTGTGTTCTGATAGCTCAGAACCTGGAGCCTGCTTCAGATTCTGTCTCTCTCTCTCTCTGTCCCTCTCTTGGCCCCTCCCCCGCTCATGCTCTGTCTCTGTCTCAAAAAAAAAAAAAATAAACATTAAAAAAAATTTTTTTTAATTTTAATTAAAAAATTTTTTTTAATCTTTTAGTAAAATAAAAGTAAAGTTAAAATTACCTTCAGGGATGCCTGGGTGGCTCAGTCAGTTAAGCATCCGAGTCTTGATTTTGGCTCAGGTCATGACCTCATGGTTCGTGAGTTCAAGCCCTGCATCAAGCTCTGCACTGGCAGCAGGGAGCCTGCTTGGGATTCTGTCTCTCCCTCTCTCTCTCTTCCCTGCCCCCACTCGTGCTCTCTCTCTCTCTCTCTTGAAATAAATAAATAAACTTTGAAAATGCTTTCAGGTTTAGGGGCGCCCAGCTGGCTCAGTTGGAAGAGCGTGCGGCCCTTGATCTTGGGGTTGTGAGTTCGAGCCCCACGGTGGATGTAGAGATTACTAACAAAATAAAAATAAACAAAATTGTTTACAAAAATTACCTTCACGTTTATACCTCTACGTGTATTAAGTATGACACATGTCTAAAATGCCAGGATAAGCTCTTCTTGGAAGGTGAGATTACATAATAACAGATGTCATTTTAGAAATCTTTTTTTTTTCAAGATTCCACTCTGCTTGTCCCATCAGAAGCGTGTGAGGACCCCGAAGCCGAGGTGAAAATTGAAGGTCAGTTGCCTAAAGCCTTGTCAGAGTGACACATGGCAGAGTGTGGCGTTCATCCATTCCTAAAGGGGTTATTGTGGGGGGGGGGATGGTATATGTGGGGGCGGGGTGTGTATGCGTGCGTGTGTGTGTGTGTGTGTGTGTGTGTGTTTTACGCCATGCACATCAGCACCAGACTGTCCGCCCTCCCCAGTGAGGGAAGAAGGAAGGGGGATGGGCAGGGAGGGGAAGAGGGAAGGGGATGGGCAGGGAGGGCTGCATTTCCCTTAGAAAACACACCCCCACTTCCGCTAGATGGATGAAGAGTTTACAGATAACAACTGATCGGGCCTAGAAGCAGTAAACTCCGTTCAACGGCAAGTATCTCACAGAAGTCAAGTTCGAAGTGTGGTTTTAAACAGATTTATTTTTAAGATCCACCACGTAAGATAATTTTCGTTAAAAGACTTACAAACTGACGTGTAATCTGTTTGGGTTTTGTTCAGATGTCTGTTTCGAAACCACATCCAAGGGGCGCCTGGGCGGCTCAGTCGGTTGAGCGTCTGACTCTTGGTTTCGGCTCAGGTCATGATCTCACAGTTCGTGGGTTTGAGCCTCTCTCTCTCTCTCTCTCTCTCTCTCTCTCTCTCTCTCTTTTTTTCCTTTGCTTGTTTGTTTTGTTTCTCATATTCCACATATGCGTGAGATCATATGGTTTTGTCTTTCTCTGATTGACTTATTTGCTTAGCATTATACTTTCCACATCCATCCATGTTGTGGCAAATGGCAAGGTTTTGGGTTTTTTTTTAATTTTTTAATTTTGGGGAGAGCACATGTGGTGGAGGGGCAGAGAGAGGGGGACAGAGGATCTGAAGCAGGCCCTGTGCTGACGGGCTGACGACAGTGAGCCCGATGTGGGGCTCGAACTCCCGAACCACGAGATCATGACCTGAGCCGAAGTCAAACGCTCAACCGACTGAACCGTCCAGGTGCCCCAAGATTTCGTTCTTTTCTTTATGGCTGAATAATGTTCCATTGGATATGTATATACATCCCTTCCTCTGTGGATAGACACGGGCTGCTTCCATAATTTGGCTATTATAAATAATGCTGCGATAAACATCGGGGTGCACGTATCCCTTTGAATTCGTGTTTTTATGTTTTGGGGGTAAATACCTACTAGTATGATTACTGGATCGTAGGGTAGATCTATTTTTCATTTTTTAAGGACCCTCCACGCTGTTTTCCGGAGCGGCCGCACCAGTTTGCATTCCCACCAACAGGGCAAGAGGGTTCCCCTTTCTCCGCATCCTCACCAACACCCGTTGTTGCTCGTGTTGTTGATTTTAGCCATTCTGACAGGTGTGACGTGGCATCTCGTTGTGGTTTTGATTTGCATTTCCCTGTTGCTGAGTGACACTGAGCATTTTCATGTGTCTGTTGGCCATCCGGATGTCTTCTTTGGAGAAGCGTCTGTCCACGTCTTCTGCCCATCTTTTAATTGGATTATTTGGTTTTTGGGTGTAGAGTTGTATCAGTTCCTTATATATTTTGCATACTTCACGCTTTATTGGATCTGTCATTTGCAAATATCTTCTCCCATTCAGTAGTTTGCGTTTTAGCGTTGTTGATGGTTTCCTTTGCTGTGTAGAAGCTTTTTGTTTTGATGTCGTCGCAACGGTTTACTTTTGCTTAAAAGCAAGATTTCCCTCGCCTCGGGGGACATTTCTAGAGAAATGTTGCTACAGCCGATGTCGGAGAAATTACTACCTTGCTCTCTTCAAGGATCTTTATGGTTTCAGGTCTCACATTTAGGTCTTTAATCCATTTTGAGTTTATTTTTGTGTATGGTGCGAGGCGACCCGGTTTCATTCTTTTTGCATGTGGCTGTCCAGTTTTCCCATCACCATTTTGTTGGAGAGACTGTCTTTTCCCCCTCATATATTCTTTCCTCCTTTGTCAAAGATGAATTGACCATATAATTGGAGGTTTAGTTCTGGGTTTTCTGTTCTAGTCCATTGATCTATGCGTCTGTTTTAATGCCAGTCCCATACTGTTTTAATTACTACCGCTTTGTAATAGAACTTGAAATCTGGAATTGTGATGCCTCCAGCTTTGTTTTCGTTTTTCAAGATTGCTGTCCGAGGTCTTTGGTGGTTCCATACAAATCTTAGGAGTGTTTGTTCTAGTTCAGTGAAACATGCTCTTGGTATTTTGGTAGGGATCGCATTGAGTCTGTAGATGGCTGTGGGGAGTATGGCTATTTTAACAGTATTTGTTCTTCCAGCCCATAAGCATGGAATGTCTTTCCATTTCTTTGTGTCGTCTCGAATTTCTTTCACTGGTACTTTTAGTTTTCAGAGTACAGGTCTTTTCACTTCTATAGTTAAGTTTATTCCTAGACATTTTATTGTTTTTGGTGCAGTTGTAAGTGAAATTGTTTTCTTAATTTCACTTTCTGCTGCTCCATTATTAGTGCACAGAAATGCAACAGGTTTCTGTATATTGGTTTTGTATCCCGCAACCTTAGTGAATTCCTTCGTCCATTCTGGTAGTTTTTTTGGTGGAGTCTGTGGGATTTTCTATATATGGTGTCATGTCATCTGCAAATAGCGAGAGCTTTATTTCTTCCTTACCAATTTGGATGCCTTTTATTTCTTTACATTATCAAATTGCTTACATTATCAAACTCTTTCCGTTATCAAAAAGGCAGTCCTTTTTAATTTAGAGATAATATTACTTCTCATGAAACACCACAGGGTCTGGATTGATTTTGCCACGATTAGGGAAATTTTGAGAGCAAATGAATGCTCCCATCTGGACTTGATTCTTCCATTTGTACTTCATATATTTGAATTCTAAAAATGGTGTCATCAAGTTCATTGTTCTAGGGGGAAAATCCCTCTCGTCACTATTTTTTTTTTAAGTTTATTTATTTTATTTTGAGAGAGAGTGTGTGTGCATGAGCAGGGGAAGGGCAGAAAGAGACGGAGTTAGAGAATCCCAAGCAGGCTCGTGCTGTCAGCTCGAAGCCCAACGCGGGGCTCGATGTCATAAACTGTGAGATCACGACCTGAGCTGAAATCGGGAGTCAGCCGCTTAACCAGCTGAGCCACCCAGGCGCCCCTCATCACTGTTTATAACAGAGAAAAAGCAGGTGTGGCGTAAGTGCCCAGCAGTTAGCGAAAGGGTCGTGGCCACCCGCTGGGGAAAATGCTCATGGGCATTCCGTGAAAGTCAGCTGTCTGGCTCAAGACAAGTTAGAAACAAAACAGAGGGACACTCGGGTCATATTTTACAGTAGGATCTCAATTTTGTTTAGAAAGAAATTTCATATGGAAAGAGAAAACGTAGGGGGCGCCTGGGTGGCTCAGTCGGCTAAGCGTCTGACTTCGGCTCAGGTCACGATCTCGCGGTCTGTGGGTTCAAGCCCCGCGTCGGGCTCTGGGCTGATGGCTCAGAGCCTGGAGCCTGCTTCCGATTCTGTGTCTCTCTCTCTCTCTGCCCCTCTCCCGTTCATGCTCTGTCTCTCTCTGTCTCAAAAAGAAAAAATAATAAAAATAAAAAAAAAAAAAAGAAAGAGAAAACTTAGACGAAAATACAAAAAGAAAGAAAAAAGGAGCCATAGCCACCAGTATTAGAATTAACGTGATTTTACTTTTCTTCCTTTTGCCTTTACCGTTCCCCTGCCCCGCTCCACCGGAAGCATAGATTCGTTAAGTATTAGGGGGAAAAGTCAGGTCCTGATGGGTTCTGTGTGAAGGGACCACTTGTCTGCAGGGTGTTAACCCTGAAAGCTTTATTGGGAATTATGTGGCGATGCCGTCAGGATAATTAGACTTGGAGGAGGTGCTTTCCTGTCCGGGGACGATGTCCCTGACCCCCCCCAGCCAGCAGGGGTAGATGGATTTTCCCTTAGACAGGTAGATGTGTGCAGATTCACTCACACCTGAAGTCAGGGGGGCCTCAGTGGGTTTAAACGTGATATTTACATTGCCCAATTTCAGAACCATCATAAGGCCTCCGGTACCTCCCATTCTGAGCCATACGGTGTGGGGCTTTTTCCCCCTAAAGCCCCACGAAAGGAAACCCTTAAATTACCTTAAATGCTTTTTATTGTGGTGAAACTCACATCACATAAAATTAACCGTTTTAGAATAAATGATTCCGTAGCATGTAGTACATTCATGGTGTTGGGCAACCACCACCTCTATCGCGTTCCAGAACATTTCTGTCTCCCCAGAAGGAAACCCTGTACCCATTACCATCCCTCCCCATTCTCTCCTCCCCCCCCGTCACGGTCATCCACCAATCTACTCTCTGTCTCTGGATTTACTTGTTCTACATAGTTCCTACCGGTAGGATTGCACAATGTGTGACCCTTGGGGCCTGGTTTCTTTCACTTAAAATCTCCAAAGTTCAGGGCTGGGTGGCTCTGTTGGTTGAGCATCCAACTTCAGCTCATGTCATGATCTCACGGTCCATGGGTTCAAGCCCCACATCAGGCTCTGTGCTGACAGCTCGGAGCCCGGAGCCTGCTTCGGATTCTGTGTCTCCCTTCTCTCTGCCCCTCCCCCGTTCATGCTCTGCCTCTCTCTGTCTCAAAAATAAATAAACGTTAAAAACAAATTTTTTTTCAATCATGGTTTATCCGTTCTTCCATTGATGGACGTTTGGGTTGTTGCCTCACAGTACTTCTAAGAATATAACAGGGACGCCTGGGTGGCTCAGTGGTTAAGCATCTGGCTCTTGATTTCAACTCAGGTCATGATCTCATGGCTCATGAGTTCAAGCCCCATATTGGGCTCCGTGCTGTCAGTGTGGAGCCTGCTTGGGATTCTCTCTCTGCCTCTTCCCTGCTCGTTATCTCTTTCCCTATCTCCCTTTCTCTCTCAAACATATTTAAAAAAATATAGCGGAACATGTCAACTCACTGTGTCGTACCCCTGAAGCTATTGCGACGTTGTATGTCACATCTCCTTCAGTTGAAAAAGGAAACGGGGGAGCCTGGCTGGCTCAGTTGAAAGAGCGTGTAACTCTTGATCTCAGGTTCATGAGTTTGAGCCCCACATTGGGTGTAGAGATTTTTTTTAAAGAAATAGCTTTTTTTATTTTTATTTTTTTTTTCAATGTTTATTTTTGAGGGAGAGAGAAAGAGCGAGCAGGGGAGGGGCAGAGAGAAAGGAAGACATAGACTCGGAAGCAGGCTCCAGGCTCCAAGCTGTCAGCACAGAGCCCAACACGGGGCTCGAACCCACGAACTGAACCATGAGATCATGACCTGAGCTGAAGTCGGACACTTAACCGACCAAGCCACCCAGGCGCCCCTGGGTGAGCACCTGTAAACTAACTTACAGTTGAGCAGTAACTAAGAAAGACTCGTTTACGTACAGAGATAGTTTTAGGAGAGTTAAGGTTTACACCCATTCGTGAAAATACCATCCATTTATTTGAAATGTGCGGGGCCATCAAAATGGGTTAACTGCCAATTTATGCATTAATTACAATCGGATTTTGATTAGTTTGCAAATCGTGCTTAGTATGTTTTATGACAGATTTTACATGTTGAAGAGTCAGTTTTATCTTTAAGTTTATTTGGGTTTTTTAAGTAATCTCCACACCCAGCGTGGGGCTCAAACCCATGACCCCAAGATCAAGAATCACACGCTCCTCTGACAGCCAGCCAGGTGCCCTTGGAGGAATCAGGTTTAAGGATAAAACATTAGTACTTTATCAGATCATAATGCCTTATCTTCTGACACTGTTTCTTAATTGAGTCTGGTGACCCAAATTAGTTCTGGGCTTTTTGGAGGCTCGACGGCGTAAAGTGCCCTGAAAGATTTTTTGTTTGTGTGTTTGCTTTTTAATTTGAGAGGCGGTGCGGAGGAGGGGGGAGGTGGAGGGGGGGGGGGGAGACAGAGAGAGAGAAAGAGAGAGAGAGAATCCCAAGCAGGCTCCACATTCAGCATGGAGCCCGACGCAGGGCTCGATCCCACAACCCCGGGATCGTGACCTGAACTAAAATCAAGACTCAGACGCTCAACTGACTAAGCCACCCAGGCGCCCCGGGAAGGTTTTTCTTACTTCAAGTTGATGATGGAAATTGACAGTAGTTTCAGTAAGCTCTTAATGTTCAACCAGGTTGTTAAGGATAGGGCTTTCCAGGACCTACTAGATTTACCAGAAAAATGAGTCATTTTGAGGTCAAGACTTACAAACTTTGCCACATTTCCTCCCCAAATTCTGTGTTTGAAGCAGCCCCGGAACACTGCAGGACAACCTAATGGCTTTTGTTGACAATGTGGCTCATGTCCCTTTGAGGTCTTGCTCTTTAGATGCAAAAAACGGTGGGGCGCCTGGTGGCTCAGTTGGTTGAGCGTCTGACTTCAGCTCAGGTCACGATCTCACGGTTCGTGAGTTCAAGCCCCACATTGGGCTCTATGCTGACAGCTCAGAGCCTGGAGCCTGGAGCCTGGTTTGGATTTCGGATTCTGTGACTCCCTGTCTCTCTTCCTCCCCAGCTTGCTCTCTCTCTCTCTCTCTCTCTCTCTCTCAAAAAATAACAGTAAAAAAATTAAAATAAAAAAAAAAAAAAAGCAGACGCCAGATGATGGATCGTTCACAGAACACATGGATTGAGCTTTAAGTTCTCAAGGGACTAGAAAGTTCCTTTACATTTCCCACATATAACTTCACTTGTGTTTGTCGTTTGACCAGAAAACGTGATAATGTCCACTCTGCTTTTGTTCTTTAACCCTGTCTGAGCCTTTCCTTGACTGCCTGTTAAATCGTTTTTCAGAGGATGTGTGCTTCTTAAATGTCCTCTTGGCCATTTATGTTCTATTTCCCCTCCCCCTCCCCCTCCCCCTCCTTTAAACTGAGTAACAACAAAGAAAATACACGTTTAAACATCCCTTTGAAGTCAAATTATACCGACTGATGCATTAGAGGCTATGAACTAAATAAAAAGTTAGGCTCTTTCCCCTGTGACCTTGACACTGAACTGCAGAGACCCAACTATCAGTTATGCCGTGGCGCCTTGTTATTCTGCAGCTAATTGTTCTCTGAAGCTTTAAAAATCGAATCTGTGCTTCTGACCAAAGTAGCACCTTGGCATTTTTAGAGGAGAATTGACCTAATTTGCTTCGAGTTCTAAATTTCAGTTTCTACTTTTAGGAAGGACAACTGCCTCGGGTATTACACGTTCCGCCGTGGGTGTTGAAGATCTTAACATCGTTCAGGTGACAATTCCAGGTATGGAAGCTTATCTGGCTTTATCATTATTTATTCTCTATGTTTCCTTTTGTTCTATTTTTTAAAATATTTTTTTGTTTTGTTTTTGAGAGACAGAGAGAGACACAGCATGAGTGGGGAAGGGGCAGAGAGAGAGGGAGACACAGAATCCAAAGCAGGCTCCAGGCTCTGAGCTGTCAGCACAGAGCCCGACGCAGGGGCTCAAACCCACGAGCTACAAGATCGTGACCTGAGCCCAAGTCAGATGCTTAACTGACTGAGCCACTCAGGCACCCTCCTTTTGTTCTGTTTTAACCATTTTGTGACACGGGTTAGTCCCTCAGAGCTGATATTTATCTATTGATTTATTTATTTATTATATTTTGCTTCACCCTGTCAGCTAAGCAATGACAATTCAGAAATAAAAAATACGCTACAGATTGTCACACACTGCATATCTCGCTCATATCAGACATCATCAGATCTGTTTCTTTTCACAGCCATGCCCTGGAATTACCTGGAAAATACCCGCCAGGGCAGGCAACTCCAACCACCAGCTACCGTTAAATTGGAATTGGCCACAGAGGTGAAATTTATCTGCTTCCTGCCAAGCAATCTCTTCTGAATACATATATCTAAGGTCTATCTGGAGAGATGCAAAAGAATCTAATAACCTAGTTTCTCCAAGGAAAGAAACAGACTGAAGAGAGGGATGGGAGAGAGATGTTTCATTGTACACTCTTCTGTGTCTCATGAATTTTGAACCATGTAATTTCTTTCTAATCCTACTACGTCTTCTTCCTTTTACTTGTCATATTGCATTGGCTAGGATTGCTAATGTTGAAGAGTATTGGTGAAAGTGGACATCCCTGTCTTGCATGATGTTGAAAATGTTCCGAACCTAAAGTAGTATGGAGTGTGTTTACATGGAGTTATAATTTGGCAAATTCTCTGTCATCTGTAGCATTTTCAAAATGCTTAATTATTGCTAAAACTAAATTGAATGATAAGCCAGGTAAAGTGTTTTTTTTCATGTGCCATCAGGCACTTCCTCCATCAGCTTTCATGGGGGCAAATAAATACATCAATAACCCTTGTTTGCTTGATTGTCTAATTATTTTTAGATAATGAGAAGGACCGATTATCCAGCATTGAAAAGATAAAACAACTAAGAGAACAAGTCAATGACCTCTTTAGTCGAAAATTTGGTAAGTTTTTATATTGTTACGTATCCAAAATGTGTATTTTGAAGTATTTCTTTTTAATTGAATACTTTATCCAAGAAATTGATCTTTCTGGGGGCACCTAGCTGGCTCAGTCATAAGAGCGTGTGACTCTTGATCTGAGGGTCATGAGTTTGAGCCCCATGTTGGCTGCAAAGATTACTAAAAAAATTTTTTTAATGTTTATTTTTGAGAGAGAGAGAGAGAGAGCAGTTGGCGGAGGGCAGAGAGAGAGGGAGGCACAGAATCAGAAGCAGGCTCCAGGCTCCGAGCTGTCCGCGCAGAGCCCGACGCGGGGTGCTCCAACTCACAAGCCACGAGATCATGACCTGAGCCAAAGTCGGACGCTCAACCGACTGAACCACCCAGGCGCCCCAATATTTTTCCAAAAAGAAATTGATCTTTCTACGAAGGGGTTATGATCAAGATGCGTGTGTATTTTTTCCCAAAGAGCTTTTACACGCACACACAAGTTACAATGATAATAGCTATTTTTGATTTCCTTAGTTCTTACCGTGGCTGAACATTGCTTTTAGCACTCACCTGTGATGAATCACGTACCCTTCACAAACCTTTACCCTATGGATGCTATGATTGTGTCTCTTTAACGGAGAGAGGAACCGGATCTGCTTTACGGCCCGTTGCCAGTTTCCCAGTCAGTAAGATTATTCGAGAAGTAGTAATGGCTGATTGCCCGTGTTGGTCACTTGGCGAGAAGGATTTTAACCTCTTGGCAGTAACCCCACGGTCTGTGCAAAAGTAAGTGACCCACTCAAGTAGGCCTTTCGTTGTCTGTCTCATCCCAGGGGAAGCAATCGGGGTAGATTTCCCCGTGAAAGTTCCCTACAGGAAAATCACGTTCAACCCCGGCTGTGTGGTCATCGACGGCATGCCCCCGGGGGTGGTCTTCAAAGCCCCCGGTTACCTGGAAATCAGCTCCATGAGAAGGATCTTGGATGCTGCGGAATTTATCAAATTCACAGTCATCAGGTGAGTGAGAGCTCCCTGCTTGGCCACGAGAACCAACGTGCGGCTCGCCGTGTGCACAAGGTGGGCCTTTTTTTTTTTTTTTTTTTACCCCAGGAGGTGGGCGGTGGGTCCCTGAAGCCAAGCTTCTGCGCCAAGCCGCCTCCCCCACTGAGTTTACCGTACTCTGCTCCTGGGAGCCGTGTGTCCATGTCCCTGGTGACGGCGGCGGCCTCCCCCACTGCACCTAGCGTAGTGTTGACGCTCGCCGAAGCCCGTCAACCAGAACTGACCGGGCAAGAGGGGCCAGATGACCTCTGTTGCATTCACCGTGTCTCTTTCTCTTCAGACCGCTTCCGGGCCTCGAGCTTAGCAACGGTGAGTATCCCAGGTGGCGAGCAGGGCGTTCTGGCACCCAGCGTGCAGTGCGACGCATCTCGGCGGGCACTCCTTGCTTCTTGAGCCTTGAGCCTTAGAGCAAAGCGTGGTGCTCTCTAGATGCAGTTTCTTTTTTCCCCGCTGGCGATCAGGTCCTTTAATTCTGCTGTTCAGCCAGGCATTTCTTCTCCCGCGATGGTTTGGTGCGGCTCACTGGTGCGCCCTCATCCGGGAGCCCTCCAGGGGCTGGTAGGTTGATGCTGAACTAGCCCATCCTAGCCGGTAAATAGGGCCTGCCTGGCCACCACAGCTCCACCCGCCCCGTGATCCCCCACCCAAATCTCCCCACAGTTCAGACCCGAAAGGGGTACCGCCTGGCACAGACAGGGGCTCCCAGGGCCCCCTCAATCTGTTCTGACAGAGCAATGCCCCAGCCACCGTGCGTGGCAGATATCTCCCCTGGAGTCCTTGCACGCAAGTTAACACCCTGGAGGGTGAGTAAAGCGGGTGGAGAGCTGTTCGCAAGAGTGCGAGTCACGAGGGAACCTCCTCGTTTACAGTTTGAAAACAACAAAAACACTCTTGACAAACGCCCGACTGTTATTCCGAAACTCACCTTGTTGCCAAATGAATTTTTTTTGTTTTTGGTACGTTTTTGGTAGCTTTACTGGGGCATGGTTTACGTGCCGTAGAACTCGGTTGTGTGCAGTGTGCACACGTCACTGATTTTTAGTAAATTTACAGAGTTGTGCAACCATCACCACAATCTAACATTAGGACATTCCTGTCACCCCCAAAACATTCCTTCTACCCATGTCCCGTCATTTCCCGTTCCCGCCCCCAGCCCCAGGCAACCACCGAATTGACTTTCTTTCTGTCTCTGCCTTCATTTTCTTAAAGTGAATTTTTAGGCCTGTGTTTTCTCCCAAGTAGAGCTCACCTGCATCGTGGCCAGATTTCTTTAAATTTCAAACAAGTAAGTTCTGTGCGGTCCCGTGGCTATCTATGACCATGGTCTTTTGTGACTCACAGCAGGTAAATCACGCGCCTTCTGTGGCCATCCATGTCTCTGTCATTTCAAAGTTCTCTGGAGACCCAAATGAAAAAATATGCATTAAAATGCAAACATACTGCCACATCATTCTTGCTTAAACCAGATGTGGCAAACATAGGTCCTTGTTGAACTTTACAAAAGATGCCTTTCTTTTGGCTCATGTACCTTTTTTTTAACTTTTTTTTAAAGTTTATTTATTTATGAGAGACAGACAGAGAGACAGAGTGTGAGGGGGGAGGGGCAGAGAGAGAGGGAGACACAGAATCCGAAGCAGGCTCCAGGCTCTGAGCTGTCAGCATAGAGCCCAACTTGGGGCTTGAACCCATGAACCATGAGATCATGACCTGAGCCGAGGTCAGACGCTTACTGCGTAAGCCACCCAGGCGCCCCTGGCTCATGGACCTTTTAAAAATGGGAACATGCGGCCAACATTGAAAAGCCAGGGACTTTTGCAGAAAAAAAAAAAAAGAAAAGGAAAAAGAAAGCCACAGACTTTTTCATAAAAGTCTATTTCTGGGGGTGGGGGGGCACCTGGCTGGCTCAGTGGATGGAGCACGTGACTTACTCTTGGGGTCGTGAGTTCGAGCCTCACCTGTGGTGTAGTTTACTTAGAAATTTAAAAAAAAAAGTCAATTTCCAAAGTTTCTTTTTTTTTTTTTTTTTTTTTTAACGTTTATTCGTTTTTGAGAGACAGAGACAGAGCATGAGCGGGGAAGGGGCAGAGAGAGGGAGACACAGAACCCAAGGCAGGCTTCAGGCTCCGAGCCATCAGCACAGAGCCCGACGCGGGGCTCGAACTCACAAACTGCAAGATCATAACCTGAGCCGAAGTTGGTCACTTGACTGAGCCACCCAGGCGCCCCGTTTTTTTTTTAAATTTTTTTTAATGTTTATTTATTTTTGAGACAGAGAGCACGAACGGGGGAGGGTCAGAGAGAGAGGGAGACACAGAATCCGAAGCAGGCTCCAGGCTCTGAGCAGTCAGTACAGAGCCCAACGTGGGGCTCGAGCTCACGGACCGTGAGATCATGACCTGAGCCAAAGTCGGAAGCTCAACCGACTGAGCCACCCAGGAGCCCCTCCAAGGTTTCTTTAGAAATCTGAAGATCTGGCCACCATGGGCCCACGTTCCCTCCAGCGGCAATTCGCTGGAGCGGAGGGTCTGGCCGTCCCTCTCCGCAGGGGTGGGTTAACCACGCCCATCCCCCAGCCACTTTACCCCTGACATTTATCATCATGCTTTTGCAATCATTTTTCGTAAAGAGAAAAAGTGAACTATTTCTTGTCTCCGTGTCTCTATCAAAAGTGGGAAAGAGAAAGATAGACCAGGAGGGCCGCGTATTTCAAGAAAAGTGGGAGAGAGCGTATTTCTTCGTGGAAGTGCAGAACATTCCTACGTGTTTAATATGCAAACAGAGCATGTCGGTGTCCAAAGAATACAACCTCCGACGTCACTATCAGACGAACCACAGTAAGCACTACGACCAGTACACGGAGAAGCTGCGTGATGAGAAGCTCCACGAGCTGAAGAAAGGACTCAGGAAGTACCTCCTGGGGTCCTCAGAAATCGCGGGTCCCGAGCAGAAACAGGTGTTTGCGAACGCGAGTCCCGACGAAAACGCTGCCGCGCAGCCCGTAGAAGACGTGGCTGGGAAATTATGGGAGAAGTTACGTGAGAAAATCAAGTCGTTTGTGGCTTATTCCATTGCAATCGACGAGATCACGGACATAAACAACACCACCCAGCTGGCCATATTCATCCGTGGCGTGGACGAGAATTTCGACGCGTCGGAGGAGCTTTTGGATACGGTGCCCATGACGGGTACAAAATCCGGCCACGAGATGTTTCTGCGGGTCGAGAGAAGTCTTAAGAAGTTTCACATCGACTGGTCAAAACTGGTAAGCGTGGCCTCGACCGGCACCCCCGCGATGGTAGACGTGAACGACGGACTGGTCACGAAACTCAAGTCCAAGGTGGCAACGGTTTGCAAGGACTCGGATCTGAAGTCTGTGTGCTGCATCATCCACCCGGAGTCCCTCTGTGCGCAAAAGCTGAAGATGGACCACGTGATGAGCGTGGTGGTGAGCTCCGTGCACTGGATCTGCTCCCGTGGCCTGAACCACAGCGAGTTCACGACTCTGCTGTATGAACTGGAGAGCCAGTACGGCAGCCTGCTGTATTACACCGAGATTAAGTGGCTCAGCCGCGGGCTGGTGCTCAAGAGGTTCTTCGAGTCGCTGGAGGAAATCGATCACTTCATGTCATCCAGAGGGAAGCCCCTACCTCAGCTGAGCTCTCAGGGCTGGATCCGAGACTTGGCCTTCTTGGTCGATATGACAACGCATCTGAACACCCTGAACATGTCCCTGCAAGGGCACTCGCAGGTCGTGACGCAGATGTACGACTTGATCCGGGCGTTCCTCGCCAAACTGTGCCTTTGGGAAACTCACCTGGCGAGGAACAACCTGGCCCACTTCCCCACGCTGAAGTCGGTTTCCAGAAACGAGAGCGACGGCCTGAACTACATTCCCAAGATCGTGGAGCTAAAGACTGAATTCCAGAAGAGGTTGTCCGACTTCAAACTCTACGAAAGCGAACTGGCCCTGTTCAGCTCCCCTTTCTCGGTGCAGATCGAGAGTGTGCACGAAGCGCTCCAGATGGAGGTCATTGACCTGCAGTGCAACACGGTGCTCAAGACGAAATACGACAAGGTCGGGGTCCCGGAGTTCTGCAAGTACCTGTGGAGCACCTACCCCAAGTACAGGGTCCACTGCGCCAAGATTCTGTCCATGTTCGGGAGCACCCACATTTGCGAACAGCTCTTTTCCATCATGAAACTGAGCAAAGCCAAATACTGCTCCCAGCTGAAGGGCCCGCAGTGGGATTCCGTGCTCCACATCGCGACGTGACTTTGAACGCGTCCCCGGCCGCGCGAGCCTGAAATCCCCTCAGCCCAGGGGATCGTGAGGTGAGGACGGAGTTATGAAAGGTCGCCGTTTCCTGTTTCTTCCCCACTTTGACTCGGAAATGGAACTTGCCGTATCCCTGTTTGTATGACATTTTATGCTTCACCCATAGTCCACTAAAAAATCAATACTGTTTTCTTGTATTTCTCTGGCGGTCCCCTTTTCTTAACGCCTGGCGGGTTTCACTCGTTCACCAACGCGCCCGACCCCCGCCGGCGTTGAGGCTGGCACGCCGAAGGTTAAATCAGTCAACGGAGAAACAGAGAGGCGTAGATCATGGAGGGGTGTATTTGCACACACATCTGTCTCCCCGCTTGTTACACGGCGCCCCATGTGCTCTAACGGGTTTGCGAGCTTGGGGACAGTCCGCTGGAGACACATTCACATACTCCTGTATGACCTGTCCCTGCCTCCACGCCAACCCACAAAGGTAGGACTTACCACTGGAAAACCCCAGAAAACAAATAACACGGGCTTTCGAAGGCTAAGTTACTGGTCAAGCCTAGGCTTGAAGGTTGTCTTTTTTTTTCGGTAAACTTATTTGGAGGGGCACCTGGCTGGCTCAGTCATGAGAGCACCTGACTCTTGATCTCCAGGTGGTAAGTTCGAGCCTCGCGTTGGGTGCGAAGATGGCTTTAAAAATAAATGCACTTTATTTTAAAATAATTTCTTTTTTAAAAAAATGTTTTTATTTTGGGGGCGCCTGGGTGGCTCAGTCGGTTGGGCGTCCGACTTCGGCTCAGGTCACGATCTTGCAGCTTGTGAGTTCGAGCCCCGAGTCGGGCTCTGTGCTGACAGCTCAGAGCCTGGAGCCTGCTTTGGATTCTGTGTCTCCCTCTCTCTCTGCCCCTCCCCTGCTAGTGCTCTCTCTCCTTTAAAAAAATAAAAACATTTAAAAATTTTTTTATGTTTATTTTTGATAAATAGAGACAGAGCGCAAGAGGGGGAGGGGCAGAGAGAGAGGGAGACACAGAATCCGAAGCAGGCTCCGGGCTCCGAGCTGTCGGCCCAGAGCCCGACGCGGGGCTCGAACCCCTGAGCCAGGAGATAGTGACCTGAGCCAAAGTCGGACGCTTAACCGACTGAGCCACCCAGGCGCCCCCTATTTTGAAATAATTTCAAATATGTAAAGACGTTGCAGAAATGAGACTGGTACGAACAATACTTACGTGTCCTCTTGCCAGATTCTCACCTTGTTGAACTTTTACCCCTTTGCTTTACCACTTGTTCACCTGGTTTCTTTCCTGTGCGTGTGCGTGTGTGTGTGTACACAGCATTGCCTGCAAGTGTGCACGCCTGAGTGGTTTACATACACCGTCTACCCCTGACTACTTGTGGGAACCTCTTCCAAGAACGGGGATACTCGCTCACACAGCCACGAGTTAGTCACCAGCTGCAGAAAATCGAACATCGATGCGGTGCTTTGATCTCGCTCACCGTGGGTGCTCCAGTTTCCTCCCACTTAAGCCAGGAGCGTCCTGATGACCTTTCCTTCACAGCACCTTCCCCGGAGGGGTGGCCTCTGAATGCGTGTGTGAGCACCCACGCACGCCCTGTGCTTAATCCCTGTTGGCGCTGGAATTAGTGACCCAAAATTGTGACTACTTTCCGGATTGGAGGAATTAATCTGACCAGGGAACGGTGTCCTGCACAAGGCACCCGGCCCCAGCTGAGGCCTGAACCCATGGCCTCAAACGCAGGGAAAATGACCCCAGCCCGGCAGTTTCTGTCCTTGACGGGGCTGACCGCGGGCACAGCTGGGTCCGGCTGGCTCAGAGGCTCCCTTCCAGGGAGGGGGCGGGGCGGTGGGCTGGTTTACAAGGGGGTCGGAGGGGACCCGCCCCTGGTGTACCTGTGATGTTAACACCAGGAGGTGTCGCCCCGTGGACCCCCGCAGGCAAAGATCGGCCCCCTCATTTTATAGACCGGCAGTTAGGGCTCAGAGTGATGAACCGGCCTGCCGAGGCAGCACAGCAGAGAAGTCGTCAGGACTCACACCAGGTCTGTGTGACTCCAAAGTCCATGCCGTTCCGTGACAGGTGTCCTGTGCGGCTTCCTGGCAGTTAGCCAGGTGATGCCGAGGGAGGGGCTAGCAGGGTTCAGCCTGGGCTGCCTTCTGTGACTGGACCATCCGCGGGCTCCTCTGTGTTGAGTCAACCCTTCTGGCTCCAGCTTCCTTTTTTTTTTTTTCTTTTTAAATTTTTTAAGTTTGCTTATTTTGAGAACGAGAGCGTGCACAAGTTGGGGAGGGCAGAGAGGAAGAGCGAGAATCCTAAGCAGGCTCTGCACTGTCAGCACAGAGCCCGACCCGGGGCTCAAACCCACGAACCGTGAGATCATGACCCGAGCTGAAACCAAGAGTCAGACACTTAACCAACTGAGCCACCCAGGTGTCCCCCCGCCCCCCCCCACCAGCTTCCTTCTTTACCCTACATGTGTGTTGGGACCACAGTGGCCCAGCACTGCCATTCATGTGACTGATGTGACTGAGCCAAGCCTGGGAGAATTGAATGAGCAGGTGGTATTCTGGGGTCGTGGTGATGGGGTGTCTGCAAATGAGAGCACTTAGGAGCGGGGTGGTCCGGCCCAGCCCGGGAGCTGGGAACTGGATTTGATGACCTCCATCAATTCCAAGGGCAAAACCCTACTGCACCTGTCCCAAGAACTGTCTTCTCATCCCAGGGTAGACACAGGACACTAGTCACTCCTCCAACACAGCCCTGGGGCAGGTGGCTCAGAGCTCTGGAAGCAAGGCCCCATGTCACCCCCCCCCCTCCTCTGAGCACCCACTGGCCCCAGCACCACCACTAGGACTGAGCCACAGGTCAGGAGCACT
Organism: Neofelis nebulosa; assembly: GCF_028018385.1. Taxonomy (NCBI): domain Eukaryota; kingdom Metazoa; phylum Chordata; class Mammalia; order Carnivora; family Felidae; genus Neofelis; species Neofelis nebulosa. Next base: position 10,953,752 of record NC_080799.1, on the reverse strand, counting down.
GGGGGGTCAGGACAATGTAATGGATCCGGTAGGGCTTTGGAATCAAAAAGAAAAGCCTGGGGGCGCCTGGGTGGCGCAGTCGGTTAAGCGTCCGACTTCAGCCAGGTCACGATCTCGCGGTCCGTGAGTTCGAGCCCCGCGTCGGGCTCTGGGCTGATGGCTCGGAGCCTGGAGCCTGTTTCTGATTCTGTGTCTCCCTCTCTCTCTGCCCCTCCCCCATAAAAGAAAAAAAAAAAAAAAAAAAAAAAAAGAAAAGCCTGGCTCACCTCCCAGCTCTGCCACTTGCTGTGTTACCCTAAACAATTGCCTACAATTTTCTGAGGCTTGGTTTCCTTGTCCATAAAGTACCTACCTGACAGGTCGCTCTCGGAACCAGAAACCATGTAAGGAGCCCGGCTTTATGCCTGGCCTCAAGAAAACTGACCGCATAGGGCACTTGGGCGGCTCAGTCCACTAAGCATCTGACTCTCGGTTTCGGCTCAGGTCACGATCTCATCGTTTTGTGGGTTCGAGCCCCACACTGGGCTCTGTGCTGACAGTGCGAAGCCTGCTGGAGATTCTCTCTCCCTCTCTCTCTGCCCCTCCCCGACTCACGCCCTGGCTCTCTCTCAAAATAAGTAAAATTAAAAAAAAAAAAAAAAAAAATACTGGCGGCACACACACCATGCCCCTAACTCAGATCCAGACATCTACAGGCACACCTGCCCAGTGCTCTCTGTTGGCTCCACGGGGGACAGCAGAGGCCCCCGGACATGCCCCCCGGACCTCAGGCCCACACACCACCGGGGCCTACACATCAGCACACGACAGGGGGCATCATGAGGCCACCTCCAAGGGGACCAGAAATACAGAAAAACATGGGGGAAAACATTTGATCAGGACTTTAGCTAGGAGACTACAAATTATGAAGTATTATGAAAATATTTTATCTTATACAGTTTTTTTTAAAGTTCTAATTGCAACTGAACAAGCAAAGGGCTTGGGGTTGTTGGTGTTTAATTCTCCCACGGCTTTGTAAGATAGTCCTTGATGGGCTGGACTTTTCCAACAAAGCGGGTCTGCAAAAAGCAGTAGAGCACAGGGCTCAGTGATTTTCTCAAGGCCTTTTGGGGGTCAGATTATCCTCTTGAGAAGCATCGGTCTGCCGATTTTCCCCGACCTCTAAGGGACCAGCCTTGGCCACCCTCAGGTGCCTCCTTCCACGAGCAGGAACAGCTCTCCCTGCTACCCCATGGCCTTCCCCACAAGCTGCATCTGTTCCCAGATTGCAGCTCCAGGTTGCACCCTAGTGTCTTTGCATTTTGCAAAAGATCGACCAGCAAAGACTTTGAGGCCGTGGGCTGGCAGCAATGCTGGGGTAGGCCGTGAGGATCTGTTCATCACTGAACAATTGCTTTCTGGAACAACCTCCAAACCGGGCAGCGTCTCTGAATAATCAGAGGCGCTTCCTACCTGTACCTCAATTACGATTTCTCTTTGTCACCTAAGGTGCAAACACCGCGCGCTGTGGCACCCTTCTTCAGTGGGACCAAAATTTCCGCAGGCAGTGTCTATCCAGACAAACGGCCAGCGGGCGGACCGCGGGTTCCTCTTGCACCCGACCCTGTGCAGTTCTTGCAACTCCCCCCACCCCAAATTCTGGCCCCAGCAGAGCTCACAGCCCTCAGTCTTAATTCTAGAAATACGGCGTGCCCAACCCAGTCCGGCCCGCTTCTCTACAGAACCTCCGTCCACTCCAGGCAACATTTATTGACAGCGGTTAACAGGTGGGGCGGGGCCCGGGGCTGCCGGAAGCGTCCGGACCTCAGGATCTGTACAAGTATATACTGGAAAGGGGCGGGACGGGGCGGAGGGGCCAGGGCGCCATCTAGGGGAGACGCAGCGGCCTCAGACTGCGGACGCCAGCTTCCGCTTGGTGCTCTCGCTGCAGCGGTGCAGGATGAGGTCTGCGCTGGGCCGCGGGGGCACCACGGGCTGCGGTTTTGCGCCTCCAGTCTGCGCCTGTTCCCTTGCTGCGGAAAGCCCAGACCCGTGAGCGGCCGGGCTCCGCCCTTCAGGCCCCGCTCCGCCCTTCAGGCCCCGCCCCGCCTTCCAGGCCCCGCCCCGGGCACCGCCCACCACCCACCACCAGGCAGCTGCAGACACTCACGCCGCCGGCTCCCAGCGCCCTGCAGCCCTGGCCGCGCCTGGCCCCGCCTCCAGGCCCCGCCCCGTCTTCCAGGCCCCGCCCCGGGCACGCCCCACCCCACCCCCGGCCGCGGCAGGCACTAAGTCCAGGGCTACCTGAGCGCTGCGGCTCGGGCCGCGCCTGGCGGCGGCGCTGCTGCAAAAAACGGACACTGTTGCGCCGATAGGTGTCCTGGCTGAGGCGCTTCCGCGACCGCTGGTGGATGCTGTGCGCGTTGCGGATGGACGACCTGGGCCCAGAGGGATGGGGACGTTGCTCAACTCCTGTGCGTCCCCCCCCTTCCCCCTCGTCCCTGCCTGCGGGGACTCGCACGACCGCTCCTGGAGTCCAACGACTGGCCGGGGGCAGTGGAAAGCGGGCCGGGACCCCACACGGCTGGGCGGGGCATGATTGCGGCTACCCAGCGCCGATGCGGACTCCAGTCGGGTCGCAGAGCCCAGGTCTATTTCCCACGGCCTTCGGCGGCCTTCAGCCCGTGTCCTCCCCAGGAAGACCTCTGCACTGCCGCCCCCCCTCATGGGCGGTCCCCAAGGACTCTAGGCATCGACGCCTACGCCTTCACCTCCACCTCACACCCCTGCTTTCCCACCGCCCCCGTGCCAACCCCACGATGAAGGAGGGCACGTCCATCCTCGACCCAGTGAGGGTGCGGCCTCCCCAGCCTGTCCCTGCCTCCACCCCGGCCTCCCTGCCTCCACCCCGGCCTCCCTCCCCAGCGCTGGCAATGCAGGGCCTGGACCGACCGGGGGGACCCGTGGTACACCCCCCTCCTCGGTCCCGCCCAGTCCCGGGACGCTCGCTCACCTCCGGGGCGGCGCCCCTCGACTCTTGATCTGGCGTTGGGCCTGGGCTGCATCCTGCCCAGACTTCTGTAGGTACATGGATGGAAAGTAGCCTGTGATGTCGCCTTTCCTGCAACAGAGGCAGCCCTTGAACCCCAGGCAGTCACAGCAGGGAGTACGGGCCTCAGACGTGGGGGGGCTCAGGGATCCCTCTAAACAGGCCGGGTTAAGGCAACTGGGAGGTTGCAGACACCCCGGTGCCCGCGGACACCAGACCCTGCCCCTCTGGGCCTCAGTTTCCTCATCTGTGCAACACAGATGTGTTGCACACAGCTGTACCCCCACAGCTGTGATGGTGGTAGTGGGAGGAAGTCAGCAGGTCCACCTTGCCCCCCAGGGACATGTGTTTGCAACAGCCTGTTTGTCAGATTTTTCGTTTATGGTCACTGCTTTCTGTATCTAAGAAACTTTCTGCCCATCTCCAGGGCACCAGGTTCCCCTATGCTTTCTTTCCAAAAGGTTTCTGTGCTCGGCGAGACCCACGACCCATCCTGAATACATGTGAGTGCTGTTGAGGTAGGGGCCTAGACGCCTTCTCCCAATGTGGACGCCCAAATGTTCCAGGACCACTTGTTGAAAAGATGTTTCTTTCCATTCTCACCACTATAATTTGAGAGCGAGAAAAAAAAAAAACAAAAAAAACCCACTTTGCATAATACAAACCTCACTCTGTAAAACTGATTCCTCTTGGCTGGTGGGAGAATCACAGGCAGATTCTCAGAGGTGCGTGGCGGAGGGGGGAGGGGGGTTAAACTGAGTGATGGTCAGAAAGATTGAGAAACCCTGCCTCGAAACCTCCAGCCCAGGGCCATGCTGATGGTGGGTACCGTGGCCACAGGCTCACTGGGGCCCTGGACAGGCTCAGGGCTCTGAAAAGGAGGGTATGGACCTGGGGAGCCCCAGTGGGCCCAAGAAAACAGCTAAGTCCTCAGGGTTCTCCTTTTCCCCAGGAGGAATGAACAGGTAAGAATCATTTGGAACAGGGGCACCTGGGTGGCTTTGGTCAGCTGATCGTCGTCCGACTCTTGATTTGGGCTCAGGTCATGATCTCATGGCTTGTGGGATCGAGCCCCCCAAGAGGCTCTGCACTGCCTAATGGGGATTCTCTCTCCTCTCTCTCTGCCCCTCCCCCACTTGCATGCGCGCATGCTCTCTCTCTCTCAAAACAAATAAACTTAAAAAAAGAATCAATTGCAGCAAAAGATTTAAAAGGAAAAGGGATGACAGGGCCTGCCTCTACCAGTTCGCAAATACGATAATGAACACAATTGTGTTGTTTATAGAAGGACTAATAGATAGCGAGGTGACCCCAAGTCTCAAAGGAAAAAAGGTCCCCACTCAGACAAGGACACTGAACCCCGAAAGACGGGCGGGGTGGGATTATCCCTGGTCTACCACCAAGATGGAGACTGAGTCCAGAGACAGGCAGTGGCTTACCCAGAGTCACGCACCCCAGTGGGCACGGACCCCAAACGGGCCCTGCCCCAGGCCAGGGCTGGCACTCAGGGTGGGCGCAGCGGGGAGGGAGGGGTGCTCTCCTACCTGACGACCCACCAGCCATCCAGCAGCTTGTGAATGACATCGATGGTTTCGCCCTCCTGCAGGGACACTTCGTCCTCCATCTGGGCAGTGTAGGCTTTGATGGTGACGTAGGGCTCACCTGGTCGTCCGCGGGAGCAGGGACGTGGTGTGAGGGTCCGGCTGCCCCCCCACCCCCGGCTTGCCTCCCTTCCTCTCCTCTCTGGGCCTGAGGCTTCCTGCAGCCCCCGCCCCCGCCACGCCCTCCCTCCTCCGCACCTGCTCCTTGTGGTCTCCCTCTGCAAACTGCTGCCCCCCACCGGTGAGGGGACGCCACTACACCCAGGGGCTCCCACCTCCCACCACCCACAGCAGGGGCCCAGGCGCCCGGATCCCAGGAGGGGCCCGGCAGGAGGTGCAAGGGTGGAGCGCCCATCCACCTGTCACCTGAGCCCCTTGACGCCCGCCAACTGCCCACATCCGGAGCTGCCTACCCAGTGTATAGACCTTTCCCCGCTTTTCCAGAGAAGCCACAAATCCACACACCATTGTGAGATCTCTCCCTTTTAAAATACGGGCAACCAACTCGAACTCGTCTCAACCTCCCCCTGAGCCCCATCCGGCCCAGGGGCTTCCAGTCAGCGAGGATGCCCCCGCCTCCAGGCAGTACGCCTTCCGGACCCTCACCTGTCGGCTTCCCGCCGGCCCGGGCCCCGGCTGGCCCCACCACCTGTCTCAGGCTGGCCGACCTCAGCGCTTCACCTCTACTCTACCTCCCGCGTCTCCGTCCTAACCAAGGGCACCACCTCCTCCCGGGGCCCTCCAACCGGACTATGGGGTGTCCACCCTGGCTGCCCCACTGCCCAGCCCACAATCCTATCCAAGCCCACAGCGGTCACTTCCGGCTTCTTGGCATCCCAGGGCCCCTCCGGTCCCCTCCCCTCACATCGTTATGGTCGTGGAGGGCAGGCGGTACCTTCATAGTTGGGCTCGGGGTCCTCTGCCTCATCAGGACTGTCCAGGGGCTCCAAGTAGGATGCGGGGACCCAACCTCGCTTTGTCTTCGTTTGGCAGAACCACCAGCCTGTGCCAGGCGTGGGAGGCGGGAAGTCTGGGCGGGCCGGCAGCCGCCCCCCTCCCCCAGGGTGGTAAGGACGCCCCGACACAGGCACACAGACACCCAACACTCGGATTCAGAGATGTCACCTTCAGCACACGCCATGCCCAAGTGACACACAGCCACACACACAGGTCACAGGGTGAGAGCTCAGAATCCGCCTCACACACGTCGTGACCCGGCCACCCGGGGGGGGGGGGGGACATAAGCCCCGGAGGTGCACGGGTGCCCGCAGCCTCAGCTCGGGGACAGAGCGGGGAGGACAGTCAGGGCCCCCGAAGGAGCCACAGCCCGTCAGGTGGGGAGGAAGCCCCAGGCCGTCCGAGAGGCTTGTGGCCACAGCTGCGGGCGCCAAGGGGAGGAAGGTCCCGGGAGGGCGGGGAGGCTGACCACTCTCGCTCTTCTCCACGACGTCCACCACGTCGCCCGTGGCCAGAGCCATCTGGGAGCCCGAGCTCTTCTCGAAGTCAGCGATGGCGCGGTACGTCTGCAGGATGATGGGGCCCGTGATGTCTGGGCAGAGGGAGGGCAGGGTAAGTGGACGCCGCGGGGCTGGGCTGCCTCCTCCTGGTGGTCCCCTGCATCGGCCCCCGGGGCCCTGGTGTCCCCCCCCACACCCAGCTGCAAGCACGCCAGAGGGGTATGCACCCTGCCAGCTGGAAAGCAGCAGGGACAAGCTAGTTAAGCCCCTGACTCTCGGTCTCGGCTCGGGCCATGGTCTCACAGTTCGTGGGGTCGAGCCCCAGGATGTGCTCTGCGCTGACGGCTCAGAGCCTGCTTGGGATTCCGTTTCCCCCTCTCCCTGCCCCTTCCCTGCGTGCACTCTCGCTCTTAAAATAAACTTTTCTTTAATGTTAAAAACAACAACAATGATCATGCAGTAAAGATCACACACGGTCATGCCCCTGTGTGAGCCATGAAGGCCACCTTGGCCCCCAGACCTGTTCACTCAATCGGCCACGACATCCCCGGGCTGTGGGCACCAGGGTCGTGCTGGGCAATGCAGCCACAGACATGAGCCCCCAAAGCTTCACGTCTAGTGACCCCCCCAAAGATCCCCACTCTTTAGTGCAGCCACCGAGACCCTTCAAGGCGGCTCTCCCCCACCCCCGGCTCCTTTCCCTGTACAGCCTGCGCTCGGGATCTCTGATCACGTTCCCAGACCCCACAGGGTGACCCACGCGTGACTGCCCATGTCTCTCACCTGTGACGCTGTTGTTCTTGCTGTCTTTGGGCACCAGGTAAGTCTCTGGCTTTTTCACCCTGCAGGAAAGAATAGTCCGGGTTAGACGGCTCAGAAGCCCCGGGCATACCCACAGAACTCCCCAAGAGGAAAAGGAAGGTGGAATGGGGGAGGGCACTGTGGAGGAAAGGGCTAGAAAGGCCCCCCAGCCTCTGGCAGACCCAAAGAAGAGAATGCACTCGGGTCCAGGTAAGGATGCACTCCGGGCTGGAAAAGCCTCTTGTCACCTCAGGGGTCAGCCCCCTCCTCCTGGGGCCTGGGGAGAGCCGCTAAGGGGGAGTGGGCGTCCCCGCCCCCCAGGCCCGTGGGAGCTGCCCTGCCCGGGACCAGCGGTGCGTTCAGGGGTCGGTCCACACTGCTGGAGTCTGTCCACGGCAGCCTCACCCATATTCAGTGAGCAGAGAGGACAGAGAGAGGGGCCACCCCAGCAAGACGGCACATCCCCCTGAGAGCTCATGAGGTTTCTCGGATATTTCCATGCTGGGCCCTGAGTACAGGAGACCCCAGGAGCAGGACAGGCGGAGAAGGAGGTGACAAAGCGGAGGCATGTCCCGCAATTAGCCGTGGCCACCAACCCCCCACCCTGCTGGGGCTCTGAACTTCCCAGTTGGTAACGCTGTCCACGGCATCCATTTCTGCATCTGGCCCTTACCACCCCGTTACAGACGGGAAAACTGCTCTCAGAAGGTTTGGCCAGGCTGAGGATCTAGGATCTCAGGGTCCCCGCCCAGGGAGCCCCGCCCCCCCGGCACCGGACTCCAGGGAAGAGACTTGGCAGGGCACCAAGTGGCTCAGTCGGTTGAGCGTCTGACTTGGTTTCAGGTCAGGTCACACTCTCGTGGTTTTGTGAGTTCGAGCCCCACCCCCACCCCTGTCGGGCTCTGCACAGGTAGCGTGGAGCCTCCTTGGGATTCTCTCTCTCTCTCTCTCTCTCTCTCTCTCTCTCTGCCCCTTCCCCACTTGAGCTGTCTCTGTCTCTCTCAAAATAAATAAATAAAACTTAAAAAAAAAAAAAAGACAGAAGGACTTGGCAGGGATGCTGGGGGACGGAGGGGAGGGGTTGCAGGTCACACAGGCCACAGCTGGAATCCCGCCTCCTCCTCTTTCAGGCTGTGTGACTTTGGGCAGGCCGCCTCCCCTCTCTGAGCTTTAGTTATCTGTAACACGGGGGAGGTCCTGTGCCCCCCTCCCCGGGCAGAGCTCACCACCCTCCCCCACTCCGGGGACAGAGTGACGGGGCCACTCACTGGTTGTCCGTGGGGAGCTTGAGGTCGTCGGGGCGAACCTTGAAGAAGTCGAGGAGGTGGGGACAGCGGGAAATCTTGACAGGCAGGCTCATGAGCGCACCGAAGTACTCGGTGAGGGTGCCCTGGCGACTCTCAGCGACCCGCTGCCCGTCGAACCACCGCGGGGCTGGCCAGGCCAGGGAGGGGCACCAGAGAACTAGTGAGCACCTTCTCAGGTCAAGGTCCCATGGACGTGGGGGGAGGGCGGTGACCCTGCTCCTCACCTGGCAGGTGGGGGATGATCCTGTTCTCTGCGTTGATGTCCCCGGCCTCAATAGGAAACATTTCCTTTAACTGTTTCTAGACAGAAAACAAAAGGGGCAAGAAGGTCCTTTTTTTAAAAAAATTTTCAAGAATGTTTTATTTATTTTTGAGAAAGAGAGAGAGAGACAGAGTGCGAGCAGGGGAGGGGCAGAGAGAGAGGGAGACACAGAATCTGAAGCAGGCTCCAGGCTCTGAGCTGTCAGTATGGAGCCTGACTCGGGGCTCGAACCCACAGACTGTGAGATCATGATCTGAGCTGAAGTTGGACGCTCAACCGACTGAGCCACCCAGGCGCCCCTGAATGTCCTTTATTACAACACTATACAAGTACAGAATTGGAAGCAACCCCTCGAATCACTCGGAGTAGAAACTTCTGGAAGCGTCCTTGGTTCTCTCTTCCTCTCTCACTTCACCTCCTTGCCACCAGCAGGTCCTTTTGCTTCTCCTCCTGAAGTCTACCCAGAATCTGACCCTTCTCGCCACCCACATGGCCACCACCTTGGTCTGAGTGCCACCGAGCCTGGGTTCTTACATACTCTCCCACCCTTGTCTGTCCTCAATCAGCACCCTCTTAAAACGTAAACTGGATCATCCGTCCCTCCTCTGCTCAGAGCCCTCCCTGCCTCTCAGCTCACTCAGAATGGAAGCCAAGAGCCTCACATCAGTCTACCGGGCCCCTCGGACCTGTTCCCGCCCGCCTCGCTGACCTCCTCTGCCACCACCCTTCCCTCCCTTGTTCACTCTGTACCAGACGCCCCTGGATACTCTGGGCCCACTCCTGCCCCAGGGCCTTTGCACTTGCTTTTCCCGTGCCTCCCCATTTGCCAATGGCGCTTTCTCTTTTTCTTTCTCCTTCTTCAGGTCTCTGCTCAGATAGCTCCCCTGCAGCGAAACCTTCTCCTTGACGATTTCCCTTCCTAACCCTATCCTCCCCGTCCCCCCTCCCTGCCTTATTTTTCCCATAGTTGTAATAACTAACACACTACGCACAGTACTTACGTGTTGTCTGTGTCTTATCCTGACTCCTCTGCTAGAACCTAAGGTCCACAAGGGAAGGCAAGGACTTGGGTCTTTCTTATGCCCTTGTCACCTTTACAGCACCTCCCGCCCCCCAAGTAGAATGCCCCTGGAGCTTAGGAAGTGCTCAGTAAGTAGTTGCTGAATGGACGAATGAGCCCAGCAATCAGTAAGAGGGTCTAATCTTACGATGGAACAACCCAGCACACTTCAAAGAGGAGACGCGGAGCTGTGCATGGGCCAAGCAGGAGAGGGTCTCAAACACGTGACCCAGTGACGGTAGCGAGGCCAGCAGGCTGATGGCTTCTAGAAAGCCTGCAGAAAATGCGCGCTCCGCACTCCTGTACCTTGTTCTTGAACGTGTGTGTGCGCACTTAGCCGGGGCTGGAGCAGGGATGGCGTTATGGGGCGAAGGATGCCTTCTACTTCTTTCGTAATGTTTTATTGCCTTTATCTCACAAAAGCCTTGCGGGGCGCCTTGGCTCAGTCGGCAGAGCGTGCAACTCTTGATCTCAGGATCATGAGATCTTGTGGGGCATAGAGCTTACATAAACACACACACACAGACACACACACAGAAAGCCTTGTAGCAAACAGCACAGAGACATTCACTGTGATCCTGAGTGCTGGCTGTGTGGGACTCTGCTTACACTACAGTCTTCTTCCCATTCCTCTGCATTTGGTTTTAAACCTCTCATGCAAGAAGTGCGGGAAAGTGCACGGTTCCGAGACTCGCTACCCGGACCCTCCATCCACCTGACCCCATCTCAGACCAGGACCCAGCAGCCACACTGTGCACACCACCACCACCCCATGACCACCCCCGGCCCCGCGGGGTTTTAGAGCCTACGGGATCCTCTCTTTGAATCTGGCTGACGGCGGGCACCCACAAAGCAAGAGAAGTCAGGGTTGCCTGCCCTCCTTCTCACCTCCCCGGGGACCTCATGGGGCCAGTGACCGGGAGTTAAAGAGCAAACTCCTGGGATGACAACCTGGTGGTGACACTAACCAGGCTGTCCCTTTAAGAACACCCCCAGGATCGGGTGACTGGGTGGCTCAGTCGGTTGAGCGTCTGACTTCAGCTCAGGTCATGATCTCACGGCTCGTGAGTTCGAGCCCCGCATCGGGCTCTGTGCTGACAGCTCAGAGCCTGGAGCCTGTTTCAGATTCTGTGTCTCCCTCTCTCTGACCCTCCCCTGCTCACACTCTGTCTCTCTCTCAAAAATAAACAAACATTAAAAAAATAAATAAAATTATATATGTATAAAGAATGCCACCTGGAGTTTATGCGGACGGCGTTTCTGTGTGGGAAAAGGAAACTACCCTGGAGATGGACGGAAAGGATGGCTGCACGACATTGTGAATGTACCTCTTGCCACCGAAATTGTACGCTTGAAATGCTACATTTGTGTTCTGTGTACCACATCAAAACGGACTTTAAGGAAGGGCGCCTGGGTAGCACAGTGGGTTCAATGTCTGACTTTTTTTGTTTTTTCAACTTTATTTTTTTATTTTGAGGCGGGGCGGGGGGAGGGAGGGGCAGAGAGAGAGAGGAAGAGAGAATCCCAAGCAGGCTCCATGCTGTCAGCACAGATGCCCAACACAGGACTCAAACCCACGACCCATGAGGTCACGCACGACCTGAGCCAAAGTCAGGCACTTAACCAACTGAGCCACCCAGGCGCCCCGAGTGTCTGACTCTTGATCTCTGTTCTTGATCTCCGTGTGATGGGGCAGAGCCTGCTTGGGATCCTGTCTCTCCTTCTCTCCGCCCCTCCCCCACTTATGCACACACACACTCTCTCTCTCTCTCTCTCTCTCTCAAATAAATAAAAACTTGAAAAAAGTTTTTAAACAGACTTTAAGGCAAATGTTCTCTTAAGTTAAGAAATACATAACACCCCCTTAACTGTGGGTGGGGGGTGATCGGGGTTCTTCAGTCCCTGGCCACAACACCTGGGCTGCCCCCCCCCCCCCCCGTCCAAGGGCAGAGCTGGGAGTGGGGGTGGTGTCCCCTCCCGCCCCCGCCCCCCTCCCCCCTGTCCCCTGTCCCCCCCCGTCCCCTCCCGTCCCCCCCCCCCCCCCCCCCGTGCACACCCGGGCACTCACGTGGAACTCGTAGATTTCCGGGAACCCCCGGTAGACCACCTTCTCGGACAGGTCCTGCCATTTCACCAGGAACATGTACACCTAGGGGGTGGCCGGGGCAGAGGACCTCATTCAGCTTCCTGGTGGAAGCCCAGGGGACTTGGGGGGGGGGGGGGAAGAGCACTCTTTGGAGCGACCTAGGCCAAGAGAGGGCACCGGCTTCCTGGACCCCAGAGCTGCCGCCCTCCAGCTTTAGGATCAGGGCAAGATGTTCAGGTTCTCTCAAATTAACTCAAATCCCTCCTCCATGAATTGGAGATACAGGGAGGGCTCCCCTCCTGGGGCCGGTAGGAGAGCGACAGGTGGTGAGACAGAAGAGCCCGGGCTGGGACAAGACAGCGTAAGGCTCCGTTTCTACCAAATGTCCAGGATGGACACATAGACACTGCAACGTAGATCTGAGGGTGCGGGGTGCTGGGTGGGCAACGCGGAATTTCTAATGGGTACAGGGGTGCTTTTGGGTGGTGACAAAAATCGAATATTAATTGTACGAGGGCCACACAAGTCTGTGAATAGTAAAAACCACTGGACTGTACCCTTTACCTAGGTGGATTTGAGGATCGTATCTCAGTGGAGCCATTATTAGAAAGAAAAACAAAAAAACCTGGTAAGGAAAAACCAAAATACAGGCAGGACAATTCTACTCGGCCACAAAGAGGAACAAATTACTGACAGAGGGCAGCCACACGGAGGAATCTCAAAAGCGTTATGCTGAGTGAAAGCGGCCAGACACAAAAGGCCACACACAGGGCAGAACTCGGTATCTATGATGTTCCAGACAAAAAGCGTAACTAATTTAAGGTGGAAAAAAATCAGAACAGTGGTTGCCTCTGGGGGATGGTGGAGGAATGGGTGCGGAGCAGGAGAATCTGGGGTGATGGTAACAATCTATATCTTTTTCTTTAATTAAAAATTTTTTTAATGTTTATTTATGTTTGAGAGAGAGAGAGAGAGAGCGAGAGAATGTGAGCAGGGGAGGGGCAGAGAATCCGAAGCAGGCTCCAGGCTCTGAGCTGTCAGCACAGAGCCCGACGCGGGGCTCAAACCCACGAACTGTGAGATCATGACCTGAGGCGAAGTCAGACGGCTAACGGACTGAGCCACCCAGGCGCCCCTGGTAACAATCTGTATCTTGGCGAGGATTTGGGTTACATAGGGACATGTACCTTCAAAACTCGGCAAATGTCTCTAAGTCTGGTGGATTTCATTTTACATAAATTTTACATCAAACGAGGAAAACACTAGGGGCGCCTGGCCGGCTCAGTCAGCAGAGCCTGTGACTCTTGATCTGGGGGTCGTGAGTTCAAGCCCCACGCTGGGTGTAGAGATGACTTCAATAAATGAATAAACTTCAAAAAAAATCCTTTAAAGAACTTTTTAAAAAGTGAAAGTAAAAAGACAAACAGTGTGATAGAAACATGAGCAAAAGGCATGAAAAGTTCACGGTTATACACCCACACATATATATGTAACCCTAAACATACAAAGAAGTGTCGACTTTACTTATAACAACATCAGGGCAGGGTCATTAGGTAATTGCCAGTTAGTGAGAACAATCGAAATGGTTGTTTGAGGACACAATGGTGCAGTCACACAACGGACTCTTATATACATGTAAAAAAAAATGGGACAGACTTAATGAACTAATTTGGAGGGAACTCTGTGATATTATAGGATCATGGGGAAAAGGCAGGTATACCATATGTCATCATATAGCTTTGTTTATTGTCTGTGTAAAGAAGGAAAAATAAGAAAAAATGCATATATATTTTTAAGTTTTATTTATTATTATTTTTTAATGTTTCTTTTTTTTTTTTTAAACGTTTATTTATTTTGGAGACAGAGAGAGACAGAGCATGAACAGGGGAGGGGCAGAGAGAGAGGGAGACCAGAATCTGAAACAGGCTCCAGGCTCTGAGCTGTCAGCACAGAGCCCAACATGGGGCTCGAACTCACGGACCGTGAGATCATGAACTGAGCTGAAGTCGGACGCTTAACCGACTGAGCCACCCAGGTGCCCCTAAACTTTTATTTACTTAAGTAATCTCTATACCCCACGTGGGGTTCGAACTCACTACCCTGAGATTAAGAGTCTCATACTCCTCTGAGGAACCATCCAGGCACCCCAAGAAAATATTTATACATTTTTCTTCCTCCCTCCCTTCCTTCCTCTGTTTCTTCCTTTCTTTATTTTTAAATATTTTATTTTTAAGTAATCTCTACACCCACATGGGGCCGGAATCCACGACCCAGAGATCAAGAACTCGCTCAGTCCTCTGACTGAGCCAGCCAGGCACACCCTTTTTTTTGCAAAGAGAAATACAGGAAAGATAAATCAGAATGAGCCTTTGAACATATCTTTCTAGAAAGTTTGATGATCGATTGCATCAAATATGTTAACATATGGCACATTTAAAAATAAAATTAAGAGGTGCCTGGGTGGCTCGGTCGGTAAGCGTCCAACTTAGGCTCAGGTCATGATCTCGCAGTCCGTGAGTTCGAGCCCCGCATCGGGTTCTGTGCTGACGGCTTGGAGCCTGGAGCCTGCTTCAGATTCTGTGTCTCCCTCTCTCTCTCTGTCCCTCCCCCACTCATGCTCTGTCTCTCTCTCCCTCTCTCAAAATAAACATTTTTAAAAAAATAAAAAAATTAGATCAACAATGATTAAAAAATTTGTTAACGTTTATATATTTTTGAGAGAGAGAGAGAGAGAGAGAGAGCAAGGGGGGGAGGGACAGAGAGGAAGAGAAAATCCCACGCAGGCCCTGAGCTGTCAGCACAGAGCCCGAAATGGGGCTGGAACCCACGGAACTGTGAGATCATGACCTGAGCTGAAATCAAGAGTCAGATGTTTAACCGACTGAGTCACCCGGGCACCCCAGGATTTTGTTTTTAACTTCAAATTGGAAACAAAAACAAATGAACCTCACTATCTGTCAAATGGGTAAGAACCGTATTAAAGAGAAACTGGAAAAGAAAAATTCCAAGTAACTTTTAGTTACAGTATTTTACTACCCTCGGTCCAAAAGGAGAAGAAAAAATTGCAAAGAAAGCTTAAAATGTGACTTAATGAATTTGCAGGTTGATTGTTAATAATGGTGCAGGAGCTGTCATTCTGGTCAAACAAGCCCATGTGGATTGCAGCAGCGAGCAAAGGACTAAATATAATTTTGTTGGGAGCCTGGGTTCTCGTGGAGAAAGGAAGGGTCTACGAATATAAAGCGGTACAAGGCAAGAATGAGATGAAATGGCCTTCCGCACCCCCGCCCCTCATTGGTCCATTGAAAGGACAACAGGCAATGACACACACCCCAGAGGCAACAAACACACTCAGCTTCCAGATCCAGGGTTTCTAACATCACTCCCCACTGCAAAGAAACAGGGGTCCTTAGTGAAAATGGCTGAGTCCAGGGGTCCGGCTGGAGGGCACCAGACGCTGGAACATCTCGTACCAGAAGTAAGAGTGTGCTCTTGGGGCGTCCGGGTGGCTCAGTCGGTCGAGAGTCCGACTTCGGCTCAGGTCAGGATCTCTCGGTTCGTGAGTTCGAGCCCCGCATTGGGGTTGCTGCTGTCAGTGCTTCGGTTCCTCTGTCCCCCTCTCTTTCTCTCCCTCCCCGGCTTGCGTGGGACGATGTGAGCATAAAATAAGTTACGGTTCCCACTGAATAAAAGAGCAATCCATGCATCCGTATTGGCATAAGCAAATAGTAAGGAAGAGGGGAATAACTTTATGGTAAAACGCTGACTAATAAACGCAGAGGGAATTATAGAGTTGAAAACTCACTATTTGGCAATCATTATAGGAATTGGACTCGGGCAAGCATCATCCGCGTACTATACGAGCAATGGGATATTCATATTGTTTCACAGAATCTCCCCGCACAAAGGGAGAAATAGTAACCTTACTTACACTAGAGACACTTGGTGATCAAAATTAGCCATCACCATCGGAAGAAAAAGCAAAATCGCCCGCCTCTGATAGGATCAACGAGGAGAACACAGGGTCACTTCCGGGGTGTTCCTGCCACGGACGCATAGCCTGAATCTGAGGAAGAAGGAGTAGCCAAGTCCTTCTGTAGAAGGGATGTCCCACAAAATGACAGGTCCCAGCTGTACAGAATGTCAACGTTGGCAAGGACCAAGAAAGGTGGATTAAGACCGACCCGGATTAAAGGAGTCTGAAGGGTCACAGGCAGGTGAAACGCAGCAGGTGGTCCCGGATGGGATCCTGGACCGGATCATTTTTACTACAGAGGACAAGCAGGGGGACAGGTAAAATCTGAATGAGGCGGGTGGACTGAATAACGGTGTTTCATCTACGGTGCTTTGCCGATGTTGACACATTCGCAGAGAATGTTGTTGCTTTTAAGAAATACACAGTAGTATTTAGGAGGGGGCGCCTGGGTGGCTCCGTAGGAAGAGCGGCAGACTCTTGATCTCAGGGTCATGAGTTCAAGCCCCACACTGGGCATGCAGCCTACGTAAAAAGGGGCGGGCCCCGAGTGTCTCCGAGGGCCGAGTGTCTGACTCTTGACTTCAGCTCAGGTCACGATCCCAGGGTTGTGGGTGGGATAGAGCCCTGCTTCGGGCTCCCTCGTGGAGCCTGCTGGAGATTCCCTCCCTCCATCTCTCTCTCTCTCTCTCTCTCTCTCTCTCTCTCTCCTTCTGCCCCTCTCCCCAGCTCGTGCTCTCTGTCTCTAATAAATAAATAAATAATAATAATAATAATAATAATAATAAAAGAGAAAGGAACAAACAAGCAAACACAATGTCTCCAATTTCCTCTGGGATGGGTCAGAAAAGTTCTGTTCAGAGAGAGAGGGAGAGAGAGAGAAGGGGAAGGAGGGGGATGGGGGATGGAGAGGAGAGAGGGAGCACAGAGGTGGGTGGAGGAAATGTGGAGGAATTGGTGCTTTGGGGACAGCCTTTCTGTAAGTTTGAAATTATTTCAAAATTAAAAGTGAGGACAGGAAAGGATACATTTGTGTCCTGCAAATACCAGACAAAGCAGAGCCCCTCCCCGGCCTTCCTGTCCTCCGGCCTTGGGGACCCACAGCGGGTGGACGTGTCTGGGCAGATAATTCCCAGCCCCGAGGGCAGGGGGTCGGGGGCCTTTTTGGGCCCCTTGGTGGTGTCACCCTACTAGAAGGGATTCCCCCTGTAATGTCGCTGACTCCACGGCGGGCCGGGGGGGGGGGGGGGGGGAAAGAGGGGCGCCGCCAGCACACCGTCCTGGAGGAGCACTCCGTGAGAGCTGGGGTGGTCAGGGAGGGCTGCCCGGAGGAGCGCGCTGGGGGCGAACAGGGCGCCACAGGGAACTCCTGGCCGGGGAGGGGGTGGGAGGAGGGGCAGGGTGCGCATCCGTTTAAGGGACGCACCTCGGCCGGCCAGCCGCGCGGGGACGGCACCGTCGGGCACCTGCGCGGCCCCGACAGGCTCGTCCCCGCGCGGCCGCAGGGGTCCCCCCAGTCCCCCCTCAGGGCGCTCGGCTACTCACGTAGTGCTGGCTGGGGACGAAGCGCTTCTCGAAGCCCAGGAGGGCGATGTGGCGGATGAAGGTGTCCCCCATGGCTGGGCTGCGGGGCGCTCCCCGGCTGGCGGGCCTTAAATGGGCCAGAAAGAGGAAGTCACTTCGGGGGGGGGGCAGGGCAGGAGGGGGCAGGGAGGGCGCAGAGGAGCCTCTGCTTCTCCTTTCAGTTTCTGGGATCCCTCAGACTCCCCTGGCGGGGACGTGAGGGGCCACACGCAGGCATGTCCTCCCCTCCCCCACCCCGTGGTCTACGGGCCCCACAGTTTGGGGGGGGGGTGCCCACCCCCCCCACCCCTGTCTCTGGCTAACCCCAGGCCCCGCCACACCGGCCTCTCTGCTGCCCCTGGGACACCCCAAGCTGCTCCCGCCCCCGGGCCTCTGCCCTCGGAGTGCCCCCCCCCCGGGACCATCTCCCGCATCTCTGGAAGTCCCTCCCTCGTCCCTTCGGGTTTCTGCTCAAAAGGCACCGCCTCCAAGAGGCCTTTCTTGTTATGTTCACGCGAAACAGCAAAACTTCATGCTTCCCCACCCCGCTTTCCTGTTTTTATTCAGATGGACGTATTACGGAGCTCGTGTTTTTACAATGTCTCTCTTTACCGCAATGCGGGCCCCGGGAGAGCAAGGGCTTGGCCTCACCCCCCAGGCTGGAGACCGGCTGGCCGCGCCGCTTGGGGACCGTGTCCGTGGGAGGGAGCGCGGGCGTCAGGTGCACGCCGGCAGGTGTGTGTAACTGAGCCAGTGGCGGTGGGGACGGGCTTGGAGTGAGGCTTGGGTTCAACTCCGATCAAATCCGGGCGCCCGTGGGGCTGAGTCGGTTAGGAGTCCAACTCCGGCTCAGGTCATGATCTCACGTTTCAGTTCGTGAGTTTGAACCTTGCTACGGGCCCCACGCTGACAGTACGCAGCCTGCTTGGGGTTCTCTTTCTCTCAATCTCTCTCTCTGCTCCTCCCCCACTCGTTCTTTCTCTCAAAACAAACTAAAAATTAAAAACAACAACAACAACAACAAAACCTGATCAAATGGATCCTCAAGGCTGCCTCAGTTTTCTCCTGAGATGGGACCATGGTCTCCGCCAGGAAGGGATTTGGATTTTGGGTGAAGAGGTGAGCAGGAAGTGGCTGGGGGTCTTCCATTGGCACCTAGGAGCCTAGGAAGCACAAGAGGGCCTGGGAGGCTTAGAGGTTATGGGGCTGGTCAAAGGTCACCGGGCAGGTGGCCCAGTCTGGCTGCAGGCTCAGGGTGGAGGGGCCAGTTTGTGTCCCGGATGTGTGATTCCAAGACTGTGAGACCATGGCAAAGGCCACCAGCACTCTGAGAGCCACGGGTCCCCCTGGACTACTGGGGGGTGAGGGTAGCCTCTGGCAGAGGGGAGCCAGAACAGGCCCTTTTGTGTCTGTTACCACGACTGGTCAGATTGGTGGTTGGATGTTCTTGGTTTTATCCCAGCGTGGGAGCCATGGGGCGCCTGCATGGCTCAGTCGGTTGAACGACTGACTCTTGGTTTTGGCTCAGGTCACGATCTCACGGTTCCTGAGTTCGAGCCCCTTGTGGGGCAGCTCGGAGCCTGCTTGGGATTCTCTCTCTCTCCCTCTCCCTGCCCCTCCCCTGCTCTCTCTCTCTCTCTTTCTCTCTCTCTCAAAATGAATAAACTTTAAAAAACAAAGAAGGGCAGGGGCCACGCTCTCTGCTCTGAGATTTGGTTGGCACGTCCCCTGTGGTCACGGGGAGGTCACCAGCCCTGGGTGTTGCCGGCCCTGCAGGGCCTTTCTCTGTTATGTATCTAGAATCTTCCCACACAGGACGATACGGTGCTCAGCAACGAGAAGGAACGGCCACACACCACGTGGGCGAGGAATCTTCTAGGCACGCGGTGCAGGGAGAGAGGGCACAGAGCACACCTTGGCTGCAGGGGGCCCTCACCAGTCTGCACAGTGTTGGATGGCAGGGTGACCTCTGGGGTGGGGGTGGGGGTGGGGGTGGCGGCCGGAAGGGAGCAGGAGGCGGCAGCTGGGTGCCCTTTCCTGGTGAGGCTACGTCCGAGGGCGCCACTCGCTTTCTGAAAACCAACCCAGCCGGGGACCCGGGGGCCACGGGACTGTGCACCGCCCTTTTCTGAGGGTCTGTTGTGCTTGGATAAAAATCTGCAAATGAGGAATCGATTGAGGTCCCGCGCAGGGCCCTCTGGTCCTTTAGGCACCACACAGACACCCCGCTCGCCTCTGGCCGGCCCTGTCCCACCAGGGGCTGCCCCGAGGTCCCCGGAGACAGCAGCCTCGCTCACCTGGGCGCAGAAGGGGAAGAGGGGAAGTCAGGGGCTTTGCCGCAAGCAGGACCTCCTGAGCGCCGGTCGCTTCCTGCCCTTCCTGCCGCGGTCACTCCACTCTTGCACAACTGCCCGGCCGGGCTGCCCTGTCCCGCAGACACCAGCCACAGCTGTCAGCTGCCACCTTCCTTTCCACTTCCCTCCTGCGGCCTCCCTGTACTTCCTCACGTGGCACCGGCAGGGAGGAGCGCCACGGCAGCACGAAGAGACCAGAAATCCTGCCGTCCCTGGCAGTGGCCTCTGTGGCTCAGCGGGCTCAAAGCCTTTGTGAGGCTGAGACAGGACTCACATGCGTGGGTGGAAAAAGCAAGAGATCAAAGGGTTTTAAAAAGGTGTTTGGGGGGGCGCCAGGGCGGCTCGGTCGGTTAAGTGTCCGTTGGGCTCTTGATTTCGGCTCAGGTCACGATCTCAAGGTTCGTGAGTTCGAGCCCCGAATAGGGCTCTGTGCTGTCAGCATGGAGCCTGCTTGGGATTCTCTCTCTCTGCCCTTCCCCTGCTCACACACTCTCTCTCAAAAGAAATAAATAAACTAAAAATAAACAAATAAATAAAGGGAATGAACAAAGAAGGAGATGATGGATGGATAAAAGGTGGGTTTTTTTTTGGGGGGGAGATACAAAAATTTTAAAAAGCGTTTAAAACTTTTATTGTGAAGTATACAGAAAACTGTAGAAAATGGAGTTTAATGATTATCAAGTCATAACTATCACAAAGTAGATGTCTCACTACCTGTTGGCTGGGGATCAGAACAATACCCCAGAGGACCTCCCCACCTCCCCTTGGTGGCTGGGTCAGGAATGCTTTTTCATAAACACCTCACATAAACAGCCTCACAACGAGGCTGTCAGGTGGATACTGTTATTTCCCCCACCTTATAGGTGGGGAAACCGAGGCACAGAGCGGTAAATAGGTTGCTGTGGCTAGCAAGGGAAGCGCTGGGATTTGAACCCGGGTAGTCTGGACCCCAGGCCCACGCAGCCAACCACTAGGCTCCCCTGCCCTGCCCTCGAATGTGAGTGAATGATGATGGACGTAACGGGATTCACGATGGAAGAGTCAGCCTGTGTGAACACTGCAGAGAAGGAGACTCTCAAATCGGGCCAGCCTGGGAGGGCAGAGCTTTCCTTCCATGCTTGAGGGTCTTGGCCTCTTTCCAGGTGCCACCTTCTCCACCCCCAGGCCTCCCCCAGATGGGCTGGACTGGCCAGTTCCTCAACCAGGAAATCCCCAAGGCTGGGCCAACAGAGACAGGCTGAGTGGAGAGGGGTTTGGAATAAGAGCCTGAGGTCCAGGCAGTGCCCTCCGGGATCCTGTGTTGAGAGGGATTCTAGGGCTTTCCAGGATTGGAACAAATCAGCCATCATTTTGAGGCGGTTCTTTCCCAAGTGTAACGCAGAGAGCCCTCCTTGGTGGAGAAAAGCCTGGATCAGCAGCCTGATGAACCCTGGGCCAGCCCTCAGCACCAGTTCTCTTCTGGTGCCTGCACTGGCAGGATGGGGCCCTGAGTCACCACCGACCGGTAGGCAGACAAACCACTTGGGAGGGTACAGTGGCCGTGAAGGGCAAGGCTCTAATGGCACGCAGGTGTCTCTGTGCAGAAATGCAGGTTGCTGGAGGTCTGCTTCCCAAGGGAACGCAAGTCTTCATTTCTCGGCCAACCTGGGCCAGAAATGGGTTCTGGCTGGGCCGGGGACGGACCTCATCGGCAGAGAGCCAGGTGCCTGCACCCGGGACACATCTGAGTCCCACCCCTGGGAATTTCTTCTCCCCTTGGCCTAAGGATTCTGGAGTGAAGGCTCAGACCCCGCCAAGGGAAGACGCGTGCATGCCAACTGCCGGCCGTGGGCACGGTGGACTCACACCCACTTGCTTGGGACTCAGACGCCTTCACTTCTAGTTCGGAGCCCTTGGCAAGGTAACTTAGTTGTTTCACCTGGAAGATGGAGCGAACAGCTGCAGATTTCGCAGGCCGTGTTCTGGATCACATGAGGCTCAAGTGCTTAGCTTGGCAAATGACTCTCATCAAAGTGCTGTGCAGGACCAGCCCGGGGTGCAGCAGGGTGCAGGGGTGGGAGAGGTCTACTCTGCCAGTTTGGGTGTGTGTGGGGGGGCGCTTCTCACTGTTGAAACTGGGACTTGAACGAGGGCAGGGCCGAATGAGTGGCAGCGGGCAGGTGAGAGGCTCAGACCCCTGGACTGGCTCTCATTCTGCTGGGAGTGGTCACCCGAGGCTGGGACAGAGGCTTTCCCTTCAAGGTCAGGCAGAGGACAGAAACTAAGACCGTGGGCTTCAGCTTGGGGCTGTCCCCACTGCACTGCAGCTCTCTGGCAGAGCTCCGGACACGCAGCGGCCTGGCAGATCCGATGGATGGAGTTTGGCGAGCCCTCCAGGGCCTGGCCTTGTGCCTGCCCCCCTCCACACCCCAAACCCACTGCCTGGCTGACACTTCCTTGCTGACTGGGCCCAGATGTGTCATGCGGTGCGAGTTATTTAAAGCTCGTTGACCACAGAGGATAAATTCAGCAGCAAGCTGCCACCGCGGGGGGTTCGCGATTTGCTTGAGCTTCAAGCTCATTCCAGTAGCGAGGCAATCGCGCCTCCAGGTGCAGTCACCAGGGCTGAGCTGCCGCGTGCACGTCTGTCCGGGCCTGGGAGCGGGAAGCCGGCTGGCGGTGTGGCGTCCGCGACTTGCCAGGGGCTCAGTACCTCTGCCATCCCCAAGTGGATACGGGACACTAAGGACGCATGGGTGTGGAGCGAGGGGACGGCCACCTGCAGACAGGTGGGGCACACAGGTGTGAAGCGACCGCTCACGCCATCCTGCAGCACACGGTCTCGCGCCACTGGTCCCTTCTGAAGGCCAATAAGCCAACACTTGCTATGGCTTCGTGACCACACTCCGACCCTGCATTTTTGGAGCCCCTCACCCGTTCTCTCTTATGAAGGATTTTTCCTAGAGGCTCTACGCTGCTCACTATAAGGAAGAGGACGATTTTGGTCTGAGTTCAATAGATCCTCTCAGGGTCGATCTAGGCCTTCTTACAGCCTGTGACATCTCAGCTTCTGGAAGGCGGTCCTGTATTCTCTGCCTCTGGTTGGGTCTATCCAGTGGTTTTTATTGAAAGGATTGGGGACCTCTCCTACCAGGTCCCCTTGAGCATTGTCAAGGGCATGGTCCTTGGTAAGGGTCATTACTGCTTTAGGGAACTTGAGGTTTAAATGAGCAGAGACCACACATGAAGTGGACACTACAAAATGTCCCTCAACCACCTGATCTCGCTTCTGAGAAGGAAACCCGGCAGGAAACCCCTTTACAAACGGGTGTACAAATGGGTGTTATGTCATCGCCAGCTTTCAACTTTGCAGGCACTTCCTTAAGATAAAACCACAAGGTATGCCTGGCTTGGGGGTGAGGTGGGGTGGGGCAGCAGGGGGAGGTAAGGTGATATACAAAACCATTGTTGACCAGACTAAAGAAGCTGGGGGAAAACCGAGTCTATGCGCCTTTGTTTTGTATTTAACCCAGTTCTTGGTGGGGAGAAAGCCCCTCTGGGGCAGCTAAGCTAGGTCCACCCACTGTGCTTGTCAACGGGCCACCAGGCCCCAGGCCGAGACCCCTAGGTATACGTGGTTTCATAACCAGCCACAAGCTTTCTCCTTTGAGCTAAGAAGGTTGGCAGCCGTGGGGCAAACCCCTCACCTACTGGAGTAAGAGAGTCCAGACTGCAGAGGTTAGGAAAACAACTTCGGGGCGGGGGGGGTCGGTCTCAACAGAAGGACGAACAGCCCCTGACTCACGGGCCGGAAAAGCCAAGCAAGAGCTGCTATGCTAAAGAGAGCAGCCTACAGGTCACCTCAGTTCCTGAAACCCTGCTCCATTCTTTGCCCCCATCCTAGGGAAACCAAGGCGTCCCTGGGGGAGAGCACGTCTTCCAAACACACGCGTGTCCAGAAACTGGGGCTTCCATTTAGGAGAGCTACCCATTGGTGGGTGGCGATTCCCTACCCACTAAAGGTTAAGTCAACCAAGTCCCTTGAATTTCTTTAGACCAGGGCTTGTGGTGTTTAGTGGAAACTGGAAAGGCCTGGTCAGTCTTCCTCTCCCAAATTTTTTTTCCTTCCCAACACACCTTTCTGGTCTTTGGTGGTGGTGATGGTGGGGAAGAAACAAGGCACCAAGGTTGCTCCGAATAACAGACCTACTTCAAAGGGCACCAGCTGCCTGCTGCGGAAAGCAGTGCTGTGGAACATCGCAGGCTACAGATCTGGGCTCAAGTCCCATCCGTCTGTCAGTCTCAGGGGAAGACTGGGGCGGCGGGGGGCGCGACTCAAGTCTTCACTTCCTCATCCGCAAACTCTGAAAGCGACCTCGGCAAGGCACGAGAGCACACTCAATACCCCTAACCTCCCCTCGGGAACCAGAGGTCTGGAGAGGTCTCTTCTGACGCACTGCCTGCCAGGAAGGACCATCCTGCATATGCTCAGCAGCCGCGTCTGGGTCGGCCGGGCAAATGCACAGATCCCTCCTGACACGTTCCCTTCCAGCTTCGGCAGGGGCCCTTCCCCTCAGCCCCACCCTCTGTGGAGAATCTTCGTTCTCCCCTCCCTCCACTGAAGATCCACAGCTGGGAGAGGGGGTTTGCACTGAGCCCGACTCCGTGGATGGGATCTAAAGTGTACAATCCCGGCACGGACACATTTCTTGGCTTTTACGGTTCTCCCGAAGGAAGGTTCCTCGAGTAACAACTGTCCGGAAGTGGAGCTTGGATTTGGTCACAAAGCCCACGTTCCCCGTCGCTCCACTTCCCAGAAGGATTGTGTTTAACCAGCACTCACGGAATAAGGAGGCTGTTTTCGGAAATACTAACTGACAAGGCCTGAGCTGTGTTTTTCAGTTCAGTCCTCACTGATCCACCAGAGATCTCGGGGGGCAAGTTTCACCCCCACTCCCTCGCAGAGCCACACTGTGTACCTGTGGTCTCATTTACATACACATTGCTGACTCGTGAACACGGAGCGGAGGCTTCGTCTCCCGGCCTTCCTGGGTGCCCCCCCCCCCCCCATCCATGGACAAGCCCCAGGGCCCCTGCAGGAAGGAGGCAATTGGGGAAGGCGGTCGCCTGGCCAGGAAGCACGGCTGCTCTGAGGCTACGGGACCGCGGGACGCAGGGGCCTAGAGCAACCGGACGCCTGGCCCCACACACAGGCTCTTCCAGCAGGATGGGACGGGAGCACTCCTGGCTGCGGGGAGCTCGTTCAGTTCAGAGGGGAGGTGGAATGGGGCGGGCAGCATTCCTCAAGCCTGTAACAAGTCAGGACGACCGCGGAGCACAGATTCTGTGCTGTCTGCCAGGAGACCAGGAACAGAAACCGATCCACGGGGCAGATGTGAAACGAAAAAGGAAAAGCTTTCCGACAACATACAAAAATAAAAAATTTGCGTGTGTGTGCCAAATTTGTTGCTCTTGCACTGAAGGGTTAAACAGACCTCCTTGCTGAGTGTGATCCCACAAAATGGTAAAAAAAAAAAAAAAAAAAAAAAAAGCGTTAGGTGTAAGCCTCCGCTCTTTTAAAAGCCGCCCGTGGAGGGGCAGGTTCTTAAGCAGCTGGGGGGGGGGGGGGGGGACGTCGTGGGTGAGGGCGGCAGGGCCACTCGAGCTTTTGGAGACGGCTTCCCAGGAACCACGAGGCCCTCTACCGTAGCAGCTGTCACCGCGGTGTCGGGAGGCTAGCGATCAGGGCGCTCGTTCTGCCTTCCCCGAGCGCACCCACGGAGAGAACAGAAAGTCCCCAGAGTGCATGCGCTGCAGGGTTCTGTCGCAGGAGGAGCTCCGGCTGGAGCGGCCCGGGGAGGGGACGGGGAGGGGACGGGGGGGGGGGGGGGGGGGCGGCCCCAGCACCGCCCCGAAGGGCAGAGTCGGGGGCTCCCCGGAACGGCGCCCTCCTAGCCCTCGCCCTGCACGCCGCCTACCGCCGAACCACCCGGGTTCCCCAGACAGAACCACGAAAACACCTTCGAGAGCAATGAGTTAGTGTGTGAAAGGCATGGATGGATTTTATTTATTACCCTATATCTACAATTTAATTTGAGGTAAAATATAAGCAACACATAAAAATGCCTATTTCTGCTACCATGTAATATAATTCTCCATCGTGAATATTGTGATAAAGCTAATGGAAACTCTATGCCGTCACGTACTCTAGCTTCTTATAGCTGGTATTTTACAACTCTCATTGTCTGTGAAATCCCAACACACGTACGATTCTCCCACGAAGGGCGCAGGACTCTCAGAGGGCGCAGAATCAGCTCGTGGGCCCCTCCCTCCCCACGCTGGAGCCTCAGTGCTACACGTCGAGATCTAAAATGGCGAAGGCAATGGAAACGCGTGGGGCCTGACCCAGGCGGGAGCGGCGTTCCGAGGAGACCCACACCGCCACAGGTCACAGGGCGGTGAGGCTTTAGTGTCTCGGAGCTCGCCCCGACACTCATACCTGATCTTCAGCTTCTGGAACACCAGGCGTTTTATTCGGACGAGAAGTCAGGGTGGGAGAGGTTCCGAGGCTCCGTCTGTAAGCCACACGCCGACATGCTAACCTCTCGCTGGCTGTTAGGCGATCCGGATGGTGGTTTTTTTAATTATGATAAAAAAACATATGAACCATGATAGATAGCTTAGGAAAAGGTTTAGTCAAATATACAGATACTAGCTGTTCACTCAGTCGTCAAGGAGAGCCGTGAACAAAAGGATCATTTAAATGATTTCTCAAATAGAAAAAACCTAAAAGGACTGTCACAGGTGCTTTCTTCACTGCAGGAGCTGAGATGTTCCCGGAGGAGAGATCTTCACTTGATTGGAAAACAAAACACCACAGCTGAAGGCTCTGTTGCTGCGTAAAAAATCTGATGAGATTCATCCCTGCCATTTTCCCTGTCGTTTTTCCAGCATTGCTGTAAAATCCTTATAATACATTCCAAAGTAAACCAGCCATTCCAAATCTACAGTCACTCTGCTCTTTAATTCAATTCACAGAACTGCTGAAAAAGTAGACATTTCTATCTAAAAGTAGAAAAAAAGGTTTGTATAGAAGGTATTTCTGTTATACAAGTATATTACACAGCTCGGGGCAGTAACAGGTCCGAAAAGCTCTTCTCACCCACTGATACTTTAAGCTAAAACAGAAGAGAAAACAAACAAGCGAGAACACGGGTTAATCTGATTACAAGACTTTCACATCCGCAGATAGCACAACTCAATCAGCACTCAAGTCCATGAACTGACAGTATTAAAAAAAAAAAAAAGCCCTCAGGCACACCTCAGAGCCCACTGCTGCGAAGCTACACCCTCCGACCAGCGCGTCTACATTCAACAGCTGGGGCCCGGGGAGGAGCGACGGGACGGGAGCGGAGGTGGCTGACTCCCGGCATAGGGCTCCGCTCCTGTTAACAACCGGGCCAAGTTCAGGAAGTCTGAACAGCAGGTTCAGGGTTGTAAGTAAATTATGCGAGCTGCAAAATGGATTGAGCAGCTTGGCCAGACTCTGCAAACACCATTATTGTGACTGGGGAAAAAGCCAGCGTGGTGATACGGATTCAGAGTGAACTCCAATGGAGAGGATAAGATCTACCCTACAGATCAGAAACAAAACATTTTTCTTTTAGGGCAAAGCGCTTTTACGTCTTTGGCTCAAAGGCAGATATTGATCTAAGGAAAATCTTTCTGCTTGATCTTCTAATTCAAACCATCCGGTAGGGCTTACACTTGGACCTCATTATGGCCGAAGCAGGGAAAACACAGTATTAGATTATGAGCATGCGGGGGAGGGGGAAGTTCAGACGAACACTAGACGGCATCCCAGACACAGATGCTGATTTACCCTAGGAGGGAAGAGGTCTACCACGTAGGGTCTGGTTCTTGCTTGATCTGAGAGTTTCCATCAGTCTCCTTTATTTCTATCAAGAAAACCAAAAGGGAACTGATAAATTACACTACGAATGCAAACCTGTATAATTATAAACCCACTCAGATCAAACTATGTGCTAAAATGACTTATCAAGAATTATAAAGATACTAAAGATAACATTTTCAGAGACAGTGTTTCCCTAACAGTTCTTAATTGTGCCACTTAAGTGTTCACAGTAACAAGCATCTTCTTATGTATCTATTTAAAAATCTAGGTTAGAAAGTAGTTATTCCACTGGCTCAGAATTCATTACGAGTCATTTGGAGAAAACGGAGCAGAAGAACCATGAGTCATCGCCAACACGCCATTTCTGGGCAAAAATGACACATCCAATTCACCCAGAAACAAAAGAAAACCCAAGCACACAGTTCTAGTGAGACGGCTCGAACACCACCGTCAATCCCTTGTCCTAAGAGCGCTCCTGGGGGACTTCAGTCTTGGACCACCGGCTGCCCTACCCTTTTACCTTCTGTTGCAGGGCCCTCCAACTGGCTTGGCTCAGCGGATTCTGCAGAGAAACACATCAAGATTTGCTGTAACGCTGTTTTAACATTGCTGTCTCTCACTTATCTACAAGGGCCCAGAGGAAGCCAGGAGAAAGCTCTCCACAGCAGCCACGGCTTCTTGGGATTAAACACACGTGTCTCACGTGTCTCAACTAGTGTCTCAACTGGTCTAACAAAAGTCTCCTTTTTCGGACATTTCAGTTTCCTCACACAACCCAAGTCTTAAATAACAATTGTCGTTTCACATAGTTCTAACATGAGGGAACAAGTTCCTTTTTCACGTCCTTTTCCCCTCTTCTGTGGGTTCCCCTTTAATAAAAGCCTTCTTTTGGTTTCAGTGAACCACAGTAGCAGGCTTCAACGCTGGTTTCTAAGGAATGTTTAAAGCCACAATACACGCATTTCCACCCGGCACAATCCGGCTCATGACCAGCAATGGAAATGAATGGCACCGACGGTGAAGTCTAGACAAGCTTCGCCCTCAGAAATTGCACTGTACACGCTTGGCCTTGGGGTTCCTGACCTCCTTCCCAGCTGACAGGGGCACTGGAGTCAAATGGCATATGCCCCACACTTCTCAGTTGGGACCCAGAGCTCGAGCACATACAGGCTTCCACACACGGGAGTCAAAGACAAAGTCTAAGTGTGAGTGTGTAAATGACTTTCCCTAAAGTTAGGCGAATGTTATTAGCAAGTGAGGCCCCACAATTTTATGTGGTCCATTTTATCACAAAAGCAGGAATAATTCTATGTTTTACCCCACTTAATTTACCTTGTATCACTGGGCCTTCTGACTCACTCTGATCGACCAACTCTGAAAATAAAGTAGATTGATGTAAACAATAACTTAATGCATGCTGTTACAATGGAAAAGCATTTATACATACATTCTCAATTTGGATGCTCCAACTTGGCCACAACAGGCACTATTTTCCTATGACAAGAAGGGAACACAAGAGTTCTGGCATGTCCCATCAGAAGAACTAATTTATAGTAATTACTGGAAAATTCTATTATAGACTACTGCACAAGGATGAGAACAAAATTGAACATTTTAAACAAAGTTAAGGGGGCTAGGAGGTTTAAAATACAATGCTCTTTGAACCTAACAGTTATATAGAAGACAGATGAATTGGGATTAATAATTAAAAAAAAAAAAAAAAAATCCAGGGACGCCTGGGTGGCTCAGTCGGTTGAGTGTCTGACTTCGGCTTAGGTCACGATCTCGCAGTTTATGAGTTCGAGCCCCGAGTCAGGCTCTGTGCTGACAGCTCGGAGCCCAGAGCCTGCTTTGGATTCTGTGTCTCCCTCTCAATCAATCTCTCTCTCTCTCTCTCTCTCTGCCCCTCCCCTACTCATGCTCTGTCTCTCCCTCTCTCTCTTTTAAAAATAAACATTTAAAAAAAAGAAAAAAAAAAGAGGAAAAAATTATCATGGGATTTCTTTAAATGACCAAATTCCCTGGTGTGATCCAAGCTGAATGTCACACAGATGATGAAAATATCTATGAAGCAAGGTGTGTGTCCTCTTTCATTACTGACATCACCACGGACTAACACACTTGGCCCAGACAGAGAATAAGAAAAACAGAACCTATGAAAAAAAAGTCATGGTTTGGGGGTACAATCAAATGAACACATTTTGTGATAAAGTGAAACCCAAAACTTGGGAGGCAGAGGAGACAGAACGAAATCCAGGACACTGAAGAGTGGAGCCCCCAGCGGGATGAACGGCTTGAGGACAGGGGGGCAGGCAGCACCTATAGTCACTGCGTGATTTCCCAGGCCGGCTGGGGGGGGGGGGGGGCACGCTGCTGCTCCGTGGGCCCCCAAAACTCCTGAACACTAAATTGAAGAGGCTCCCCACTTTCCCAGTGAACAGACTACAGACTGAGTACTCAAAGTAGAGGGGTTTTAGAGAGTTATAAAAATAATGCCAATTGGAAAAAAGACTGAAATGCTAACGGTACCGGGAAAGAGAATGTTCACTTTTGAAACATTTCAATGAAGTCGGCAGAACCTAAAACATACCAGCACGTGTATATACAGTGTTTGCTAAAAATACGACTTAAAATGATAAGAACATCAAGGAATTGGAAGAACGGACATATATACATTTGCTGGTGCAACAACGTTTGAGAGCACAACGTGCCAGATGGAGGCTTGACCAGGAACGGAAGCAAGGTACGGCTCATTAAAGATCTACTTATCTAGCACAGTGATTACACAGTAACAGTAAAGTTACTGTGGTAATAGTATCGAATACAGATTGTATTTCCTGAGCACATAAAGTACTGCTCTGGGTTAGGGGTCAACAAACTTTTTCACCAAGAGCTAGGTGAGTGCGTATTTCAGGATTTGCAGGGGACGATGCTCTCTGTTACAGCTCCCAACTCCGCCTAAGCAAACAGGCCTTCTTGGAAACGTTCTTTTTATCTCCCCCTCCGCCCGCAATAAAACTTTATTTACAAACACAGGCAACAACTCTCTGATCCCCGTTTAAGATGTCTGACACGTGATGAGTCATTTAAAATGCTCTAAAGCTCTCAATATGGGTACTATAACATCACCATTTTAGGAACAAATAAAGTGAGATTTAAAAGCTCAACAAGTGACCCCATTTCACATGTATAACGTGCACAGCGCTTTTACACTGAGGCTAAAACCCCAACTTCGCCCAGTTGCTGCTGTAGGTGAACGGAAATATCTACCGTGTGAGCAAAGTGCAGTCTCGAAACAAAAAGACTTCATGAAATTTACTCACGGTTATTAATCACAAGTCCCGGAAATGGTCTGAAGAGAGAAACAAATGGGGTAACCGTTTATTTTTACTCTACAAGCAGTTACACGTACATTCAGCTTATCTCACTAACTTGTAACTCATGTCACTTACGTGTCACACCGAGCACTGTTACCAACTACGTTTCAATCTGACACTTTTTAATCTATGGACACACAGACACGTGAAGAACTCTACAGGCCATTATTAGAAAAGGCCACAGCAAAGACGGTGAGAAGAGAACAGCAGTGAAGAAGAAAGAAGAGAGGAATTCCGGCAGCAGGGTCTAACGGAAGCAGGCTTTTACCGAGACCCCCGGGGAGGAGCACGGATGACAGACTCGGGTTAAGTGGGACAAAAACTGGGGGAAGATGAGCGGATGCCAGGAAGGAACGTCGGGAGAGGTTACCACGTGAGCTAGCTCCCAGAGCCAGACCTGAAGGACCTGTACCGGACACAGTGGGAACCTGGCAATGAGCTGACTGGGAGGATCTCGTGACAGCCACGTTTCTGGGAGGTGGGAGGAGCGTAAAGACGCCACGGATGCGTGCTCGGGCAGCTGGGAAGGAGGACACCTACTGCCAACCTCCTGGGACGGGCCCACGGTAAGGAATGGAATTCCCGATGGGGTTGGCGAGGAGGTGCGATCATCGCTCCCAACGCTGTGGATAAGGAGCTGATGCTCTCAAAGGTGACAACCCACACTATTGTTGTGCAGACAAGGAAGGAAACAAAAGGACCTGGCTGACTTGGGGTCAGACTCGACTGCCCAGAGCCTGCGATGACGGGCCCGAGACACGGGCTGGCCATTTTTC
The DNA here is from genome assembly GCF_028018385.1 of Neofelis nebulosa. Classification (NCBI taxonomy): domain Eukaryota; kingdom Metazoa; phylum Chordata; class Mammalia; order Carnivora; family Felidae; genus Neofelis; species Neofelis nebulosa. Next base: position 10,922,213 of record NC_080799.1, on the reverse strand, counting down.
CTTAATGGGCCAGACAGTAAATATTTCAGGCTTTGCAGACGACGCTGTCTCCGTCCCAATGACTCAGTGTGACCCCGGTACCCTGAGAGCAGCGGTCGGCACTATGGACACAAGTGCATGGCACGGTGTCTTAATACAACTTTATAAGATAAACAGGTAGTGGGCTGGATTTGGTCCACAGGCGACGGTTTGCCAACCCCTTGCCTTAAACACCAGAGAATCCAGAGTCAGCCCAGGGAGAAGAGAACCTCACAGTAAGATAACTGAAGTATTTTACGTGTTTCCCTTCGCCACATGGTGAGCTGGACTCTACTATTCCCTAGGCCTACATTCTGGAAGACGACGTAGCCTCATGGTCTGCAGATTCATTCTTCCAAACAAGCAGGGAGCTTTCACTTACCGAATGACTGTGAATTTAATGAACTCGGCAGAATCTAAGATCCTTCTCATGGAGCTGATTTCCAGGTAACTGGGGGCTTTGAATGACACTCCAGGAGGCATGCCGTCAACCACCACACAGCCAGGGTTAATTGTGATTTTCCTGTAGGGAACTTTCACAGGGAAACCCATACCAATAGCTTCACCTAGGACAAGACAAACAGCACAAAAGCACAGATTAACCTGTCATCTTAGAAGTGGCTAAAAAGGACAGGACCAACATTTAAACATGGTCTCCGCTGTTAATAAAGGCAATGCACACGACAAGCAACCTTACCTTTGAACCTCAGTTCTGGTCACTTTGATATCGACCTGACGGTCAAGAGTCTGACAGAGCTAAGGTTTCCTTAGGAAAGAACTTTAGAGAAACTCAAACACTTACGTTGAAAGCTTATTTCCTTGCATAACGGGAAATAACAACTATCTGAGCTTAAGCTACAGTCCAGTACTGGAACACCCAAGCTCACCACAAGCAGCACCCTGCAAATGCAGAACTCACCGAATTTCCGACTGAAGAGGTCGTTCACTTGCTCTCTGAGCTGTCTCGCTTTTTCGACTTTTGACAGCCTTTCATTATCATCATCTAGAAAAGGCGAGAGGACAGTTCTAGCTTAATAATGCAATTAAAAATTTTTTTAAACGTTTATTCATTTTTGAGAGACAGAGTGTGAATGGGGGAGGGCAGAGAGAGGGAGACACAGAATCAGAAGCAGGCTCCAGGCTCTTAGCTGTTAGCATAGAGACTGACACTGGGCTCAAACCCACAAACTGTGAGATCATGACCTGAGGTGAAGTCGGATACTTAACTGAGCCACCCAGGCGCCTCAATAATGCAATTTTAAAGTATTTAAAAAAATTTTTTTAATGTTTATTTTTGAGAGAGAGAGGGAGACAGAGTGTGAGTGGGGGAGGGGGAGAGAAAGAGAGAGGGAGAGACAGAATCCAAAGCAGGCTTCAGGCTCTGAGCTGTCAGCACAGAGCCCAACACAGGGCTCAAACCCACAAACTATGAGATCATGACCTGAGCCAAAGTCGGATGTTCAGCCGACTGAGCACCGACAGGTGCCCCTAAAGTATTTTTTTTTTTTATTTTTTTTAAATTTTTTTTTTTTTCGACGTTTTTTATTTATTTTTGGGACAGAGAGAGACAGAGCATGAACGGGGGAGGGGCAGAGAGAGAGGGAGACACAGAATCGGAAGCAGGCTCCAGGCTCCAAGCCATCAGCCCCAGAGCCTGACGCGGGGCTCGAACTCACGGACCGCGAGATCGTGACCTGGCTGAAGTCGGACGCTTAACCGACTGCGCCATCCAGGCGCCCAAAGTATTTTTTTAATGTCTATTTAATTACGGTAGAGAGAGAGAGAGAGAGAGAGAGAGAGAGAGAGAGAGGGAGGGAGAGAGAGAGAGAGAAAGTGAGTGAGCAGGAGCAAGGGAGGGGCAGAGAGAGAATCCCAAACAGGCTCTGTGCTGACAGCTCAGAGCCTGGAGCCTGTGTGCTGAGAGCACAGAGCCTGATGCAAGGCTTGATCTCATGAGCTGTGATCAAGATCAGAGCTGGACGCTCAACCGAGGCACCCCGGTGCCCCAATAATGCAAGTTTAATTCCAAGTCAAATTTTACGTGCTGAGTCAACCTGCTTTATGTTTTTGGAAGACTGAGGTATTTTACACTAATCAAGATTAAAACAACTTAACCAAATGATTTGAGTATGACAGCAACCTGAAAATGCTAAGCCTTTATTCCTATTATGAAGAGCTTCACCTGCTCTCTTGTACGGATTTCCTAAACAAGACGCGAGGTACTAGCTCATGCCGCATTCGGTAACCTCCTAGAGCGTTCTGCAAAGCAACCAATGAGATGATGTGTTTGGTGAGTGCTTTCTGAAGGGCAGGCGGGGACGCAGTGCTGCACAGGGCGAGCACCGGGAACCTGTCTACTCTAACACCCAAAGAAGGGAAACCCGACTAACGAGAGAAAGGCAGAGAAACCATACCTGGAATCGTCACCTGAATGATGTTAAGATCTTCAACACCAGACGCAGTAGTATTAACATTGGGCGAAGAATTTATTTTTCCTTAACATAGAAACATCAGATCAGAGTGTACACAGAATAGGTTCAAATCCTCTCTACTCATGTGCTTACAATCCAGATTCCGCAAGGTAGTATTTCTTTGTTCAATGCTTGTTCCTTTTTATGGTCTATTTTGTCATTCTGTGGTATTAAGCTTCTTTAAAGACTTTCTCCCCCTCGCCGCCTTTTCTTTCTTGTTGGGATTAGTATAGCATCAGACACACAGAGATTCTCATTCGTTAAACAGACTCCAAATCATAAACCAGTCACAGCCCCACTTTATTTTTCTCAAAGTGGGCTCCACGCCCAGCACGGAGCCCAACACAGGGCTTGCACTAACTTATGACCCTGAGATCAAGACCTGCGCTGAGACCGAGAGTCGAGACGCTCAACCGACTGAGCCCCCCAGCTGCCCCTCAACCACAACGCTCTGGATTTCATGGCAGTAGACCACTGCTGGGAGAGGGGCTGTGAACGGCACGTTTCCTGTAGCAAGGACACTCACTCGGAGGGCTCTTCGAGGAGGATGTGCTCTCCTTAATTGCGGTCTCAAACATTTCAGGCCTGCAACACGAGAAGAGAGGAAAAAACCATGTTTGCTAATAATCTGATAAGAAAACGTTAAACTTTCAACAAAATTAAAAAAACCATTTACTTTCTGTAAATACACATTCCAATTGTTAGGAATGGAGAAACAGAAAGAACAGTGCCTCAACGAAAGGAACGTATACAAAAAGACCAATTATACTTATGATCGTAACACCTGCCCTGCCCTCCCGAGCTTAAATTAGGGGCTTCTTCGCCCAGTTTCCACTCTACCCTGGAAGGATCCAGTGCTAGACTTGAGAATGGAGAGAGGGAGCAAGGCTGCACATGGGCAGCACGGAACCATAAGCACGAGTCTTTCTCTATTAAGTAGAAGCCGAGGCCTTCACTACTTACTGCCAGACCTCTGCAGACCCCAAAAGGTAGCCATTGCACTTGGTGGTGTTGCCTTCGAGTATCTGCCAACACTGCTGTGGGACTCCAAAGCAAGCACTAACAAATGGAACCTCAAAGTCACTGCAATTAATTTCAGATAATGCTTAACACCAATGAGTATTTTTAAATTCCAATTATTCCCCCCTATCTCAGTGGTGTTGGCCTAATTCATAGACCTCCAAGGCAAACAGAAATGAAAAACATTCTGTAAGCTGGAGAAGGAACGGGGCTCCACAAGACTCCACTACTACTCACCTTCCAGCAGCATCGACCAGTAAAATACGATGGTAGATTTCAACAAAATCAAGTTGTTAGGCCCCCTGGCAACCTACAGCCCTCCTTCCCTATTTTAACCAATTATGGAGAACGTGAAAGGTCCTCAGAGGTACAGTTTAAAGAGTTTTGGATCCTACAGCTAATTTGGCCACAAAGCTGAATCCATGCGCCAGTCCGGCTGTGCCCTAGTACCAACTCGTTTCGTCTGCACGTCCTTACTTTATTTTTTGAAGTTAAAAAAATTTTTAGGGGCGCCTGGGTGGCTCAGTCGGTTAAGCGTCCGACTTCGGCTCAGGTCATGACCTCACCGTTTGTGAGTTCGAGCCCCGCGTCGGGCTCCGTGCTGACAGCTCAGAGCCTGGAGCCTGCTTCGGATTCTGTATCTTCCTCTCTCTCTTCCTCTCTCTCTCTCTCTCTCTCTCTCTCTCTCTCTCTGCCCCTACCTCTGCTCATGCTCTCTTTCTCTCTCAAAAATAAATAAAGGTTAAAAAAACTTTTTTTTAACTTTTTAACTTCTTTCTTAACTTTTAGAGAGAGGGAAAGAGAAATAAAGAAAGAATGTGTGCCCATGTTTGCACGTGGGACAGAGAGAGAGGAAGAGAGAGAATCCTAAGCGGCCTCCACATTCCGCTCAAGTCCCGGCACGGGGCTTGATCTCACGAACCGTGAGCTCCTGACCGGAGCCGAGATCTAGAGTTGGACACTTAACTGACTGAGCCACCCAGGCGCCCCTGAATGTCCTTACTTTTTAATGATGAACTTGATTTTGGCCTTGTTTCTGAGTATCTTCTCCAGCCTTGGGATGCCAAAAGTAGACGGCCGCCGGAAGGGTACACCCTCAGGCAGGCCCTCCACGTAGAAGTCTTCTGGGAAAGACTCAAATAATGCAAACGGCACTTTCACAGCTTGCTTGAGGCCAAGAGCTTCGCCTGTAAGAGACACACACGTTTCTCTTATTGCTCACATTTGCCACTTTCCTAAAGTCAACCTTTTTAAAAATGCATTTTAAATCAGTTTATAGATACGAAAATTACTCTTTTTTTAAGAAAAATATTTTAATTATAGAAAAATAGGTTCAATTTTGCAGTGCTCAGAAAAGTGGGAGAGATGATGGAATTCATGCTTGTGAAACCCAAACACTTTCTTTAATGTTTATTTATTTTTGAGACAGAGAGAGACAGAGCGTGAACAGGGGAGGGGCAGAGAGAGAGGGAGACACAGAATCTGAAACAGGCTCCAGGCTCCGAGCTGTCAGCACAGAGCCTAATGCGGGGCTCGAACTCATTAACTGTGAGATCATGACCTGAGCCCAAGTCGGGCACTTAACCGACTGAGCCACCCAGGCGCCCCAAACCCAAACACTTTCGATGACAGTAATATTAAAAACAATCTTTTTTTTTTTTTTTTTTTTAGTGTATTTATTTTTTGAGAGAGAGCAAGCAGTGGAGTGGCAGAGCGAGAGGGAAAGAGGGCATCCCACTGTCAGCACAGAGCCTGATGTGGGGCTCGAACTCACGAACTGTGAGATCATGACCTGAGTCAAAATCAAGAGTCGGACGCTTAACCAACTGAGCCACAGGCACCCCAATGATAGTAATATTCAAATACTGAACATTTTATTTTGTGCACATTCTTCTATTTGAAAAAGCTACCATATATATTTTAATACTCATCTTTCAAAATGACCTTACCGCATTTTTCATTGAAAAGATTTTCAACTTTCTGTTTTAGGTCTGTGATCTTGGCATTCCAGGCTTCTGCAAATAAAAACCAAGACAGTATTAGTAATACTTACCAAAATACGTCCACGCTCAGGCATTTCTCATTTTATTGTGTGTCTTTAAGAAGTACAAAATAAAAAAAAAACACAGGTTTTTAGCATAGTCAGGTCTGACAACTACTCTAATCCTACATCATTCAACTGTTTTATTATTACTAATATACTGGCCACAAATAAATGACATAGGCTAAAATAAAAAACAAATGAATACCAAGAAACCTTCCAAAAAAACAATTACAGCATCTACTATCTGCCTACTATCTACCCTGTAAATAATTTAGTATTTATAATCCTCATAATAATCCCATGAAGCAGGAACATTATCCCCATTTTACAGATCTAGAAACTGAGGCACAGGGGTTAAGTAACTATTACAATGCCTTTAATAGCTAATATACACGGACTTACCAGATAGAAAAAAACTTACCTAAAAAATTAAAGTATTTGTATTGTTTCCTTTTATTTAAAATTTTTAAAAATATTTATATATTTATTTTTGAGAAAAAAAAGAGAGGGTGCACAAGCGGGAAAAGGCAGAAGAGTGGGAGACCCAGAATCTGAAGCAGGTTCCAGGCTCCGAGCTGTCAGCACAGCGCCTGATACGGGGCTCGAACCCACAAACCGTGAGATCATGACCTGAGCCCAAGTCGTACGCTTAACCGTCAGCCACCCAGGCACCCGGATTGGTTCCTTTTATTTAAAATGGTGAAAGTAAGAAAAAGAAACTCCATATTTACCAAAGGAAAACTCTCTCCCTCGAGGCTTGAAGGGAACATTAGAACCATTAGTCTGAGTAGGGGTTCGAACTGCTGAGGTTTGAGGGTTGTTGTTATTAGGGCCTAAAGAAGAATTAAAAGAGAATCCTGATCAATGCATGCATTCAATCACGTTTAAGTACTGCTTACACTTTCTCTGGGACACGTGCCCAAAAAACAAAGTGACATTCAAATAGCACACAAGCATGGCGCAGTGGAAACGGGCAGGACGCACGGTGTCACAGCCCTCCCTCCACCCGTTTATCTACTGCCGTCCCTACAGTCAGTCATTTTTGCCCCAAACGTAATCAATTTTCTGGAACATCAGAGGTGCCCTCGCTTCACTTTGTGCGTCCCCGTGCCCTCTGGAGCCATTGAGTTGTTGGTCAGCTATGTTTGCTCACGTTCCTTTCAACCCTTACTTAACCACAGCTGCAGGTGCGAAGGTCTTTTCCTTTGGACACTCTAGCTGACTCTGGAAACACCCTTCCTTTGAATTCTGGGTACAATTTAGAAACAATGTTATAGGAAACCCCTTTCTTCCACCGAATATAAGGAGGGTTAGCTTAGGTTATTCTTAATAAACCCCAAGCCCTGAGTCTTCTTTATGTAGGGTCACCTAATGCTTAAATAATAAGCTGATTTTTTTTTTTTTAATGTTTTATTTATTTTTGAGACAGAGAGAGACAGAGCATGAGCAGGGGAGGCGCAGAGAGACAGGGAGACACAGAATCCGAAGCAGGCTCCGGGCTCCGAGATATCAGCACAGAGCCTGATGCGGGGCTTGAACTCATGGACCGTGAGATCATGACCTGAGCCGAAGTCGGACGCCCAACCGACTGAGCCACCCAGGCGCCCCATTAATAAGCTGATTTTAATCTTAAGCCAGCCAGCAATTTTTAAACAGTAAGGAAAATAGCCAAAACAGTGGGAAAATAAAAAGAAATTAAGTTTATTCAGATTTCTTTAGAAAACAACCAATATTCTAAAGACTCAGCTTCAAACTCTGAATTTCCCGACTTACAGAAATATCTGTATAGGCTCTGGACTTTCACCTAAACTACCTTTCTACGGAGTTACCTACTTCCTATGCTTGTCTTCACATAAAAGACTTCTGCTTGGGGAACGGTCTGCAGTGACACTGCCACAGCTAAAGGTGCACACGGTCACTGTCCCAAGCACATTACGTGTTTTAACTAACTTAGTGTCCATTTCAACCACGGAGAAACGGAGTCCCAGGGGCTATGTAATTTGCAGTCGACCGCACGGCGGCCAAGGTACGGAGGCGGGATAACCGTCGGAGTCTGGCTCCTTGGTCTCCACCACCACGCGGTCTCTCTGATGTGCTCGCAGACCCGAACCCGAGGCTTTCCTACATCTGGGCAACGGGTGGCCTCAGCACGGGTGTGGCCACTTCCACCTGCTGTACTTAGCCTGGATGTACACGGCCTCAGAAAACCCTCACGAGTGTCAGAGGCGATGACGTGAATGGGAGACTCAAGATGAAATGTATCTGTGATGATTGTCTATAAAACGTCAAGATGCAACATTCTACTCTAGTTATTTCAGAACTCGTGAGTCAAAACGACAGCTTCTTCAAGACGGCAAGGTGATGAGGGCCCAGGGACTCTGGGCTAGCTGGCTCCAGCAGCCTGGTTTAGCCGGCATCAGGCCAGCAGGCCACCCTGTCACCACGGCCCTCCAACAGGCTACTAGAGGCACCCAGCCCACACCTCTGCTTCTAACTGGATGCTGGCGATTCTAACAGGGTGAGACAGGGAGACACTTGTGGTGGGCAGACAGAACTGAGCGGATGAAAGTATCCAGCTCTTACCCTACGTGAATAAAGCAGCATTCACGCTTATGGTTACGTGAAATAACACCACACACCCACCACCCAGCTACATTTAAAATAACGACAACGTCAAGTACGGCGAGGATGTGAGGCAACTGGAATGCACGTATCCCTGGCAGGAGTATGCAACGAGAAAACCACTTTGGAAGATTGTTTGGCATCTAATGCTAACAACTCCCCGATTCTCGACTACATACCCCTCAAGGGGAGGAGGGCGTATGCCGCACTTTGTACACAAACGTTTGGAGCATCGTTTTTAGACAAGGCTGGAAACAAACCCGAATGTCCACTGACAAATGTATCAACAAAACATGGTGAATCCACGCCACGGAGGAACCCTCAGCACTAAAAATGGAGTGCTAAAATGCCGCATAAAACGTAAACCTGAGAGTGTTAGATGGAGAAAAAGCATCTGACCATAAAAAGAATAGATACAGTAGGACTCCACTTACAGAAGATTCCAGAACCACGGTGACAAAAAAGCAGAGCAGTGGTGGCCAGGGGGCCGGGCTGGGGGGTGGGGTGGGGGGGACTGGCTGCTGAGGAGCACGGGGGCATCCCAGGGTGGTGGATGTGTTCCAGAAGCTGACTGAAGTAGTGGGACGAACATGTCTCAAAACTCAAACTGTACAATCACAATGGGTGCATTTTACTAGGTCGAAATTATACCTAATACATTTATTTCTTAAAGTTAAAAACTCCCAAACCAGCACAATTTATTATTTAAAACAGAATATTAGTACAGTGCAAACAAAATACCACCCACCCACCCCCGGCCATAAATTGGCAGAATGTTCCTGGACACGGACACAGCTCTTCACTAAATAAATCCCCTTAAATACTACATCGGCCTTTGCAGACAATGGGTCCAGGCAGGGCTGATTCTGTATCTCCTCCGTGTCTTGCTTTGCACGTACACCTAATCCCAGAAGCTCCACTGGTCATCTCGTATCCGTGAAAGAAGGGACGAGAGGAAACCGAGAAGCCAGTCTCCTAGTTTCTGAGCTACTAAAGGGCAATCTACTTTCAAAATTTCTTTTAGGTAAGAAAAACATGCATCTCCCTCTTTGTAAAGTCACAGTTGGTTACAATAGAATACAATCTTAAAACTGTACCTGGTAAACTTATTTCTATAGACCCAATCATATTAACTCTTTATTTCTCTGTTTCTCTAACCTGTAACTCCTAACCAAGAGCTTACCTATACTCGCATTTTAAGTAGGCTCCCTGCCCACGTGGGGCTTGAACTCTCGGCCCTGGGACCAACAGCTGCATGTTCTACCAGGTGCCCCCAAGATAACAAAGTGGGGGCTGAGGCGCCACCTAGTACTGTAAACAATTAACACAAAACTTGAGGTTATGTGACAACAAAGAATCATCCTACGGAAGCGGGGCTTTCTTTCTGTGTGAATTGCAGAGACAGAGGGTAGTAACCATCCCGGACAGCAGGCGGAGAGCCACCTATATGGGGTGAAGTACTCTAACCCCGTGAACCTGCAAAGATGAGTCCCTCCACAGACCCCCTGGGAGTGGAGAAGGAGTTAGTTTGAAGATGTAGGAACGAGTTTAATCCAAGGCACTGCTGTTTCAACCATACCTCAACTCTTTACTGCAAAGAATAGGAAAAAAAAAGAGAGGAGAAAAGAACCGTACGTATTGCTCTCTGCACCCTTTGCTTTATTAGGAGGAAAGAAAAGCCTCTCAGGGATCGTCCTGCAAGCAGATTGCAATGTGCTCCAAGAACACCACGTGGACCGTTGGGAAATTCTGAATAGGAACAGTTCTGAAATTTACAAGAGGCAGCTCTTCACACCTAAGCCCAGTTTTGTAAAAATTCATTTGCATAAAAACAAACTGTAAACTGAAGAATCATCAGAAACCTACCCCAGGGTGGCCTTACCTTCCACAGTGACCTCAATTTCAGGAACTTTTGAATTACTCCCAGGGCTTCGTGGTCTTTTTGGGGACTGCAAGGCTGTAAAATAAGCACACGATTACTTCTGTGTACTGTAAAAAAAAACAAACAAAAAACAAACAACCCAGAAGCAGAGTGCGCCAAACACCCAGGCGCCTGGGTGGCTCAGTTAAGCGTCCGACTTCGGCTCAGGTCACGATCTCACCATTCGTGAGTTCGAGCCCCGTGTCGGGCTGTGTGCTTACAGCTCGGAACCTGAAGCCTGCATCGGATTCTGTGTGTCCCTCTCTCTCTCTGCTCCTCCCTTGCTCACACTCTCTCTCTCTCAAAAATAAACATAAAAAAGAAAAATTAAAAGAAAAAAAAAAAGAAAGAAAGCAGAGTATTAAAATTTATACAGTCTGGATTTTTTGGAGGAAACCGAAAGGATTCAATTGGAAGTTTAATCCTCCATGTGAGTCTCAACAAAGCTGTGGACACGTGAATGAAGGAGGACTGCAAACATGAAATTTTCAACAAAATGTTAAAAAAAGAAAAAGGGGTGGTGGCAGTTATGGGGGGTCCATTACATAAAACACCTGGGCGGGGGGGGGGGGGGGGGGGGGGAAGCAAGCAAACAAACAAACCGAAAGCCCCAAAAAGATACCGGCCAATGATTCCGTGTGACTTAGGTCCTGTCGATAAAGAATGTTTTAATGCACTGAGGTTAATAAAGAGTATATATCATGTCTTACCTTTAGTGTTTATTTTGCTAGCCATTCCCGGAGGCAAATAGGAGATAACTAGTTCAGGTCTAGAAAGAAAACCAAGAAACATTACAAGAGCCAGGACATGATACTGGTCTTCACAGACCGTAAGCATCATCATGACCAGAGATTCTGTTACTAAAGGCCATCATCATGTAATACACAATTAATTCTGTGTATTACAGAATTAATTACCCCCCCCACCAAGGTAATCTGCTACTTGGTTTTATGAAGAGTAAATGACTTCTTTCCTGAAAATGAAAATTCACTAACACCAGTTTAGTTGCTGCAACAGTGGAAATTCTGCAGACGTGTAAGTAAGGAACATAATTGTGGGAATTCAGCTGCGCACAAGCTTAATGAGGAATAACGGAGCAGAGAAAAATCTGACTCTTCACCCTCTACTCAGCATTTAGGAATGCTCAAGAGTCAGCACAGCGTCTCTGCCCAAGCTGAACACCGCCCCTGTGAGGCAGGTGTTAGCATTCTCCTTGTACTGACGGAGATCAAGTACAGGTTAAGGGATGTGCAAAGGCAGCAGCCAATGCCAGGACCGCAGCTCAGAGCTGTGTCTTCCCATCACGGACTACAAAGCCTTAGGGGTTGCCTGTAGCCAGAAAAAACTTTAAATAGAAACAGAACGTTACTGTTTTAATTCCAGGAATGACTACAGTGGCAAATCGAACTTACTTTTTAACAACAAACTTGATTTTATTACTCCCACGGACAATCCTTTCAAGTCGTGGGATTCCAAACCAGGTAGGGCTTCGGAAGGGAATTCCTTCTGGCAAGCCTTCTACATAAAGGAACTCGGGGTTTGATTCAAACACAGGGTATGGTACTTTTACTGCCTCTGTGAGTCCAAGAGCTTGAGCTGCAGGTGAGGAGAACATAACGTGCGGAAGGTAACATTTTACAGACATTCTTTTATTTTTGTCTGCAATCTTAATAATAAGCTTTTTAAATAACAAAAACCCTTCTTATCTTATCAAGGTATATTTGACATATAACATTATACTACTTTCAGATGTACAACAGAATGACTGGTATTTGTACAAACTGCAAAATGATCACAAGAAGTCGAGCTAACATCCTGGCATTCTCAAATGTGTTATGCAAAAATTCCCTACCACCTAGCAATCTCCGCTCACCATTATCTTTTTTTAAGGGGGAGCCTCCACTCAATTATTGGAAGCATTCCGCGTAGTGTACCGTGCAAAACTGAAGAAAGGGCCTAAAAAATAAGTACTTGTAAAAAGAACATTCTAGCCAAAGTGATCTCTGTGCTCTGTGCAGAAACGAACTACGGGCCATTTCACGCCCAAAGAGACAAGTGGGCCGTTGAAAGACGAGAGCCGTATGCGGTGCACCTAAGCAGAGCTCATCACGTTACATCAGAGGCAGAGGCGGCAGATTCCAGATCCAGGCCACAGAACGTTCACACCAGGTACAAAAATGACGGATGGGAAGGCCCCAGGGACACTGCTGTCACTCCCACTCCTTACTTCCTTTTCCATGACAGACACACACCCAATCAACTGAAACACTCCTGCTGAATCTCCTCAGAATCCTCAAGACAGCGGTCAACAGCTAGCTGTCACCAAATCTAAGCTGAAACAAACGAGACTTATTTGCCGCCCGGGTGTGGTAGCCGGACTCGAAGTGCAGACGGTGGGGCGGAGATCCCCCCCCCCCCCCCCCCCCGCCCCACGCCCCAGCTTCTCCCCACCACACACCACACAACTGAATCCAAGAGAAATAAAGTAAGGTGCTCGGGGTAAGGAGCAGACATCAACTAAAACCAAACCCAGTTTCTGGGACCTTCCTTCCGTAGGTTCTGTAGTGCTATCATTCATTCAGAACCTGCCTTTCATTTAGGTTTCTAAACTAAGACATAATCATTGGGTTTTACTTACCAAATTTCAAATTAAAAATCTCCTCCACTTGCTTCCGTAGCTTGGTAATTCTGACATTCCAATCTTCTTTGACTAGAAAGCAAAAATAAACGTAATTAACAATGTTTCCTTCTTGGTGCGGACACACAACTAGGTTGGATGCCACTCTTCTCAGTGATGTTCTTTTTTAACATTTTTTTTTTTTAACATTTATTTATTTTTGAGACAGAGAGAGACAGAGCATGAACAGAGGAGGGTCAGAGAGAGAGGGAGACACAGAATCTGAAATAGGCTCCAGGCTCCGAGCTGTCAGCACAGAGCCCGACGCGGGGCTCGAACTCACAAACCGTGAGATCATGACCTGAGCCGAAGTCGGAAGCTTACGCGAGTGAGCCACCCAGGCGCCCCAGTGATGTTCTTTTTTAAAAGAACACTGTTCATATACAACACTGTGGCAGTTTAGGGAGCACAATCCAGTGACACTCTTCATTCGATTTCGTTTACAAACAAAAACTTTGGGTCTTAAGGAGAAAAAGGATTCCCTGCGCCTGTCAAATAGCAGAACTTCAGGAAGATGGAATTCAAGTATCAGTTCACACTGTCAACAAAGAACGTGCCGGCGAGATTGCTCTCGGCGAGTGCTTTACAAGTGGCTCCTCCGTGGAGACCCAGCACAGGATCCTGACAGGTCAAGGAGGACCAGCTGGTACAGACCCAGGCTTCCCATGCCAGGTTCAACCATATTTCAATTATATCTGAAGTCATAATTATATTTGCTTTCTATACAGACATCCTTGTTTTATCAAACGGATGTGTGGCTAGAAATCCGTAGAAAGCAAAACTTCATTATTCACAGAAATAAACTGTAGGAATACACGTTAAAGGGATTAGGGAGATGTCACTAAACACTCACATCTATAATCTGGTTTATTTCTTTACCCCTGTTTACAAGACAACCATCCCCTTAAAAATTTTTTTTTGTTTTTAATTTTTATTTTAAGTAGGCTCCACACCCAACCTGGGGCTCAAGAGTCACACCCTCTACCGACTGAACCAGCCAAGTGCCAGGACAACCATCCCCTTTTAAATGTAAATAAAAATACAGGGAAATGGGCCATTATGGAAGACACATAGGAGGTCACTTACTTGAACAGACACTCAGGGCTTATTTGCTGGAGCTGTGGATGGAGAGGGCCTTGGAGGCACTATTAGGTGATGGGAGAGGCTGGACAAATAAAGGAGGGAAGGAAAGAGAGAGAGAGAGAGAGAGAGAGAGAGAGAGAGAGAGAGAGAGAGAGAGAGAGAGAGAGAGAGAAGGGTGGGGAAGGCAGAGAGCAAGGGTCACATTCGGCGTGGAAGGGGGCTAGGGGTCTGTGTCTTCGGACAAAGGCAGTGGGAGATGCTGGGCAAGTTCTGGAAATGCTACTAAAGGTCGGTGGTTTCGGAAAACCTTGCAACACACTGTTCACTCTTACTGTAGAAGTACTTTAAAACTGTTCCTTTCAACGAAATCCTAGCATCTCAAGGGTTTACTATGGTGTGCCTCAACCGTTCAGCCGGAGGACGTACGTTTGGTACAAACCAACTTTGAAATATTCCTACAAAGACATCCAGATCCCCTTCTCCACGGTCAAGGGCTTCTGCTCACCTACCCAGTTCCTGCCTCACCCAACACCTCCTTAGAACAGCTGGTACCTGCCATTCTAATGCAAGAAGATGTCTGAGCTACTTCGGGAATCAAGTGACCCTTCCTGTTCTGCCCCTTCAAAGCTCAGTTACCTGGCTAACTCCAAGACTTTCTCACGTGTGCCACCATGCAAATCTTTTACCAAACGGAGGGCAGAGTGTCCCCACGGCGTATTTAAGCCTACAGCTTTTACCGGATTGTGTGTCATTCCAAGAATTAAGTCGACCTCTTGAACGGCAGAACTAAATTCTGTCGTGCGGTGAGACTTGAGCTGGGCCAGCAAAAGACTAGTGCCTGGTTCACTGGCAGACATTTGCCAACTTTAACTCTTGCCAAGATCACCTATGAATGGTGGAAGGCCAAGTATTATTAATGATTCAGATTACCGAGATTTTTCTTTCGATGACGGGCTTTTCGGCCATCTATGTCAGAAGACAACAGATCAAGTACTGCTAAAAACGGGGCCTCTCAATCTGTGGCGCCGGGCACGTATTGAACATCCTCAGGTTTGCAGTCACGATCAGAATTATTAAGAAGTGATCACATTGGGGCACCTGGGCGGCTCAGTCGGTTAAGCGGCCGACTTCAGCTCAGGCCGTGATCTCGCAGGCCGTGAGTTCGAGCCCCACATCGAGCTCTGTGCTGACGGCTCAGAGCCTGGAGCCTGCTTCGGATTCTGTGTCTCCCTCTCTCTCTGCCCCTCCCCCGCTCACACTCTGTCTCTGTCTCTCAAAAAGAAAGAAACGTTACAAAAAAAAAAGTGATCACATTAATCACAACCTTGAATTGACATCTGCCTGGAGAAACGAAGACTCATACAGAGACTTCCATCATATTCATGCTAATCCACGTTAATCCGGTTCGACCCTGGGGAATACTTTCTATTACTTCCCTCAGCAAAAGTCTAAGTCATCTCCAATCTTCAGGTCATTACCAATACTGTTTCTTTGCCTAAATCAACAGCAGGCTGAGGAGGTCGTCATGTGGATTCTTGATGCTCAACTGATCACACTGTTTCCCCCGCAGGATTTGGGGCACAGGAGAATTCTGTTTCCCTTGTACAATATTTCTCAATCACTTTGCACGTGGTTATAAACACAAATGACTTTACAACATAGCCGGCTTACTGGCTGACCTTCACCAGTTGCCCCCAGGTACTCTCAGAGCTGAGGGATCAGTATGTTGACCTTCATTTTTTAATTAATTAATTGTTTTAAAATATTTTTATTTTTAACTAAACTCCACACCCAAAGTGGGACTTGAACTCGCAACCCCAAGATCAAGAGTCACAGGCTCCACCGACTGAGCCAGCCAGGCGCCCCTGAAGGATCTGTAGTTTAGTACAGGTATCTTGTATACCATAGCATGTATGGTAAATACCGCAATATTTACCAGAACAATTAGCTGGCCAAGTTCAGAAACGGCCACTACTTCTTGGCAACAGAAGTCTGTAACACTGTAGAAGACGTGCGAGCTGGGGTCACTTTTCCTGGCCTTATGCAGCGGTCAACAAAAAGATGGCAAAGAAATAAAGGCTGCCTTATAGCTCCAATGGAGGAAATAAAACCATTCACACAGCTGAGCCGGAGAGCCCACGGTTCTGCTGGGCTACGGGGTCAGTGCAGCTGCTGCGATCACAGCCGTGCAGTTAGGACAACAGGCTGCGCGAATAAAGACGAAGGCTGGGATCTGCACGGTCGGCCGCACCGGCCACACGTGGCAGCCAAGCACTTGAAATGTGGCCGCCGCGGTGAGATGCGCTCCCAGTGCAACGTATGCGCCAGAGATTCGCCTGGTCGTGTGTTTACCCACGCGGGTCGGGCTACCAGAAACGCCAGAACGACACACGTCACATCCGGCCACCAGAAAATTCAAAATGACACACGTGGCTTCATCTGTGAGGCACATTATACGTCTACTGAACCCCACTGATCTAAACACACCGCCGAACTCTCTGAGTTTGTGCTGATAAATCAAGAGGACGGTGAGTGTCAAGTGTCCACGTATGACTGGGGGGCGGGGGGAGGAAAGACAAGTACATCACTTTAAAAGATCGTCAAAAAGCTTAAGAAACACTGATCCAGTTTTTACAAGGGATTCACAACTATCTTACCTGGGGTATTCGTTCTCGGCTGAGTGACTTCAGTAGTACTGTGAGTCAGAAGCTCCGGTCTGTAAGAACGCGGCGGAAGTTAGTAACGAGAGCGCGGGAACACCCTGAAGGCCCTCCCCACGCGGCTGTGCACTGCCAACGATTTCCAACATGGATCATCCCGCCTTCATTTCCAGTGGGGGAAAATCGTTCTGAGGACGCGATCATTTTGAAAACAGCAATTTGCACAGCTTCAGGTTTAGAACCGGTGTGTCTTCAAAGGCATTAGGTACTCAACTTTGCAAAACAGTTGGCTTTTGGCCCCAAACAGTTCAACCTGCTGTTTCTAAAACCTCAGAGGAACGCCCTCCTAATAAAGCTCGAAATACCTATGTGTGTTGTCCTAAAGATCCCTCTCCCCGACACGGTGCGACCCAGTGATCACGTAGACAAATGCACGGGCCCCAGAGAGTAAGCCAGACCTATGGATTCTACCCCTATCGCACCCTTCTGTAGTAAAGACAGCCCTTCTGTATCCTCTCCCTGCCCCCCAATCATCCATTCTGCTACCTTCAAAATCAAGCCAGAAGAATCCTTTTAAAATGCAAATCCAAATTATTATTTTTTTTTTTCTTTTTTTTTTCAACTTTTTTTTTAATTTACTTTTGGGACAGAGAGAGACAGAGCATGAACGGGGGAGGGGCAGAGAGAGAGGGAGACACAGAATTGGAAACAGGCTCCAGGCTCCGAGCCATCAGCCCAGAGCCTGACGCGGGGCTCGAACTCACAGACCGCGAGATCGTGACCTGGCTGAAGTCGGACGCTTAACCGACTGCGCCACCCAGGCGCCCCCCAAATTATTATTTTTATTTACAGTAATTTTTTTAAATGTATATTTATTTTTGAGAGAGAGGGAAACACAGAGTGTGTGTGTTGGAGCAAACATGAGTGGGGGAAGGGCAGAGAGAGACAGAGGATCCAAAGCAGGCTCTGTGCTGACAGCTCAGAGCCGAATGCGTGGCTCAAATCCACAAGCCGAGAGATCATGACCAGAGTTGAAGTCAGATGCTTAAGCAACTGAGCCACCCATGTGCCCTCACCGTTTTTATTTTTACAGGAAGCTCTACACCCAACGCTGGGCTTGAACTCGCAACTCTAAGATCAAGAGCTGCACGCTATGTTGACTGAGCCTCCCGCAGGAACCCCTCCAAATCATTTTAAGTGGAACTGGCTTTAAAACCTTTTAATTACTCCGCTGACAGTGTAGGACAGGAGGCCTTCATCCGCGCGCCCACGTCGGCCTGGCTTACCACGCCATACCCACAAGACACCACCACGTCCACCCAGAATGGTGCGGTTGTGTGACACTTCCCTTCTCTACTTTTATTGTTTCCTTCATTTGAAGCCCCCTTCCCACTACTGTTCGTGCACAACTGTCCGACCTCCCCGCCACCCTTACCCCCTCCCCCACAGCACCTAGTAACACCTTATTGCATGTATCTCTAAAATAAGCCTCCCGAGCACAGGGTTCCTGTTGGGCCCGGTTTTGTCTCTCTGGTGCCTGGTACTAAACAAACACCTGCACAAGGAACGAGTCTAAACGCCACACACCTGAAGTTTCAATATGGAGAGTAAGTCCAACTGAGAGAGGAACAAAAGACCTGCTTTCATCAGATTTATAAATCTTTTCTTAAGGACAACATTACATTTGTTTCTGGAGATCACTGTCTCACCTTTTAATAACAAACTTAATTCGATTGCCCACTTGAATGATTTTCTCCAGCCTTGGGATTCCGTACCACGAGGGACTTCTGAAAGGAATGTTTTCGGGTAGTCCTTCCACGTAGAGGTCATTAGGATGTGCTTCAAATTTCTGGTAAGGTACAGCCTTGGCCTCCGTGCTCCCCAACGCTTCCGCTTTACACAGGAAAAAACAATGCAGGAGACTAAGTTTCTGTTGAAATCACGGTTGAGTACAATCCTAAGCAAGGTACGGGTCAACTTTTTGAAAAGTCTGGAAACACACCCAAGAAATGCTGAAATAGACCCAAGTCAGCAAATGCGAGCTGTAAGTGGCCCGTGATCACGAGGTAACTTTCGGTGGAGTTGAGTCTCCTGAATCTAAGGCAACGTTTATAGTGCTACGGTCTCATAAACCAGCTGTCAATATTGAGAAATAAAAGGATAAGGATACTACCACAGAGGACAAAGAATGTAACTCAGATACTACTTTTCCCAATATTTAGAGGGAGGCTTTTGCTACTTCATGCTTTGTGCAGGTGATACTCTGTTTACTGGTTCCCTCGCACAAAGTGATTTCAGGCTATACTTTTACTTGTACTGCAACCATGAGACCGATGTTCTTTACCCCTTAAACCACACGAGTGTGGCATTTTAAAAGGAAATAACTTCTACAAAGAATTCATGGAATGGGAAATAAAGACAGTAAGCAGAGAGTGGTTTACATTAAAAGAAGTGTTATCAACCAAAGGCAATGCACGAGTCTTGTTTAGATCCAGACTCAACAACAACTTTTAAAGGTACTTTCCGGATGAATGAGGGAATTCGGAAAAGGACTGGACAGGAGTGGGTACAAAGGAACGGCTAATTGTGTCAGGCGTGACAGTGACACCGGGGCTGTGTTACGAAAATGAAAGCACAACATAAATGGCACAGGGCCTGGGATTTGCTCTTACGAAGGAAAGACCGGAAAGATGAGCAGTGTGGAAAAATCTTAACGATCAATGAGTCTGAAAAACAGGTATATAGGAACGCAACGCACAGTTTTTCTACTTTTGAATAGGTAGAGAATTGTAATTTTAAAATATAAAATGAAATTTCTAATCTCTGCTCTGAAAACACATCTGAACAGAGCTCTAAAAAAAGGTCTTCTCCTTCCTTATTTCATTAGCACCAAATCAGAAGGGCTCAAGTATAGGCTCTCTCTTTCTCTCTCTCTTTTTAAATATTTATTTTTGAGAGAGAGAGAGAGCGAGCGAGCGAGCGAGAGAGAGAGCACGTGCATGCAAGCTGGGGAGGGGTGAAGCAGGCTCCATGCTGTCAGCACAGAGCCTGATGTGGGGCTTGAACTCACAAACCGTTGTGAGATCATAACCTGATCCAAAGTCGGACACTTAACTGACCGAGCCACCCAGGTGCCCTTAGACCTCTTGGATATAAAAGCAAAGCATGTATATTTGAAAAACCACACGCACTGTAACAAAAATCACGACTGTTAAAAGAAACATTCCTTTAAGAAATATGGTAAAGTCTTTCACACCGCGCCTGGGAGAGATCTATAATGTGATGTGTAAAACAATAATAATTATTTGGTGAAACACATTAGCAAAAAAAAAAAAAAAAAAAAAAAGGGAATATAATCATAATTCTAACAAACTTCCTATGAAATAAAAAAGAATCAACTGCTGGAGTGGAGCCAGGAAGAGCAGAAGTTACGGGGAAAGGGGAAGAAGGGCAGCTGCACTGGCTGCTC